>NC_081409.1:164537716-164850216 GCF_030272615.1 Cryptomeria japonica
GACAAAGGCATGTAAGGAGCGTTTGGTATTTTTTAGTGTGAATTGCCCATGTACCAACACTTCACTCTTGCTAGGCATAATAGAGAATTTATTGCAGATCTACTAGTATGTTTTGAAAGGTTCTTGAAGAGTATTCAAGTCAAATGTTTTATTGTTAATCCATCATGGGTGTTTGGGACTGAGCTACATACTAGTTTGGAGGGTTTTTGGTATTGCTATAAGCTGAATGCCATATGTAAGCGCCATTTGCCTCTAACTGTATAGATCTGAAACTAGAAATCAGTCCTCTCCATGCAAACTTTGTTAACAGCTGGGTTTTTGAGGGGAGTTAGGCATGAAAGGAATTGTTATTACATGAGTATACCTTTCTCTTATGACCTATAGACCTACTACAGATGACCTGCAACATTAATTTGGATAAATTAGACCTATAACTACTTGTTCAAAAACCTTTGTTAGTGTTTTGATTAAGTTGGGTGCATTCTTATCCTAACACTACAACTGGGACATGGCTTATGACTAGGTGAATAGTGAAAGTTATTGTTTTTCCATAGACTTTCACAAAAGATGATCAATAGACTTGCACAATTTTTCCACTCTGTATCAAACTTCTAGTTCTCCAACTCTTCATCTATTTCAAGGTACTTTATGTTGGTCTTCATATGTCTATTCATATATTGAATTGAAATGCCAATTTGAATGTTCATCCTACGGGAAACTTGTAACCACAGATGTACAAATGTTGAAAATAATCAAATTTATTTGACAACAAAATGTCTTGTTTGCATTTATTTTGCATGCTTCTTGTATGGTTTCATTGGAAAAAGGCCAAAAAATTTCTAAGTTGATTATTACATTTGTGAACAATCCTTTTCAACCAATAAACCATCCACTTTCCACTTAGCAAACAAGGTCATTAAGGACCCAACATGTAGATAGATAACCTTCAACTTGAAAAATATGCGATAAAAAATGTTATGATAAAACCATGTACTTACCCATAGTTTGAAACCTTTATGGTATCAATGTCCTTACCCAATATATCGATAAATCACCTCAAATTTAAATTAATTAGTAAGCAGGTTGCAAAGGAGGTAGCTTCTTACACCTTTTGGTTCTTCCCATGTGATGGAGAATTTGGAAGACTTATTTGAGCTTCATGATCCAACTTGTAAGCTCCTGTGATCTCTTTAAATAAATTGCAATGTATACCTTCCAAGTAGAGTTCAAATCACAATGTGTGAGGGGTGGTAATAAGTTAGAATAGCCACACTTCACTTGAAATCTTACCCAATTAGGTACCATGGTTACTACAATGACAATCCCTTTCAGCTGAAACCTTTCTTCAGTTTCTTCCATCAAGGATATTCCTTTAAAAAGTGTCAACTTGTAGTTGTTCATGACTGATAATAATTGTTCTAGTAACCCACCAATGATATAAGAGCAGTAAAACTGATGCTCTTGCAAAAACCAAAGATGTGAGCAATGTAGGAGTTGGATACAACTATATAATAGATGGAATACACTCTATTAATAGCCACAAACTAAAAATTTCTTCCATGCTTGAAACATCCATTAATGAGAGATTATGGAAGCTGGAATTAATGATTACAACTCCTCCAAGACTGGTAATTACTGTAATGGAAATCCCATATGCATTTCCTTCATCACTTAGCTATAGTGTCCTATTACTATTCTTTATTGAGTTTTGTTTGAAACCCAAATTTGATTTCAAAAGTAATCTCCCAAGCCTAGTTCCACTCTGCATATCTTTGTGAAGTATTGTAATGATGGCAATTCTTGCTTCCTTAATTAGAGAGACATGTTCCTTGTCTTAATCTTGATAAAATCCTTTACTTGGTAACAATTTTGAAGGTGCCAACTTGACGATCATGTCAAGCCTATCCAACTTGGAATTGTCATCAACAAAATAAAGTTTTCACCCATGGATGGAGTCTTGGATTCCATCTATTGATGTTCTATCCACATATCCATCACCTCTTTCCCTTGGGTTTTTAGTTTCCTAGTGAATTCGCCAATAGGATGAATCCTCTGTGTTTTCAATATTATACTGAACTCTCCTATGACATAGAAGTTGCTGCATTTTGTGTATACATCCACTCTATTGGCAAGCTATTGTGCCCACTTGTTTTTTTATGTGATGAAGGATTTTAAACATCTATTTGAGCTTCATGACTATATCCTTGACCCCAATGAGACCCATAATGCTTCTATGGGCTAATAGATTTAATGTATAATATAAATCACTTGGGATCTCTTCCAAATTAATGCCACAATTCTTGGAATGAGTATCCTCTATAACTTCCACTAACATTACCATGCAAATAAATCTTCTCAAAATGCATCAATCTATCACTTTCTATGACTTTAAACATCAAAGCTAACACTATGATAATAATGCAACAACTGCGAATATGAAAAACTCTTGCAGAAGTTAGCCATGTTATCAATGTAGAAGTGGTAGTCTACTAATAATGATAACAACGATGTTGGAGCTAGAAATTAGGTTCATATCTTTCTCAAAAACACTTCTATTGTCATATGAGGATAACACTTCATCATCATTCCACCTCCTCATGCCTTGTTGGCGATCTTTTGCTGAAATATTTTCATTTGGGTTCATCTCATCATGCTAATGTTGTGCTACCCTAGCATTCATGTGAACTTCTTGGAATCTTCCCGTGTTACCTCTAACTCTCTTAATAGGAACAACATGTCTCCTCAAATAATGATGGTACTATCTACTCAATGACAACCTTGAAAATTCAAGTACCATGCAATGTTGGTTCCAAGTATGCCAAGTATGCCAAGTATATATGTATGTATATATGTATGTATATATATGTGTGTGTGTGTGTACATATATATGGATGTATGTATATGTATGTATGTATGCACACACGTACACACACACACTATATATACACACATACATATATACATACATACATATGTATATGTATATGTATATGTATATGTATACAAATATACATATACATATACATATACATATACATATACATATACATGTGTGTATATGTATATGTATATGTATGTATATGTACATATATACATATATGCATATATATGTATATATACATATACATATATATATATATATACATATACATATATATATATACATATACACATATATATATATATACATATACATATACATATATATATATATATATATACACATACAATTATATATACACACACACATGATATACATTAGTTATCATAAAAAGCATATTGACTCCAAAGTTAGGTGAAACCACCTCGTGTTTTGTGTTCATTATCTTTTGATTTGTCCTTTTTTAGGGGCTAAATTATTGAGATAATGTGCTTATCTTTTTGGGTGTATCCAATCTTAAAGAAATTGCTCTCAATAAGGCGTGCACAATTGCTTCAACGTGGGGGCATACACTCTGCTCAATGATTCTCTCTCTTGTATATCTTGATACTTAAAGTTACTTAGTGAACTTTGTCTTTTGCTTTGTAAGTTTTGGTATTTTTCCTTTCATGATTCATAGTAAGAGAACCTTACTAGTTGTACTCATGGTTCTCTCTTCCTCTATCTTTCATGATCTTCCCTTTTACCTCATCATTGAAGTTGTGAGATCCTAAAGTCCACTGGGGGCTTGGTGTATCTTGCCTCCTTGATGACTTGGTGAAAGTTTTTCAATGTGAACCCTTTTTATTTTATCAATAGTATGATTAACTTCATACTCTCTCTAAAGTGGGGGCTAAATGTAGCATCCTAAAATTGCACCCCTTGAAATTTTTGATTGCATTTGGGTCTTCACTTTAGTGTTTGCACCCTTTGGCCTGATTGAAGACCTGATTATGCTCATACACATCACAAATCTGTACTTTGCACTTATCCTACACCTTGATCTTGGCCTAAAATAGGGCAGGACCAGGGCATGGTGCCATGGTCCTGGTGGCACCATGGTCCTCCCTAAAAGGGGCCCGATTTAAACCCTTTTTCTTATTTCAAATTTGAGTGGGATTTTCACCTTTGTGTCAGCTCAAATAAAAAAATCAGTCAATTAACTTGACAAGAAAGTATATAAAGAGGATTTCCCCTCTCATTTGAATATCTATCACATACATAGAAATCTATCAAGCATTCGAAAATAAGCTACAACATACTCAACTTCAACAGTAGACTGTGTAATACAACTCTGTTTCTCACTACTCCATGAAACAAGTCTTCCTCCAAGAAAGAATGCTCCACCGGTTGTGCTTTTCTGGTCATCAACATTACCTACCCAATTTGCATCTATGTACACCTTCAAATCAAAGTTTCCTTCATATGCATACCATAATCCATAGTCAACAATACCTTTCAAATATCTAAAAATCCTCTTGGTTTCTATCAAATGTGTTTCCTTCAAATTCTTCTGAAATCTTGCAACTAGACCAACCGCATGAGCTATATCTGGTCTGATGTGAACAACATAGTGCAATTTTACAATCATTGACCTTTACTCTTTCTCATCAATGGATGTGGCCTCATCTTCCTTAGACAACTTACAACCTATAACCATTGGTGTCCCAACTAGTTTACAATCACTCATACCAAATGTCTTTAATACCTCCTTCACATACTTAGATTGTGTGATGAAAATACCACTCTTTATTTGCTGTATTTGGAAACCTATGAATTTTTTTAATCTCTCCCACTAGAGACATTTCAAACTCTCTTTTCATGTCATTTGCAAAGTCATTTCTCATGTCATCATTTCCTCCAAATATGATATCATCTACAATCACTTCACTAACCAGTATTTTATCTCCTTCAGATTTGAGATATATGTTGCTATCTTCATTGGTTCTCTGAAATCCTATCTTCATCAGGTGTGAACAAAGCCTTTCATACCATGCTCTTGGTGCTTTCTTTAATCCATATAGTGCCTTGTGCAACTTACATACCATGTCGTTCTTGTCAGTTAAAGCATAACCATCTGGCTGCTCAATGTATTCTTCTTCTTCTACTATTCCATTTAAAATTTAGATTTTACATCCATCTGATATACTTTGGATCCCTTACAAGCTGCAAAAGCCTGTAAAGTTCTGACACCTTCTCGTCTGGCCACTGGTACAAAATTATCACCATAATCTTCTCCTTCTTCTTGTGCATAACCTTTGCAAACCAATCTAGCTTTGTTGCGAACTACAACACCATCTTCATTCAATTTGTTCCTAAAAACCCACTTAGTACCTATCACATTTTTATTTACCGGTAGGGGTACTAGAGTCCATGTGTTGTTCTTCTCAATTTTTTTAAGCTCCTCCTCCATAGCTTTAACCCAATGATCATCACCAAATTCTTCCTTAGCAGTTCTAGGCTCAATAGTGGAGACCATGAAAGAATTCTCTCTGATTCTTCTTCTGGTTAGCACTCCAACATCCTTATCTCCAATAATCTATTCAGGATTGTGATTGAGTCTCACATACCTCAGAATAACATGATCATTATCTTTAGGTTCATATTCATTATCATCTTCTTCTTCTAAATCCACCTATTCCAGTTGAACTGGTACATCAGTATTTGCTTTACCGGTTTCAGGTTTCATAGTTTTTGGTTCCAAAAACAAAATGCAAGGATCTTCATCCTTTTTCTCCACACTAGTTTCCCCAGAGACTTCAAGATACTCATCCACTTGAACATCAACATGCTCTATGATTCTTTGTGTCCAGTTTTTAAAACATTTGTAGGCCTTACTCTTGGTGGAATAACCAAGAAATATACCTTCATCACTTTTAGCCTCAAATTTGCTAACATAGTCACCTCTCTTAATAAAACATTTTCTACCAAATATCTTTAAATAACCAACATTAGGTGATCTACCATACAAATATTCATAAGGAGTCTTGTCCTTACCTCTTTTTACCAAAATCCTATTCATTGTGTAGACAACTGTGCTGACAGCTTCCCTCCAACAAGTTTTCGCTACACCTCCTTGTATCAACATCATCCTAGCAACTTCAACAACTAAATAGTTGTTTCTCTCTACAATACCATTATGTTGTGGTGTCCTTGGTGTAGAAAGTTATCGTTTGATACCATTCTCTTCACAATATCTAGTGAATTCCTTAGAAGTGAATTCACCGCCTTGATGTCCTCAGACACTTTATCTTCTTTCCACTCTCCTTTTTCGCTAAGGCCCTGAATGCCTTGAACTTACCAAATGCCTTTGTTTTATCCTTCAAGAATGTGACCCACATCATCCTTGAGCAATCATTAGTGAAGATCATGATTTTGTCAATAGATTTCAACTCCTGAATGGCTGCAACTCGGATAGCATAGACCGGTAGCAAGGTTCTCAATACCTTACTAACTACTGTTGTATCATCCATTTTACCACCAACTATCTCTTTTATCCTCTGACCATACTGTTGGATATTCTCACCTTCAGCCATCCACATTTCATCAAACTTCCCTCTCAGACTCTCTTCCTTGGCAATCTTCACATGTTCATCACCGCAATAAATCTCTTCAAGTTTCTTCCATACCTTATGTGCAGTCTCCAGACCATGAACATCAACATATCCAACATCAGATAAAGAACTGGTAATAGCCTCCAGTGCTTGATTATTTTCTTGTTGCTCTTTCTTCTGATCATCAATCATAATCCCAGTAGGTGCAACATATTGAGTATTAACATGTTCCCAATATTGATTTACAAGACTCTTGATACAAATTTTCATTCTATCACTCCATATCCTATAGTTCTCTCTATTAAACTTCGGACCTTCCTTCTTCATCATGATCTTACAAGATCTTTACCTCAAGTTGTTAGGCTTAGACCTTAGAGGACCTGAGATGCTCTGATACCAACTGATGGTATGATGAAAGAACAAGGATCCGATCAACTACTGAGAGGGGGGGGGGTAATCAACAGATAGAAAAACTGATAAAACTTCACCAATCTCAAAATCAATCTCTCAAAGTAAACTTAGAACTATCAATGCAATATCTCTGTCAAGATAAAAACTGTCAAACTAAACCGGTTGACTGTTACAACAAATAACAATAATCAACATGTAACTTACAAATATCCAAATGCCTTTACTGATGTAATTAAAACTCATATCATATTGCTGCTGGTTATCACGACTTATCAAAGTGGAATAAGTAGTTAAGAAAATCGAACATAATAAAACATAACCACAAAAATATTCACCACTTGACACAATATTTTAATGTGGAAAGCCAAATGGGAAAAACCATGGTGAGATGGGACTCACAAGATAACTATCTAAACTCTTCTGAAGTTCGCCCTGTTAGGAGCCAAGCCTGTTAAAGCTTTTACCAAAAGTCTTGTTAAGAATTGATCCTGTTAGGAACCACCCGGTTAAGGGATTGACTATAATGCCTTGCTAAAAGCAATACCCTATGAGGAGTAACCTTTGTAAAGGATTTAGAATCCAAGCTAAGGATCACCTTGTTAGAGGATTTTAATAACACCAAGCTTGTTAGAGCTTACCCGGTTAGGGGATTTAACTGTTGTAATTGTTAGAAAACAACATGAGTTTGATGATCTATTAGAATAACACTTCACTTGCTTGTTCATATCCTTTTCATGCTTCTATTTGCCTTTACTCAAATTGTAGATACATCATCCGATTTGGCAACCACACACTCAAACGAACTTTGCCAACACACTTAAACTAAACAACTCATCGACCTTATAAACAAATCAATTAGGTCGGTAACACAACAAAAACCTATTTTCATAGAGATTACAAACAAGTCGATTCAATTATGACCGTTGGATTACATAACAATCTCTACACATCATTCAAGAAAGCCTCGACCGCTCCTTGATTACCGCTTCATCGAACTCAGTAACTCATCACACGCTTTGCATTATGTGCAATATACTTGCTCATTCCCAAGACAAAAAAAATGTTGCCTCAACGTGCCAAAATCACTTTGAAACTATCTTCATACAATATGCATATGTGTCATAATCATTACCACTCATCATTAGATCATAAACCAATATAACCAATTCACCAAACTTAATCAGTTAGGGTTTATCAAAAACAACAGGTAGGGTTTACCGATTCAACTCCTCAATACTTAGAAATACCGATTCACTCCAAAAACTAACCTATTGGTTACAATTTCCTTTCACTAGCTCTTCCTACCGGTTACAAAACAACATTACAATAACATCATTACTGGTTAATTGACATCAATGACAATAAAACAAATCATTAATGCAATCTTCATGTAAATGCCAACATCTTCTTCACGCTTTGATCTCTTTGATAATCTTTTTGTAGAGCGCTCTCCTTCTCTTCTCTTGAATGCAATGTGACAAATGAAGAAGTAAAGTTTCCTTTTATCACTTGCATATCTAATTTTTAGGGTGCAATAAATGTGTTTTGCCCTAAACCTTCTGGACACTCTGCTTTCATAGATTGCTCTACAAAGTTCATATGAAGATCTTCATTATTGCTCAAATTCTTCTAGAGATCACCTCAAGTCATTTGCAATGCCCTAATACAACTTTTTCAACATGCCAGATTCAGGTATCATCTGCTACAGGGGGTATACGATTTTCATGAAAACTCCCCCTAGGCTAGAGGCCTTAAATCAATTCTCGGATGGATTTATAGCTCTGGATTCAGGTGCAGATCCATTCCCTATATCAGTATCGCTCTTCTTCACCCATGTCTTCTTCATTTTATTCCTAATTTCATCCACTTTTTCTTTTCCTTAATCATCTTCCTGCACATTCTTTTTCCTATCTGCTGGACCATTCCTATTCACATTTTTTCTTCTACAGAATCTTGCAATGTGATCGAATTTGTTTCAATTGTAGCAAACAACATTGTCTAGGCCTGAAATTCCATTGATTTCCTCTTGATCTGCATTGATTAGCAATGTGTCCAAACCTACCACATGCATAACATCTAATATTCCTTCTATTAAAAGAGTTATTCATCATACTTCTGCACTCATTTGACTTATGTCCATATTTATTGCATTTAAAACATTGATTGGAGAAAGATGGACCATTATGATTCATTCTATTTTTGCATTGAATAACTTTATGACCAAATTTATAGCAAAACAAACAATTGCCATTTAACTTTTGAGCATTAGGTTGTCTTATCGGAGACCTTTTAGTTTTGTTCTTCTGCTTTTTTGGCTTAGAATTTCTTTGACTAGATCCAAAGCTTTCACCTTTCTCAAATCCAAGACTTCGCTTGTCATTTTCACTCTTCCGGCTTCAAAGCATTTCATCAAGCTTAGCTGAGCTAATCTTGAACTTCTCCTTGTACTCATTTGCGGTAGCAAGTTCATCCCTAAGAATGACAATCTGCCTTTCAAGTTCTTCCTCATTGATTTTGGATTGTAGCAGTTCAAGCTTCAGCTGATTATTCTCACAATTAAGTCTGCAACATTCATTAGATCTATCTTTCAAAGACTGATTAAGATTCTCTTCATTCTTCTTCCTTTCTTCAATCTCCTTTGTCAACCTCATCGCAATAGTTTCCAGCTCATGCTTCAAGACTGCATTTTCTTTTGCATTCTTCCCGCATTCTTCTAATGTCTCCTTCAGGGCTTGATTCAAGTGACCATCTTCCATGCATTTTCTTTCCTTCTCTTTCAGCTTATCACAAAGTTCCTTTCTCTTTTCCTTGGACTTTTTCAATTGCTCTTTCAATGATTGAATGAAGTTCTCAACATCCTTAAGACTTCCATGCAATTCTTGAACTTCAACTTTGGACGGATCAAGATCATCAAGTGCAACAAGAAGCTGATGTTGAAGACCACCAGAATCAATTGAATCACCTTCCCGGATCTTCCTCAAGCTGTTAAACTTATTCGCAGGAACTAGGCTCTGATACCAATTTTTGGAATCAAGGAACATTGAGAGCGGGGTGAATTAATGTTCTACAATTTTTAAATTTATTTAACTGCTCATTCAATCTCTTAATGCATATGAATAAACAAAAGATACAAAAACATAAAGCAAATAACGACAACACCATAACACTGGGAATTATGTATGTGGAAACCTGGTTAAGGGAAAAACCTTGGTGGGGTTGAACCCACAATATAAATATGCTCTGCAGAAGTATATAAATATTACAAAGGGGAATGCACATGCATTCAGGCACACTGCCGAGAGCTCATTGTTCAAATAAAGAAGGCATACACATCATATACATACACATATGATATACATTAGTTATCATAAAAAGCATACTGAGCCCAAAGTTAGGTGAAACCACCTCATGTTTTGTGTTCATTATCTTTTGATTTGTCCTCTTTTGGGGTCTAAATTATTGAGATAATCTGCTTGTCTTTTTGGGTGTATCCTATCTTAAAGAAATTGCTTCAACGTGGGGGCATACACTCTGCTCAATGATTCTCTCTCTTGCATATCTTGATACTTAAAGTTACTCCGTGAAATTTGTCTTTTGCTTTGTAAGGTTTGGTATTTTTCCTTTCATGACTCATAGTAAGAGAACCTTACTAGTTGTATTCATGGTTCTCTCTTCCTCTCTCTCATGATCTTCCCTTTTACCTCGTCATTGATGTTGTGCGATCCTAAAGTCCACTGGGGGATTGCTGTATCTTGCCTCCTTGATGACTTGGTGAAAGATTTTCAATGTAAACCCTTTGTACTTTATCAATAGTATGATTGACTTCATACTCTTGCTCAAGTGGGGGTTAAATGTAGCATCCTAAAATTGCACCCCTTACAATTTTCGATCACATTTGGGTGTTCGCCTTAGTGTTTGTGCCCCTTGGCCTAATTGAAGAGCTGATTATACTCATACACATCACAAATGCTAAAAATATGGACTTTTCTCTTATCCCACACCTTGATATTGGTCTAAAATAGGGTAGGACTAGGGCATGGTGCCTTGGTCTTGGTGGCACCATGGTCCTCCCTATAAGGGGCCCGATTTAAACCCTTTTTCTTATTTCAAATTTGAGTGGGATTTTCACTTTTGTGTCGGCTCAAATAAAAAAATCAGTCAATTAACTTGACAAGCAAGTATATAAAGAGGATTTCCCCTCTCATTTGTGTTGGCATATGCACACTCCAATGAGACATTGTAGGTGATTGAAGGTTTTGTCATTGATGACAACCTTACAATATTATGGCATCGAGAAGGCATTATACCGGCAAGGCATTACACTACACCGACACTAGCAAGATCAGACTCTACACCAACACTCAGACCACTGACACCGGCAAAGAAAGGAAGTATACCGACACAAAGGCTGACAGGATTTTCGAGATATTAAATTTTGTTTATTATTGTAAAAACTTTGTAAGCCGACTTGGCAAGTTGTAAAATGACTCTTATATATAAGAGAGATCATTGTAGACATTTTGTAAGTGGAAGTAAGCGAATAAGAAAAGATATAAGGCAGACCTATTATGCGAAATATAGGTTAAGGGTTTATGTAAGAAGTAGAGCAGAAACCGATACTAGATCTGGCATTATAGATGCTATTGTAAAGTAGTACAAGATATTGGATTTGTATAATCCATCATTGTAAGTTAGTGAGACTTCCCATTTTGTGTTTGAGCAGTGAGCTCTAGGCAGTTGGCCTTCCTGCATGTGTAGGCCCCTCTTGTAGCAGTAATATTCTCTTATTGGCCAGTAAGTGAATATTGTGGGTCACAAATCCCACCGAGGTTTTTCCTACACCGGGTTTCCTTGTTAAATACTTGTGTCATGGTGTGCTTTTCATGTGGATGCTTTTAATTCTGTTTATTGCTTTATTTCTTGCATACCAGTACACTGTTATAATATGTTCTACATGTTTCAAGTTAAGAAATTCTATTCACCGGTTAGATACTGATTCACCCCCCCCTCTCAGTATCTGTGGGAATCCTAACAATTGGTATTAGAGCTTGGTCCTCTATTTTTAGAAGCCTAACAACTTGAGGAAGATCTTGACACCGGTAGATATGGAAAATATGATGAAGCAACTTGAAGGAGCCCTCTTAGACTATGATATAGAAAAATTGAAAAATATCAAACTAGAAGATGATCTAAAAGCAGCTCAGGATATCATTCAGGCACTTCAAGAGAATCTTACTGTTGCAAGAAATAAGAGAAGAGAACTTTGTGAAAAGATGCAAAATGAGAATGATGAAAAGGAATCACTTAATGATCAGTTAAGCAAGCTGAAACAAGAGAACATGACAACAAAGAATGAGATGCAGGATATGACTATGAGATTCTGTAAAGAAATTGAGGATAGGAAGAAGAATGAAGAAGAATTGACTAGAAGACTAAGTGATGCAGCAAATGAGAACACAAGACTTAGCTATGAAAATGATTTATTGAAGACAGATTTGATGCACACTCAGAATGACTCCAATGAACTGATGAGGCAGAAAGAAGTCTTAGAAAGAGAACTAGAAACTTCAAATCAACATAAAGAAAAATTCAAGAAAAGCTCAGAGGAACTTGGCACCTTGCTGAAAAATCAAAAACCTAAGGGTGACACTTCTGGAATTTGCTTTGAAGTTGGCGAAAGCTCCAGTACTGCAAATACTCAGGATCATAGCAAACCGGTAAGGCAACCTAATACTTATAAATTCAATGGAAAATGCTTTAACTGTAATAAGTATGGTCATAGAGCAAATGGATGTAGATCTAAAAATTATCAAAATATCAACACACCCACCGGTCAATGTTCAAAATGCAACAAAGTTGGTCACAACTTTGAAAAATTGCAGAATGAATGTGAGATGTTATGTTTGTGGAAGATTTGGACACTTATCTAATCAATGTAGAACACAAACTAGCATAGGTTATGGGAAAGCTATTCAGAAAAATAATGTGACTTGTTATGCATGTAACAAGATTGTGCATATTGCAAAATTCTATAGAAGTAAAGGATCACCGACAGATAACAAAGGTTCTAGCTTGAAAGGGAAAGAAAAAGTTGAAGAGGTAAAACAAGAATTCTCAAAACAATGGATTAGAAAAGCTAATCTAAATGTTGGGAATACTCCTCCACTGGTAGAACCAATCAACACTCCACTCGCAGAACCGAGTATTACTCCATCGGCAGGACAAAGTAGTGCTCCACTGGCAGGAAGTTCTTCATCAAATTGAAGAAAGTTTCCTTGAGGGTTTGGCAATCTAATGACACGTGTGCTATTATTCCCTCGGTTAGAGATGAGAAGTT
Source organism: Cryptomeria japonica (assembly GCF_030272615.1). Classification (NCBI taxonomy): domain Eukaryota; kingdom Viridiplantae; phylum Streptophyta; class Pinopsida; order Cupressales; family Cupressaceae; genus Cryptomeria; species Cryptomeria japonica. The sequence continues at coordinate 164,550,939 of NC_081409.1, forward strand.
GGAAATTACTTTATTACCGACAGACAATGTTAAGTGAATACTTAACCGGAATGCATTAAATGTGGTAGATGACAATTAAACATTATAAATTTGTGGTTTTGGCTCCATTTCACTTCATCAAGATTTCAAACATTCCAAGAGCACGAAATTTGCAGAGCTAAGGGATTTCGAGAAAAGAGGCGAAGCACTTCAAGCAATCAATCCATCCAAAGGCAGAAAAAGGTATTTATCATCATGGCATCCACCTCTACACTTGAATATATAGAAAACCCTAATGTAGTTGAGGTTATAAAACGCCCTAGGCCTGCATTTCAACTAGTTCCTGAGGTAGCAAAGAAAGATGACACTGTAGGTGCTTTTTCTCAAATTCCAAAAGGAGTTGTTTATACTGAAGACCCCAGAATTTACATTCACTGTAACATAGAGGAATTAGGAGATGAAGATATCAAAACAATGTATAAATCTATCATATGTGATAATTTCGGAAATGTAAAACCAGAACATAAAATCATTGAAACCCTAGGATTTACTGAAATCCTCTACATTCCTGAATTTCCCAAGGATGTGATTAGGATAGTCTTAAGTAGGGTACATGGTGAATTTTTATGGTTAGATGCAATTCACAAAATTACCAAGGAAGCTGTGAAAGTTGTCATAGGGTTACCATCCACCGGTAAAAGACCAGACAAGACTAAGAAGGTCTCCAATGACCTAGTTATGAACTTAACTAGTGCAACATCCGACAGAAGGTCCTTGAGGGTAAATGATGTAAAAGATATAAATGTGAGATTTGTTAACATTATTTTAGGGTATAAAGCTACTCATGCAAATAGACTCAACTCCGTTTCAAGTTTATGCATTAAGAGTGCTTATGATATGGTTACAGACAATGTGAAAATTGACATATGTGAATGGTTAAAAGATGAGTTAATTGACAACTTAGGAAAGATAAAGAAAGATAAGAAAGGAACTTTTAGGTTTGGTAATCTACTTGTATGCTTGATGCTACACATAACCAAATAGGTTCCTGGTATAGGCTATAAAGCACTTGGATTTGATATACCGGTAGGAAAACAGTTAACAGAGCTATTGAATAACATGAGTGAAGACAAGGAAAAGAACATTCATGATTATTTTCAAGCACTTAAGGCCAAAATGAAGAAGAGAATCAAATTATCATAGAAGATTGTTGACAAGTACAAGAATGATATATGTTTTGTAATAAAAAAGGATGAGATCTTGATGGAAGCAGTCATCCCTAGAACAATCTGGGTAACAGAGATGAGTTATGAGATTGATGATCATATAATTGAGACTTATGCTAAAGCACTTCTTGAAGCACCAAATGAACCAAAGGAAGAAGTATTTGGTAGTGTTGAGACCATAGAAAATCAAATACAATCTAAAAAGAGAGTGAAAAAGGTTGAAGCAGTTGTGAGAAGAGGTTCTAGACAGGCAAACGCTATTGAAGAAGATATACTGAAGCAAACCGGTATCACTGAGGATGAGTTAGCAGCCCCCCAGCCTGAAACTCACCTATCACCAGTAGGCACTTCTTTTGAGAGTGACATGCTTGCAAATTTTAAAAGAGTTGTAAGGAAAAGAGATCCTTCACTGACAACCACATCTTCACCTAGAAGGACTAGACAAAAAAAACAAGCATTAAGGTCTCCTATTAGAAAGACAACACCAAAGAAAAAGTTGACACCAAAGAAGAAGAAGAGAACAAAACAAAACTTGGCCTCTCTTGACATATTGCTAAATGAAATTACAGAGGAAGGGAAACTCAAAAACATAGGAAAGGTCTATGACACTCTAACAACAGATGAAAAAGAACAAGTGGAAAACAATGTTATTTTGCATATGGACATGTATAAGAAATTTTTGATGGAAGTGATAGATGAAGTACCAGATGAACTGTTCAAAAGATTGGAAGCAAGAAGACAAGCTGTTATAGAGATTGATAAGAAAATTAAAATTGAAAAGTTACTAGCTGTTTATCCAGTAAACTCACCTAAGGAGATAGATAATTTAATTACTGAAGCCAATTGGTCAGTATTCTCTACTGCACACCGGCATATTGCTTTAATGGTTGGAAGAGTTAATGAGGTAACTGAAGAAACAAAAAATGCATGGGACATATTCCTAGTTGAAAAAGAAAAATAGGAAGAGTATAGGAACCCCAAACGTATAAAGGTATATCAGAAGGAAAGAGACAAGGGTAAAGGAAAGGTTGGTGGACCTCCGAGTATCAAAGTTAAAGATAATTTATCCCCACTATCTCAAATTACATCACCAGTAAAAACTACTGAAGATCAACTCGTAGTTGAGAGTATGGACATAAAGGATACTAATCCTAATCCCGAGGTACTATACACAGTAGATGTTGATACACAAAAGATCAACATTGTGGTAGACAAAGATACAATTGGTATGACAAACATGGCTAGTGAGCCACCGGTAACTGAGCAAATTGATCAAACACAAGAAAACCAGTAGATGATAACACAGAAGAACAAACAGAGAAACAAGAAGAGAAAAAGGCTCCAAAACAGAGTCATGAGGAAACAGTACAACCGACAACAGGAGAAGTACACAAACCATTGCTTAAGGAAATGCAAACACAGACTGACCTACCAGAGGTCACAACAAGCTTGGTTACTTCCTCCACCAGCAGAATTCAGAATGTTGGTTCCTCCTTAGCAAGCCACAAAGCAACAAATGTAACTGAAGCACTTTTGGATTCAATCAAAAGGACAACCGATTGTAGTTCATAGGCTTATAAAGCTATAGATGACACAATCCCAATTTTGAAGGTAATAGTTCCTAACTGTAACATAGACAATAAGGATTCCTTAGGACAACTTGATACTTTGTGTAAATACATCACTGAGAACACAGTGACTATTGAGCAAATAAAGGAAGAGACATTGAAGGACAAGGTAGAAATTGAAAAGCAACAAATCTTTGAAGATCAAATAAAGAAGTGTACTAGAGATTTTGACACACTTCTACCAGAACTGTGTAACTTATTGAAGGAATTTAAAACTCTGTACAAAGATACTTGCAAGACAAACTTTTTGACAGTAGACATAGATAAGAAGATGAGCAAGGTACAGGATGAAATCAATAAACTTGTTGATAATTTTGTTAACTCACCTGATACATTATCAGTTTTTGAACAAAAGATAACAACTTTTGAGGAAGAGTTACTTAAGTTAGAAAGTGAAAAGGAGAGAATAGTAAATAAAGCAAAGAATTTGAGACTAAAATTGAGTCCAAGATTGGACTATCTAGCATCATTATGGAAGGAAATATCTGAGGCACTGGTACAGGGATAGAAAACACCAGTAGAGCATATGCAACACCTCATCGGTACAGTTAAAAGAACAAAGACAACAATAAAGGACAACAAGAAGTTTATGGAGAGTATAAACTTGATTTTGGCAGAGCTTTTTCAAATTGTAACCACTCAATTACAAGGTTGAGACTACAACTTTATTGACACCTTGACAACCTTTGTCATTGATGCCAAAGGGGGAGTAGTAGTATGAGAAAATAACCGGCAAAAGACTTATCTGCTCAGGGGGAGTTCTTATATTTTTGGAAACATTTTTGGTTTACAGTTTTGGATACACTTTTGAATTTTCTCACGAGTGTTGCCATCAATGCCAAAGGGGGAGATTGTTGGCATATGCACACTCCAATGAGACATTGTAGGTGATTGAAGGTTTTGTCATTGATGGCAACCTTACAATCCTACGACATCGACAAGGTATTACACAGGAAGGCATTAGACTACACTGGCACTAGCAAGATCAGACTCTACACCGACACTTAGACCACCAACACTAGCAAAGAAAGGAAGTATATCGGCACAAAGGCCGACAAGATTTTTGATATATTATATTTTGTTTATTATTGTAAAAACTTTGTAAGCCGACTTGGCAAGTTGTAAAATGACTCTTATATATAAGAGAGATCATTGTAGACATTTTTTAAGTGGAAGTAAGTGAATAAGAAAAGATATAAGGCAGACCTATTATGCGAAATATAGGTTAAGGGTTTATGTAAGAAGCAAAGCAGCAACCGGTATTGGATCTGGCATTATAGATGCTATTGTAAAGCAGTACAAGATATTGGATTTGTATAATCCATCATTGTAAGTTAGTGAGACTTCCCATTTTGTGTTTGAGCAGTGAGCTCTTGGCAGTTGGCCTTCCATGTGCAGGCCCCTCTTGTAGCAGTAATATTCTCTTATTGGCCAGTAAGTGAATATTGTGGGTCACAAATCCCACCAAGGTTTTTCCCACACCGGGTTTCCTTGTTAAATCCTTGTGTCATGGTGTTCTTTTCATGTGAATGCTTTTAATTCTGTTTATTGCTTTAATTCTTGCATACTGGTACACTGTTATAATATGTTCTACATGTTTTAAGTTAAGAAATTCTATTCACCAGTTAGATACTGATTCACCCCCTGCTCTCAGTATCTGTGGGAATCCTAACAATTTGAACATCTATCACATACACACATATCTATCAAGCATTCAAAAATCGCATGAGTTCAAGCATTCAATCATTCAAGAGCAATTGAGCATTTTCAGTCTTTCTTCAAGCCTTGGAGCAATAATAAAGTCAAGATTCAAGCATTGAAGTGTAGATCTACATCCTATTTCACAAAACCCTAATTCCATGTGGAGGCAAGAAAAACATCACAAGGAGGTATAATCATTTCATTTTCAGTCATAATTCAATATCTCCCTCAAAAGGAGAACATTTCCTTTCAATCATTTTAATTACATTTATCTCAATTTCATGGTTAATTCCAAAACTGGGGTTTGAGCGAAGGAAAGCCCCTATTCCCAACCTATTTCCCTTTCTTTCTGTGTGTAGGAAACAGGTGCACAATAGTACTTCTAGAATTAAGCTTTATTTTCAGAGACAGAAAAACCGTTTTCAACATGTGGAAAAATTTGAAGGACCAAGAGATAGCACCACAGTCCCTACTTTTTCGGGGCATTTTCGAAGCGCAGATCAGAATTAGCTCATATTACTCATATCCAGGTGCACGACTAAATCCTATATTTGTAGCTCAGTATTTTCTCAGTTTTGTCTTCCATTTCACCTCTTTATCCTAAATCAACACTTCAACTTACAAAAGAGGAAAAAATACATCATAATTTATCAATCCATTTAGTATTCAATACTTATCTTATTTGTGACTGAATCTAGTGGATCCCTCCCCCCCCCTTTTTGAATGTAAAGGAAAATCTCCCCAAAAGTGAAAATTGATTTGGTGATTTCTCCTTCTATGTTGCAAATTGCCAAACCAAAATTAACCCCTTTACAACTGTATTGTATCACTAGGAACATTCCTAGTGTTATTTTCATACGGAATAATAGCTTGAAAGTTAGGGTTAGAGGGATCTAACAATCCTAAGATTAAACTACATTTCCATCATTCCCTAGGTTAGAGCAATTCAAAACCAATTGGGATGGAGATTGCATAAGCAGTGTAGCATCTCATACCTCATAGACATTAAAATCGACCCCATTCAACATCTTATAAAAATAATAGTTAACTCTATTGGATAATTCTGGTTTTGCCACTATCTTAGAGGGTGAGCGGCTACTTTTCTTCTACAACCTCAAGCCAGGTTGGCTTTACTTTCTAATTTTAGGATAATATATTTAATAATGGATCCAGTCCCTAACAGTTGACCCTCTTTAAGTATTGTCCCTTCCATTACTCTGCCTTCTTCAGGCATAGGGTTTTCCAAGTTGTCATCATAAGAAGTTGCCTCAATATTATCTACCAAATCAGGTCTCTTGGGATTATTGTTAATTTTATACCTTTCCAAAGCAAGTCGTTGGGCTTTCTTCTCCCTAGTTCTATGGTTCCTTGTAGTATTTTTAGTCTCATGCAAATCATCTCTATCTTTCAGGGGTCTCTTGATTTGGGTAAGGGATTTTGTTATGGCTGAATATGGGGGGGTCAACATTAAATCTACCCACCTCAAGAGAGTTTAAAGCAAATGAGAACTCTATATTCTCATTAACAAAATTAGTTTTTTTCATTGGCTCTCTTAGAGCCTGTTGAATGGTAATAGCCAGGAAATTTACATTGTCAATAAGCTTGCCATTATTATCTCATCCTATAGTAGAATCACTTTGCTCCTTTCTTACCTTAGGTTAGCTAGGATTGGGTAGGACATCTTTGGCCTTGGCTCCATCAATTGCCATAGAGGCCTTGGTAGGAAGGTCCTATTTAGGTTTAGCCCTGAGATTGTTAGGATGATTGGGCAAATCTTACGAATATGACCATCTTTTCTACACAAGTAGAAGATGTTAATGCCACCATACACTTCAATATCACATGAGAATAACCCTTTTTTTAATCATTCTAAATAAAGTAATTTGAAAACCTAATTTGTTAATCCATACATTCTTGAATCAGACATCAAGAAATTTCTTGGTCGACAGTTTGGATGGATCCACTCTTGCCAAGATGATAGCTATTTATTTTAGTCTATTCTTTTCGACATTCAAAGAATCCAGAATCCCAGATGTAGGAAAGAGGGTAAGTTTATTGGGGTTTGAGGGCAACTTTATTTGTTGTTCTTCATTGGATCCATTATCCCGTGTGTTGCAGATAAGATTAGACAAAAATCTAGTCCTTTCAAGTAATGCCTTAGGATAATCTACTAAATCCTCCTTGAAAAATTTGCTATTGACTACCTTAATATTTGTAGCCTCATGCCCACACAAGGATTGTGAGCCATCCAATGGTAGACATGCACATTTCCAGCCTGACCCTCACTAAGGCCTCTAACAGAAAACAAAAACCCAAGAGACCAGAAAATGAAAAGCTAAAAAATTGAGTATGAGGGACAATTCAACATAAATGCAAACTATAGAGTGATAAACTTGAGTATATGGAGGATTCTAACCTAGGTGGAGGAGAAAATTGGACTCCTCCACAGGTAGTTGTGACAACCCTCTTCACATGCGTGATGGCAAACCATACTTCCTTCATTGCAGAGTGATCCCATTTGAAATTCATTTAGTTTACTTTTGACTCATTTATGCAGTTTAAAGAAGTGGAAAAATGCTAGAAATGAGTGTTGTAGAAATTGCATATAAATAATAATGCTAATAACATAAAAATAAATATTTAATAGATAAAGGACGTGATCAGTGTTGGGACCTCCAAAATTTGGATAAATTTTGAGGCCCAATGTAAAATATTGTCTATGAATAGATGTCTTGCCATCCCACTCATAATGAGAGCATGAAATCTCAATGGATAAGTTACTCGAGACTCAGTGAGGTGGATTGTTCCTCTTCCCTGAGTGTCAAGTAAATCTTTGTTTCAAACGTGGCTGAGATGTCCGTGAGAGTAATCGACAATGGGTTTGCTATGCAATTGTGAGTGTAATCCTCGGGACTTGGCCAAATTGTTATCTATTTTTCACTGAGACCCAAGTTTGGTCTAGCGTGGCATGTGCAATATCCACCTTTTTTTAGCATGGAGGTCCGTGGAAAGGCGATGAGCATCTCGTCGAGTCTCGAGTTTATGCTACCCGAGATTTGTATCTCAGTACTTATCGTGGGAATAATTTCCTTTGACCTAAAAGCGAATGCGACAATAAGGAAAGGGATGAGATAAATGATATGCAAAACCTAAATGGGAAAAACCATGGAGAGGGTTAACTCTCAAGATAATATAACTAGATATATGGTGTTTACAAAGGGGTGTCTCACTACCAGATGACTCATTACCAATTTACAATATGGCTCACTGCCGAAATGCTCACTGCAATAGAATTAAATGAACTTAATAAAATTGCATCTCCAAATGTATGGGGTTAGTTTCAAGATAAGCTCTATCAAAATAGCAACTTACAATAGATCCAATAAGGGATCTCTCTAACCTATCCACAATTGCTTGGAGAAGATCCGATAAGGGATTATTGCAACTCCATCTTCAATCTGTTAATCTAACTGCTTACAACTTATTCAATAAGGGATTACTACAACTCTATCTCACACTTTCTACTCTTACACACAACTTTGCTCTTTTACACTTCTGCTACTGCTCGCATACACTTTTTTCCCTATCTCTCTTACCTTACTTGCACACCTTCACATACCACTACTCTATCAATCACACACTTCTACTCACATGCCACACTCACTACATTACCTTGTCATACATACACATACATATGTCTTGTATATATAAGACATATGTATGTGTATGTAAGGTGATAGAGATAAAGAACAAAGTATATATATATTGATAAGGACACACACCAAGAAAATATGTCAGCCAAGCACAAATGGTTTATACAATAATGCATTGCTTGAATCAACACACTACTCAAGTATGCCTTGACCAAAACAAGAGTAACCAAGTCAGCCTTTATTGATCTTCTACATGCTTTCTTCTTAATTACCAAAACACAACAAGGGTCTACCAGACCCATAGACATGAACCCATAGGCATAAATTCCAAGTACAATGACTTCCATCTGTAAGATATGAATACCACATATTTCAAAGCGTAGGATTCATAGAACATATTACCAAAGTCCAGATAGCAATTCAACTGTCACAATTAATACCAAAACTTGATACAAACCATGACTAGCAAAAACAATAGATTCCAGAGCATAGGATCTTTTGGAAAATACTCTTGCAATACATACATACCTCACAACCCAGTGTCACATACATACCTATCTTCCACTGCTGCTCAACATGCTACATCCAGTCCTAGTTGGATCACCGGGTTTGACATCAATGACAACATTCACATAAATCTAACAATCTCCCCCTTTCTCATTGATGACAAAACATCTAAAAAGAAAACAATCTCAAAAATATAAACATGTTTGCATATATCTCCCCCTTACTCATACCAATCATTTCCCATTTCTCTCCATTTCTCCATTTCTCCCACTTTGACATCAAGGAAAAAGAGTCCATCCAAAAAAAAAAACAAATAAAAAAAGGTATCACAAACCAAAAATAATTCTTAACTACTCTTCTTTTGAAAAATCTGCTTGTATTTCTCCTTGAGTTTCGAAAGGAGAACCTTCTAGGAATGCACTGCTTGTTTGACACTGTAGCGTCGTAAATTGTACGCACTTGCTAGGGTGGTACAATTTCACACCTAGTTTAGCACCTGCCTTGGCGCATTTTGCATTTTGCATTGCATTTCCCCTTTAGCACTTAATTAGGTCTAAGGTTCTATTTCATCATCTTCCATATCATAAAGTTGGGCCCTTTTCATTGAAGTTTGCCCCTTTTATTTTATTCTTCCAATACATCATTTAATCAAAAACCCTAATTAGGTCCTATTTTGAACTTGGGGGCTTGATTTCGGGGGTCAAAACATCTCAAAATCACCTGTAACTTCGGGATTCTCTCTAAAATTATCATATCCGACGGTCCTGAAAATTTGGTGAAAAGTTGTCAGGACCATGGCGCCCGGAGTGCACATGGTCCCAGACATTTTTCCCGAAATTTTAGGAGCGCAATCCAATCATAAAATAAAGCTTAACCCCAAGAAATTGGCGGGAGATTCAATCTCTAGGTCGGTCAAAAGTTGAAATTAAGACCTAGGGTTTCATATATAAGAGCTCTCTATCTTCATTTGAGAGGATCTAGAATTTTGGTTTCAGGGCCTTCTATGCAACGAAAGAGCAGATCTTTGAAGACTTCAACAACATTCAACATCCATCCATCAAGCATTCATCAATTTCATTCATCCATTTAGGGCTTTGAAGACATTGAAGAGCAATAGGGGATCACCGACTAAAGATTGGCTTGTACCCCTCCTTTGGGGTTGGGTATGATTTCATGCTGTTTTCATGTCTTTGCATAAGCCTCATTATATCATTTGTATTCATGCTTTAGATCACTTTGCATCTTGATTTGGAGCGTTTACATTAACATTTACAGGCAATTAGGGTTTACTTTCTAGGTTGCTCTAGTTTGCTTACTTGCATTTTAGGATCTTGCACACACACAAGGTTTGCACACACACTACTTTTACAATACAAATTGGCTATTCGTGGAGGTGGAAATCACCAAAGCGGGGGTTTGACTAAGGCAAAACCCAATATAGCCGCCCACCATACCTTTTTAGATATAAGTGCAGATTTCGGGATTCGGACGACGCCGCAAGTTGCAGATCCAACAGAAGTAGACAGAAACTGAGCTACACACCAAATTTCAGGGCAAAAGACTAGGATAGGGGCGTGGGGCGCCCTGGTCCTACCAGGATAGGGGTGCTGGGCGCCCTGGTCCTTGGGACAGGGACACTGGGCGCCCTGGTCCTTCTGTCAGACAACAAGTTTCAGCATTTCCGACAGCTTTTCAGGTTGCAAAATAGCAGTTTTAGGAGCAGTTTCAGGGGCAGAATCAGGACAGTGGCGCTTGCGCCCCCGTCCCGAACATTTTCATTCAGATTTTAACTTCGGGTACGCATCTGCATTCTTGTCTTTGTGTTTACAACTTTCCATTGTTTAATTTCAATTCTGCAATCTTGTTATTAGTTCATACTTGCACTTTGGGGTTAGGAATTGAACTTCCATCATTTTATCTTTCAATTACAACAAAGGAATAGAAACCCTAATAGGTAGCCTGTGGCTCTCTCTTCCACAAAAAGAAGTAGCCAATTGTGTGATACCTCTAGGCTCTTTCGTATTCCACAATGTGTGTCAAAAGGTAGGATTAGGGCATGTTAGCCTAGTCTCGCTTTTTCCCCTACATAGACACTTATTGATAAACTTTTGGTTTCAACTAACATATCAATGTAATGAGATAAGTTGTCAAGAATAGATGGATTCTGCTTATATTATTTAGCATCTCTAAGAAGTCTTGAAAAATATTCTAATTTAGCTTCAATAATTTCTTTCACCTTCTAGAAGATACTCACAATGTCTTCCTTCTAACTATATAAAATTTGCCAGTGCTATTAATATAGTCCTTCATTTCATGAATGCATTCTAACAAAGTCCTCTATGCATCATTACATCTAGAGATTACTTTAGTGGCAAATATTCACCAATGGCGAATTTTTCACATCGGCGACCTGGGAAATGGTGAATATTTTGTACCGACTAGGGGTGGCCATGTCGCTAGAACATTATCAATTTCTGTCAAATTCATGACCCGATCACCATATGTTTTATGTAATTAAATGTTTCTATGCGAGGATTTCGCCAATACAACATACGATGGACACACGGTAAATTTAATTTTTTTGTCTACACTCTCTGAGGTTGCCTTAATAGATAACCATAATTTGCCTATAGGCATATAAAGATTTGTTAGCCAAGAGGACCAAATTCACCCAACATTTTGCCGACGCGTGTCTCCATTCGAAAATTATATGTCATATTATAGTTACGCGGGATTCGCCAAATATTTCTATACCATATTAAATTCCCACAAAATTCGCCATATAAGGATTGGTATAAATATATTCAAAGATTAGATCTATCTCTACACAATCTGGTGGGTTTTAGGCTATGAATTCAGATCAATAGCAAAGTTTAAGACCAAGGAAAATCATTGTTGTTGACTGCATTGGCGACTGCTAGTGACCTAAAGGTGAGCGATCATATTTTTGAAGTGTTATAATATCATTATGAATTTATCTATATCTATTTGCACTGTTGAGTTCATTCTTATTCAGTGGGGACCCATCAGTGCCAAGTGGTCAGCCAGGAGATTCAGACCTCATACATCTAGATTGTAGGTCGTAGGGCCAATGAAACATATATTATACTTTATAGTCTATTATTGCTTCTTCAACAAATTGATATATTTTTTTGCAACCTTTATTTTGTTGGAGATGTCGAACAAGAAGAAGGGTAGGACACCTAAATGTGGGAAAGGCCATGAGAGGCTAACAAAATACAGAATGTTGTCTTTGTACTTTGGCTTTGGAAAATATTGTGGTGAAAATCAGGAAGGTACATCATCACAAGTACAAGTACAAAATTCACAACCTACACCCAATGTTGAAGACGACGATGAAATTGATATCTTAGATCAGGATGATCTTGAAGAAGATTATCTGGTAGATACCCAAGTTAGTCGGAATGATATAATCGACTTGGGTGATAATGTCATAGATGATAATGCATGGAAGGAGAAAAGAAAAGTCAGATCACAAAAGGATCAACCAAAATAAAAAAAAGATCGGGAATGGGATATGTCAGTGAGGAATTTGTAAATTAATTGGGCATCAAAGTATCCATTCATTGAACCAGTGGAGAATCTAGTTGAAGGAGAGCCTCCAATAGAATGCAGGTGTAAGATTTGCACTTGGAAACATAACAAAGAAATTAGGTTGCAACTAAAATTTGACACCATAGAAAAGCATATGGGCAAAGTTTATGAAAAACAAATGATAAACGAAGTTGAAAAATCAATGATAAGATGGAAAACAAAGGAGGAATGTAAGCATGTGAGGAATGCCAAAGAGTATTATTTTCATGAGAAAATACAGACGAAGCCTGTTGAAGTTAAGGGTTCTATTGAAGCTAGTTTTGGAAAAGCAATCCAAATAGAACAACTGGGAAAAAATGTTCAGTTAAGTGTTTTTTTTTATATTTTGAGCAGAGGGCGTGCTATGACAAATTTCCCATCAATTAGTGGTTTATTACATTTTTTGAAAGTTCCTAACTATCCTAATAGTCATTGGTCCGTAAACAGTGGATGGGAATGGGCAAGTTGTCTTGCTGAGGTTGAAAAAGAAGACGTAAAGGAAAAAATAAGAGTCAAACTTTATTGCATTTTCTGTAGATGAAGTTATGACAGTAGACAATACTTCATGGGTATGCATGCATGTTTATACTGTACAGAATCATGCCTGCCAACCTCATCTACTATCTATTGCTAAAATGAAGGATAGTGCGACAACGAAAAATTTATTTCAACTAGTAAAGAGATATTTAATTGAATATGGAGGTATGGATGACATGATGGTTGCCAAAAAATTGGTGTGTTGGAGCAGATGGAGCTTCAGTAATGCAAGGTCACAAGAATGGTCTTTGTACAAAGATTAAAACTTCTTTTGCACCGTACATTACTGCAATTCACTGCATGACTCAGAGAATGAATCTAGCTTTTGAAATTGTGAGCAAGTATGCTTCAGTAAAAAAAATTGAAATTTTAATCAGAGAGCTCTACTCACACTTCTATTGAAGTCCCAAGTGATTTATGGAATTTCAACACTTTGCTAATGGAATAATTGATGGGAACAAGCTTCTCAAGGATAATGATACCAGGTGGATCTCTTTGGATGGTCCAACGCATCGAGTTTTTTCAGAATATCCATCCTTGATTGGACTATTTCCCACAACTCATGACGAATCAGAGCAACCAAAATTTCTTGACCTTCTTCAGAGGTTAAGTAATCTAGAGACACTCTTAACTTTAGCAGCTCTTCTACCCATGCTAGAGGAAATTAGGAATATTATGAAGGTTGCCCAAAAAAGAGCTTTGTCTATTACAAAATATTCTACGCTGTGTAAGTTGATATGCATGGCCCTCGACAATCTCTATCGAAATTAACCAACACTATCTGATGAAAAATTTGTTAAGTGGTAGACACTCATAGAGTTGACAATCCTGATAATTTTTTACAAATCAGTGCAAATGGGGAGGTATGTGCCAATGTATGAGGAGTTGAGATACCAATGCACTTTTATGCCACGGTCAACCCTGAGGAAATAGGAAAGCGCCCCAAGAAGCAACTAGCAAGAGTTCCAAGGGAAGATTTCGACAAGATTGTTGAGTCTGTAACTACTTTTGTAAAGAAAATTACCTATAATCTTTCCTCACAGATTAGAAGCAGATTCCCTCCTAACAACCTACTCGAAGCCATGTCTATTGTGTTTTCTCAATATTGGAGCCTCAACAATGCAACTGATTTTTGGAGTAAGTTGCTGAATTTGATAAAACAATTTTGCATATCCAGAGAATTGAATGGAGTAACTATAAATGGAATATTAGATGGAACTCATCTGAGAGAGAAATCATCTTGTTTTGCATACACTATGAGGGAACAATATGGTAGAATGGAGAACCCCTGGGAAGAGGGATCAATAACAAGGCTTTGGAAATATATAGCTGAGAACGTAGCATTGCGTGATTCAATACCAGATTATTTGAAGCTTGTTGATTTATGTCTTACCATGATATTGGGTTCAATGGAAGATGAGAGAGTTTTTAGTGCTTTGGGGTTCCTAAAATAAAATCTAAGAAACAAACTAGACAAAAATTTGGAAAATTGCTTGAGGCTCTATACATCTAGGTATGATGTCCACACTTTTCCTTACGATAGGGCACTGAAAATCTGGAGGTCCAAATGTGAAAGAACAGGTTTGGGCAACACTTCAAACCAAAGTGCCAGTGGGACTATTGACTCATGTACTGGACCTACTGGTAGCATTGAGATACAGTTCAACGAAGGTATGCAGACTCAGAGTGAAGAAAATATTAGAGTTATCTTGTATTAGATAATAATAATTTATTTAATTACTAGTCTATTAAATCCTACACTTAAGCTAAACTTAGGCATTTAATAAATATTGTAGGTATTTAATAATTATTCTAATTATTAAATACACATTATCCCTTTAGGGTTTATTTAGGGCTGAACACCTTTAGGGTTGCTATTATCCTTCTATAAGGATTGTATTGTACTTATTTTTTTAATTGATTCCCTTTCTGAATAATAATCTTCTTCTTCAGAGCATTTATGCTTTTTTGCTTTATGTGTCTCCATTCTTCTCTTGTGACATGTATTTGCATGCAGGTGTTCTTAGGATCTCTAAAGTTGTATTTTCTCAACTTTTTCATGGTATCAGAGCCTACATCTGCTGCTGCTTGTTCCTGATTTTTCAGAAGATTTTTTGGAGGAGGGTTTCAATCTTTTTTAGATTTTTTTAATTGGATCTGGGGTAGTTGTTTTGCTTTTTATCATTTTGGTCTCAAACGGACCTCACCGTTGAGCTCAGAACACCCAGAAACCCCCCATTTCCACATAAAATTTGTCAAATTTCGACAAATTTGGGTTCAAAACATTTTTTTGGCACAAATTTTGAGAAATTCATTTGAAAAATCATTAAAAATTTTTTTAGAGTAGTTTGGGCCAAAAAAGACCTCACCGTTGGGGCATCTGGCCCATGACTTTTTCATTGGCATGTTTTACGAGACAAAAAAATCCATACGGCTGTACCTGCAAATGTGTCAGAAAATTTTCGTAAAAAATAATAATAATAATATATATATATATATATATATATATATATATTTTAACCTTCTTTATGCCCTACAAGAGGGTTTTTTTTTTCTTTTGGCCGTAACTTGGGAAAACAGAGTCAATTTTTCGAAAACGAATAGGCACCGGAAAGCTCTTTTTGAGATCTACTCAGATTTGGAGGATTGAACTTTTTTTTTTTTTTTTGATAGCGTTTTTTGCTGTCTAAGCCAGAGGTTCTTTTTTGCACTCTAGGAGACATAACTTGAGCATCCGAACTCCATTTTTCGAAAACTTTATATTGTTGGAAAGATTGTTTTGTGTACTTTCCAGTCATATGAGTTTTATTTACAGATTTTGCTCCAAGTATATTTTATTCAATTTTTTATTTTCAGCGCTTTGGTGAATATCTTGGATGTTTTAGGTCCTCGGATCTCTTTCTTTCAGTAGGATGTCTCATCTTTGGCTATTTTTTATGTTTCTAATCTTCTATCTCTTCTGATCATTGTCACATTTTATTTATGTAAACGCACTAAGATAAAGTGCCATCATGCATTGTATACTTGGGATCTTGCACATCTTGTGCCTTATTGTACATGCACTACTTATAAAGTTCCATGAGGGGTTGATGTTTGCCTTTTGTTTGCCATCTACCTTTTTCTAGTGAGTGTTCCTTCCATGAAATTTGCCTCATGATGTGTGTTAAGTGAGTGTTCCTTCCATGACACTATGTACTTTTTCTCTGCACCTTCGATGTTCCTGGTTCTTTGTCATGTAGTCCTTGTCAGCTGTTCTTTTCAGTGTACCTATCCCTCTCCCTTTTCAGCATTATGGGGAGGTTTGTCCTGTTGTTTTAATGCTTCCTTGGTTTGATTGACCAGCTCTTCAAGCTTTGGTGTCTCATGCCATCTATATCTCTGAGTTCAGTCGTTTGCCCTTGTTTGCCATCTGATTCAAGTAGTGTCATTTGAGGGTGCTCATGTAGATTACAATCTTCTCTACTTGGTCATGTTCTATTTCAGTGGAGGTTCTTCAGATCAACAGTTACTCGTCGATAGTGTTTGCATCTATTTCATGCTTCAGTGGTGTTCTTCTTGCTTTTCCATCTCTTTTTGGAGTAGAGTTTTTTTTCCCATGTGGTTTTCTCTATTTCTCTGTTTCATAGAGATTTGGTTGTGATTGGGTACCTCATCAGGCCTTGTTGCCGGGACCCAAATTTTCCTTCATCATGTAGTTGCATTTTTTGCTTCATGCATTTAGTTTTTTAGCTACTCCCTAAGTTCATCTTGAGGGGGGGTGTTAGAGTTATTTTGTATTAACTAATAATTATTTATCTAATTATTAGTCTATTAAACTCTACGCTTAAGCTAAACTTAGGCTTTTAATAAATATTTTAGGTATTTAATAATTATTCTAATTATTAAATACACATTATCCCTTTAGGGTTTCTTTAGGGTTTATTTAGGGTTGCACACCTTTAGGGTTGCTATCATCCTTCTATAAGGATTGTATTGTACTTATTTTTTTAATTGATTCCCTTTCTGAATGATAATCTTCTTCTTCAGAGCATTTATGCTTTTTTTCTTTATGTGCCTCCATTCTTCTCTTGTGATAGGTATTTGCATGCAGGTGTTCTTGGGATCTCTAAAGTTGTATTTTCTCAACTTCTTCAGAAAACATAGACAAGAATCAAGAAAGCTCTGAATTTGATGAGGATGAATGGAAACTATAAGAGATTGGTATTTATTAATCTTATTACTGTATCTCATCATTCATATTATAAAAACATATTATTATGGTTGATAACTTGATGATATTTTATGAGTCTGTCAACTTTTTGCAATTAGAATTTAATATTGATTTGTAATTGTATTTTTCAACTTTCTATTTCCAGATTTAAAATAGCATAATAAAAGACCATAATGTGTTTATTATACAAAGATGTTTATTTAGACATGTTGAGAACTTATATTTTAATTTTTTTTTCTTCAAAATATAGCCATATGATACAATTCATTCAATACACCACTCTGTGTGATTCTCCATGCAAAAGTCAATACAACGTTTCAGAACCCTTTGCAAATGACTCTGAATTCCTTTTTATAGAAACAAGGGAGCAACAACAGCTTCAAGTCGATTTGCAACATGTGAAGACTCAACATCAAAATCAATTACTAAGGCACTAGACATTGAATATATCGTCTCGACTGCCATCAGTATCACAAACTCACCACAAATTTACATGGCCATCACATGCCGATTAGCAATTCAACAATTTAACAACTGCTACATGTCTCTTGTTCAAAAAACAGAGTTCAAAATTAAATATTAATTCAATCCATGAAAAATTAAATATAGATAATAGCAATGCCCAAAACCTAGTAATCAGAAATAGAGAAATGCAGAAATGTTAAAACTTGGTAGAATTTGAGAATACAAATTTACAGGCTGAAGGTTTGCATTGTGCATCATAGATTCATAGGTTGGATTAGCAATAGCGAGTGCTGGTTTTTTCCTGTTCATAAAATTGAGTTATTTCAAGTGATGCCAAATTCCAAACAGAAAAAACATAAAACCTTGAAATTAAGAATAAAAGCAGAAAACCGTGCAATACATACTATGATTTTTGAGATTTCTATGCCAGTTTTTGTTGGGTGGTCCACTCTTTGTCTAATGGAAGGTCAATATTCTTTAAACTATGGAAAGTCAACTGCAACTTCGTCAACAATCCATATTTAGAAGAGTGACTTGACATCACTATTTCACCCAATACCGCATTCAGAGTTGTAAATGGTTTGATGAATTCTAGAAAACTTTGGGGAGTTGTGTTCTTAGGAAGCAAGTCTAAGTCAGACTTCATTTTTATCTCCATGCTTTTTTTGTAAGCTTCTTTTCCAATGAATTTATTTGATGGGTCAACGGTCTTAGGCAAACTAGTTTAATCAAAGTAGTTGTCTTTTCTTGCAACTTCAATATCTTTTTGCCACATTTATCCATAACTTCTGATGTTTCCCTTAGTTTCTGGCATTTTTGAAGGATAGATGATGTCTTAACTGTGGCATCAATGCGGTTGTTAATTCCCTTGGATGCCAAATAGCTGTCACTGGTACTATAGACTACTTGCAAAATCTATTTTGCCATATCCTCTTTTGAATAAATATGTATGCTCTTCTCAATGTGCCCTTTGATTTTCATATAAATTAATCTCAAACTTTCATTCAATTCAAACCATTCACACAACTTGTCACTCCTCTACATTATTTGACCCTAAATGTTTTCTTGTATATACTTCAATGTATTTTTCATATTATCTTTCAATCTATCCTCCAAAGTTTTAATTTTATCATTTGCATTGAGGTATATGCACGAAGTTGTGGTACCAAAAAGGTGCCACTCTTCAAAAAAAAATTAAAAAGCCCATAAGGCGCACGCACTATAGGGCGCGCGCCCTAGAGCACACCAAGCCTATAGTGCGCACGCCTTATAAGGCATGTGCCTTATAAGGCGCGTGCATTTTAAACAACAAAAAAAACCTTGCTCTGCATTTCTACATTCCAAACCCACGTTTTGGCATTTTTGGGTGCTATTTTCTTGTGCTCGCCCTTTGGAAAAGCTTGAAATTGGGCACTAAGTTGTCCATCTCTCATCAAAATGCCACCACACCATCGAAGAGCTCGAAGAGGTATGTATTTTTATTTTTTTATTGTCATTTTTTTAAATTAATTTGAAGATTAAACTAGGTTTATTGATTTAAATTTATTTTCATTATCCGAAAATGAGATTAGACAAGAAAATATTGAAAACACTCAATCACCTCCTCATGAAGACCATATTGAAGAAGAAGCACATCAATCAGCTCCTCATGAAGACCATATTGAAGAAGAAGCACATCAAGAACCTCCTACAATCCCTATTCACCCCATAGGTACACAAGAAAACCTATTAGGTCAAATAGAAATAGCCAAAAAGAGCTTGAAGGTTTAATCACAAGGCTAAAAGATCCCACTGGAACAAACTTCCATAGGACAAACCTTGCTAGTTCTTTGCAATCTATTGTATCTCACATACAATCTGTGAGTGGGCAAATAAATTTTTGGTCTTGTAAGAAGGAAGAAAAAAAGCAATTTTATGCTGACAAATTATCATATGCAGCAATGAAGAAAAATAAAATTAATAAATTTGACTTGTGTGCTCTTTTTACGGACCCTCGAACGAATCAACCTTTACACCCTGGATGTAGGAGATTCCCTATTCATTGGTGTCATCATGAAGGGATTAAGAACAATTTTTGGGATAGGTGGTGGATGGTATTTGATCAGCCCCCATGAAATAATCATGAGGTACCCCAATACTTTTTGAGAAAACTGTACTGTGAGTTTGTCCTTAATGAGATCCCAAACTATTTTGATTTTCTAGATTTCCAAGGTAGAGGTGGGGGTTCCTCGCATGATAGAGAGGGTGCATAGCGTGATCCAAATCTCCCACCAAGACCCTTGGCCAGACCTATGGTGGAAAATGTTATTATTCCTTCCATTGTGAAGGAGAGTATTGAGGTCGAAACTCTAGACTCGATTAGCTCACTCACTTAGACCCTTATACAATATGCTAGTCCTCTAGTAGAGGCTGATGCGAGTGATGATGTTGATTCTTCTAGGCATCAAGTTCCAACTCATTTTTGTCGATCTTGTGGTTCTCTTTGCACTTATGATCCTAATAGTTCTGAGAATGCACGTGCACGAGCGAAGTTTGCTACAGAGAACATTGTCATGACAGAATCCTTGCTGAACGAAACATTTGGCATTGATACCCAGGTGAATTTCATTACAAGTTCATTTCATTCTTTTTATTAAATCTTATATGTAAATTTGAGAATATATCTAAATTAGTAAATTATTATGATAAAAAATCAGGGTCAAAGTGTTCACAATACTAGCAACATTCCTGCAGCACCCTTTTTCACTACTTTGTCGACTCCACAGGTATACAACGAGTGAAAAAATATAATTATTATATGTAGATAGTTGAATCTTATGTGAATTATTTTCTAATTACTCATTTTGGATGTCAAATAGTTTGATGCTAGAGCTTCAACATCAACACCTCGTAGTGTATTTCATCGACAATCTTTCACCCAGGTAAACAATTTATCTTTAATGTTGTTATTAAATAATATAGATAGTTTTGGCGATTAATCAATATACTTTGTTTAATTTTTAGATGTTGAATTCAGAGAGTCCTCCTTTTGTTTGCGCGTCAATGGAGCGCGGTGTTGTTGCAACAGTAGCAAGTTCAACTGCTTTAACAAAAGTATGAGACATATTTGTAAATTTAGCATTACATTTGTTATCTTAATAATATGTTATTGAAAATTTTAACGACACTTGTATTTATTTTAATTTATATTGTGATGCTTACAGGAGGGGCTTGTCACTCCAGATCATGAACGTGCACCTGTTGTGGATGAACATCATGATTATTTGTATGTGGTAAGTGACTATTCTATTATATGTCATTCTAAAATTCAATTTTTGTATATGCTAACATCATTCTTTTCATTGTATCAGGTGGAGTTACAAAAAAGTCTGGAGAGGAGGTCAAGTGGACGTACTCGAAAGACACCTGCATCATATACATCTCCATCCCCTCGACAGGCAAATATATCTTGTGATCTGTTTCCTTCCCATAGAGGGAAATGAATAGAATAGGGTCCTATGTTGTATGCCTATATGACAATTTTGAACATATGTTTTGTATTATGAATATGTGACATTCTATCGCCATATGGCTTTTGGCAAGCTCCTATTTGACTTTATTGGATAACATGTTGTATGCCTATATGGCAAATTCGAACATATGTTTTGTATTACAAATATGTGACATTCTATGTCCATATGGCTTTTGGCAAGCCCCTATTTGACTTTATTGGATATCATGTTGTATGCCTTTATAATAATTTTGAACATATGTTTTGTTTTATGAATATGTGAAATTCTAAGTCCATATGGCTTTTGGCAAGCCTATTTGTTTGTATTGGATATATTTGATAGTTTTAACGGTATACAATGTTGCATGGATTTGTAGCTTTTTGGTTAATGCAAATCATTTATCATGGTTATCCATAATTGCAGTACAAATGATTAGATGAATAATTGCACAAAGTTTATTATTACTTAAGCTTTGAACCTAAATATGTGTTTGTAATCCAAGACACAAGCCACCCCGATGCGTACAACTGATGGTTCAGTGCCACATCATGACCTTGTAGGATCAGATGGATTGTTCTTATGATTAACGGGCACGGAGAAACGCGATGCCGAATATTGACAACTTTGAGCAATTTGAGCACTTGGGTGATTTGGCTGCTAGGGTGTGGCTCGCAATGATCGAGCGAGTTGGAGAGAAAAAAGAAGGAATTCCTAGCGTAAACATGACCACCCCAATGCGTATGAGTTGATGGTTCGGTGCCACGACGAGCGGATTGAAAGATGGGGCATTGTGCAACTTTTCATTGATCTCATCTGTTGCTTTTTGTCGCAACCAAGAAAGAGTCGCCATGAGAAACTGGATTCGAGTCTACCCAAACCGAGAGAGGCTTTTTTAGAGTGCCATAACATGACCCCGTAGGATCAGATGGATCATTCTTATGATTAACGAGCACGGAGAAACACGATGCCAAATATTGACAACTTTGAGCAATTTGAGCACTTGGGCGATTTGGCTGCTAGGGTGTGGCCAGAAACGATCGAGCGAGTTGGAGAGCAAAAAGAAGGAATTTATAGTGTAAACCTGACCACCCCGATGCGTACGAGCTGACAGTTCGGTGCCGCGATGAGCGGATTGAAAGATGGGGCATTGTGCAACTTTTCATTGAACTCATCTGATGCTTTTTGTCGCAACCGAGAAAGAGTCATCACGAGAAATTGGATCCGAGTCTACCCAAACCGAGAGAGGCTTTTTTAGAGTGCCATAACATGACCCCATAGGATTAGACGGATCGTTCTTATGATTAACTAGCATGGAGATACGCGATGCCGAATATTGACAACTTTGAGCATTTTGAGCACTTGGGCGATTTGGCTGCTAGGGTGTGGCCTGCAACGATTGGGAAAGTTGGAGAGAAAAAAGAAGGCATTCCTAGTGTAAACCTGGCCACCCTGATGCGTACGAGTTGACGGTTCGGTGCCGCAACGAGTGGATTGAAAGATGGGGCATTGTGCAACTTTTCATTGAACTCATCTGTCGCTTTTTGTCGTGACCGAGAAAGAGTCACCACGAGCAATTAGATCCGAGTCTACCCAAACTGAGAGAGGCCTTTTTAGAGTGCCATAACACGACCCCGTAGGATTAGATGGATCATTCTTATGATTAACGAGCATGGAGAAACGCGATGCCAAATATTGACAACTTTGAGCAATTTGAGCACTTGGGCAATTTGGCTTCTAGGGTGTGGCCTCCAACTATCGGGTGAGTTGGAGAGAAAAAAAGAAGGCATTCCTGGTGTAAACCTAGCCACATCGATGCGTACAAGCTAACGGTTCGGTTCCGCGATGAGCGGATTGAAAGATGGGGCATTGTGCAACTTTTCATTGAGCTCATCTGTAGCTTTTTGTCGCGACCAAGAAAGAGTCACCACGAGCAACTGGATCCGAGTTTACCCAAATTGTGAGAGGCTTTTTTAGAGTGCCATAACACAACCCCGTAGGATCAGATAGATCATTCTTATGATTAATGGGCATGGAGAAACGCGATGCCGAATATTGACAACTTTGAGCAATTTGAGCACTTGGGCAATTTGGCTGCTAGGGTGTGGCCCGCAATGATCGGGCGAGTTGGAGAGCAAAAAGAAGGCATTACTAGTGTAAAACCAGCCACCCCGATGCGTACGAGCTGACGGTTCGGTGCCACGACGAGCGGATTGAAAGATGGGGCATTGTGCAACTTTTCATTGAACTCATCTGTCGCTTTTTGTCACAACCGAGAAAGAGTCGCCACGAGCAACTGGATCCGAGTCTACCCAAACCGAGAGAGGCTTTTTTAGAGTGCCATAACATGACCCCGTAGGATTAGATGGATCATTCTTATGATTAACGGGCATAGAGAAATGCGATGTTGAATATTGACAACTTTGAGCAATTTGAGCACTTGGGCGGTTTGGCTGCTAGGGTGTGGCCCGCAACGATTGGGTGAGTTGGAGAGAAAAAAGAAGGCATTCCTAGTGTAAACCTGGCCACCCCGATGCGTACGAGTTGACGGTTCGGTGCCGCAACGAGTGGATTGAAAGATGGGGCATTGTGCAACTTTTCATTGAACTCATCTGTCGCTTTTTGTCGTGACCGAGAAAGAGTCACCACGAGCAATTAGATCCGAGTCTACCCAAACTGAGAGAGGCCTTTTTAGAGTGCCATAACACGACCCCGTAGGATTAGATGGATCATTCTTATGATTAACAGGAACGGAGAAACGCGATGCCGAATATTGACAACTTTGAGCAATTTGAGCACTTGGGCAATTTGGCTGCTAGGGGGTGGCCCGCAATGATCGGGTGAGTTGGAGAGAAAAAAGAAGGCATTCCTAGTGTAAAACCAGCCACCTTGATGCATATGAGCTGACGGTTCGGTGCCGCGATGAGCGGATTGAAAGATGGGGCATTGTGCAACTTTTCATTGAACTCATCTGTTGCTTTTTGTCGCGACCGAGAAAGAGTCGCCACGAGCAACTGGATCCGAGTCTACCCAAACCGAGAGAGGATTTTTTAGAGTGCTATAACATGACCCCGTAGGATTAGATGGATCATTCTTATGATTAATGGGCACGGAGAAATGCGATGCTGAATATTGACAACTTTGAGCATTTTGAGCACTTGGGCAATTTGGCTGCTAGGGTGTGGTCCGCAATGATCGGGCGAGTTGGAGAGAAAAAAGAAGGCATTCCTAGCGTAAACCCAGCCACCCCGATGCGTACAAGCTGACGGTTTGGTGCCGTGACAAGCAGATTGAAAGATGGGGCATTGTGCAACTTTTCATTGAACTCATCTGTCGCTTTTTGTCGCGACTAAAAAAGAGTTGCCACAAGCAACTGGATCCAAGTCTACCCAAATAGAGAGAGGCTTTTTTAGAGTGCCATAACATGACCCCGTAGGATCAGACAGATCATTCTTACATGTCACTAACATTGAGAAAAACCATGCCAAATTTTGACAATTTTTCACACTTTGAGTGATTGACAACAAATGAGCAATTTTTACATCTTTTACCATATTAACAGGGTATACTTCACGAAATGATCCCATGTGATCTCTAATGGTCCAAAATGACATTATTTACATAAAATCACACAAAACAAGACAAAAACATAATTTTTTATATTACAATGCCTCGAGTAGTCAAAAATACAAGTCATGTACATATATCCAAATAAATTGATATTACAATTTTTTACATTTACATTTAATCCAATGAACCATCTGGATCTGCTCTACTCTTTATCATGTCTAGTATGGCCTCATGGTCAGACTCACGAACCTTCCATAGGTTCTTGTTTAGTGGTCTACCCCCATATCTGATCAAATGAACATTTGAAGCTACAACAAGGTTAGAATAATGAAGAATCTTCCTATGTGTCTCGAAGTCCTCGAACAATGACAAGTTAGACTTCTTCACTGGGTACCTTCTAAGCCATGTACCAGTAACAACTGCTGATCCTGTGGGGTACTCAATATTTTCTCCATCTACTACAGGGCGATCCAATTTCTTTTTGCATCCACACAATGACACAGGTAATAATCTGTTCCTTCTTCATTGTCTTCAGCTGCAATTACTGCATAAACATGCCCTGCAATGATAAAGTGAGAAGAATTTAGCAAACAACTAAGGTAAAATATTAAAGTAAAAAAATTGCATGCAGATAATTTACCTGGTTGGACTAAATCTGACACATGGTCAAAGTCAATTGATGCTTCCATCTGTGTGAGTTGTAGTGCACTCGGAGGTCGGTATGTCTCAAGTGGGATTAGAGGTCTCATACACCATTCGTCCACCCACTCCTTTGACTCACAGTCATTATAGGCACCATCTCTACATGAAGAACAATAACATGCCATATGCCGCGTATGGATAGTCCATGAACCTGCATTAGAGCTTTTGAAAGAGTGTAGCTCACTCGATCCTGTCAATGTACAACAATCTTCTAATTTTGCAATGTTAGTATCATCTACCAACCAAAAAAATCTACGAACTAAAGACTTACCTTGATTACCTGGACCAATCGTACCATTGCACCATTGAACAATTGATTTTGCATCTTTCAAGTTTGCATTCCCTTTATACTTTAACTCTTCTCGCGCTAAAGCTCTTTTAATACATGCTCTTGCACCATCATGCTCCCCTTTTCCATGCCCAGCCTTAGAGAAATTCCACATATGTTGAATAGCAGTCAACTTATGCATCCTACTCAACCAATAAAACATCCAAGAGTTCTTAAATTGCGATGCACAATTATCTGACCATATGATATATTGACGGAATGATATGCCTCGGCTAGCCAAATCATCGTAGAACATCTAAAAACAACCTTGCACAAACTCTGTAGAGTGTGAGCGATCATCACTGATGTAAAAATGATACTTCCTTAATATCTTTCTATCCTCTTCCATACTATCATGTGCATGAATGAATGCTATATGCACAAATATGGCAACTTGTGTGGAGTTGTAATATTGTGATTGCACCTCGTTCTGCAGTTGTAGTGTGTAGTTCTCTGCAAAGTCAACAATTGAAATGATTGTATGAAGTGGAAATGTGTCCTTGCATAGCTTAAATTGTGAGTCCAACCAACGAGCTCAATGGTTATGCCTTGCATACTCATACACTATATTCTCATGAAAGATGCCCATAAACTGATACACTGGAATCTTCTCACTAACCAATTCACACCTTTTTGCTTCTTTTCCATCTTTTAGCATGTAGGCCACTATCTTATATTTTCCAAATTCTACTAATTCATTACCAATTTCTTGTCCAATATCCATATGTTAACAAATTTGTAAATGTCGCAATCCACCACAATCAACACATGTGCCATCCAAGCAACACTTATTGTAATATACTTGACCATCTACTCTTTCACATAAGATGCTAGATATGAATTCCCTTGAAGATGTCGGTGGACCATTTATGTTGCATTCCTGCAAAACATTGTTAGCACGCAAATCTATACATATGCGTTGATAAACATCATAATGGTTAGAAAATTCAATATGTACTCTACAACAACAAGTTGTGCATGTGTGATTTATTTTGACATAAAAAGGCTTTATCATTTCAAAGAACCTTTGACTAATTTTTATTTGAGGATACATACGTTGAAACTTGGCAAAAAATTGTGTTTGAGTCATATCCAAAAAATGTTTCGGATGTGGATCATAGATTTTACTACCAATCCTCCTTCTTACAACATCTCTTTGATTTGGAGAGACCCTTGTGTTATTCTTCCAAAAATATTCAATTAGGGATCTCAAGGCTTCAACAATTGCTTTATCTTTCCGTGGTAATCTACCGGAAAATGCCCATAACTCATTGTTATATGGATCCTCCCCTCTTTGTCGCCTTCCCAAAGCTCTCATTAGAGTTTGTCTACTTATCTTCAATTGTTTACTTGTCTTTATAAGGAGGCGAGCTTTCTTAGTTTGAGTGCTTACAATTGTTGATGTAATGACATGTCGTGTGGCATTACTATCTTTTGTGCATGAGTTAGAACCAACAGTATCATATGCATTCATCAGATTCTTCACAATAGATTTGTCGCTTGATTCAATCGACATTCTTAGCCCAATAATCTTCATTATAGGCCTAAATTTCAGATTTCTCATCATTTCAACAAATAGTTGACATCTTCCTGTCTCATTTAAAGGCTCAAAAAATATTTTCCATATCCAGTTAGCATGTCTTTGACAAGTACGCTTCGGAAACTTGTCAACCATTGGTTTCAAAACATTAGCATCAATATCAATCAAATACTTAGGCTTTCTATGCAAAACTCTAGGAGGTGTTCTCAAACTTTGAGTTATCTCAAGATTAGGAATGTCAAAAACATTGGGGATAGGTGGCATACCTTCAAGCAGAGATGAAAATGATGACATACCTTGAAATTGAGGTGTACAAGATGGTGTAGCTCCAATACTTGATGTCAGTCGTGAAGTACTTGCAACGTCAAATGTCATAGAGGGAGTGCATTCAATATGAGATGTTGTAGACACCAATGGTGTGCCAATAAGAGATGGTGTGCCTTCAACTTGAGATGTAAGAGATGGGGTGCCTTCAACTTGAATTGTTGTATACATGCTCTCAACCTTGAGATTCAATTGTCTCATTGCACGAAGGTTTTGCATCTGTTGCCTTTGTGTGGCCAATTTTGTCTCTCTCTTAGATTGGATGGATATTTCATGTTCCTCTTCAATTGGCACCTCTTCAATTGACACCTCTTCTTCTATGGTATTCAATTTCCTTTGTTCAGGAAGTTTCTCATTCCTTCTCTTTTTTTTGCATTCTTAGCTTCACGCTCTTCCGGTGTTACATTTTTTGGTCGTTTCCTCGGCATGATGATGCTGCATATGTTAAAATGGACATATGAAATTGAAATTATTTCATGTATTCCTTTTATAAATTATTTGATAAGATCTTAAAAAGGATGTATGAAATTGCAATTTTTTTTTTAAACCACTAAACAAATAATTTTCTTAACCACTAAACAAATAATTTTCTTATGCAACTTCCTTCAAATGCATTGTTAAATCTAATGTAAATCTAATAGGATTATATTCAATTTTGACTCACACTTTTATTCTAACATTTAAACAAAATAACACTTAATAAGTATTTGAATTCTAAAAACAAGAAAATATTACCTCAATTATTCAAATTTGATAAAAAAAACTATGTTCTTCCTCTTTGACGTTGCCAAATGAAAAAAAAGGTGGTAGAGAGCTAATGGAATGTATAAAATAACCTTGCATAAAATATCAATACCATGCAAAAAGCATTTTTTTGTCTGATCATGCGCAAAAAGAAGACAAAATGAGAGAATGTGGGCTTGGATCACGGGTCAAGGGTCCCATATAACCGTTTTTAAGTGCAGCTCATTTGGCTAGTGCCAAATGACTTCCATTGAAATTTTTTACCTTAAACTAAACACTAACTATATACCCTATAACCTTTTTTTTGTGCAGCTCATTTGGCAAGCGCCAAATATGGCGCTAGCCAAATGACTTCCATTGAAATTTTTTAACCTTTGATAAATTTCTACTCTATACCCTATAGTTTGATAGCCACAACCATACAAATTTCTACTCTTCCCTAGTTTGATAGTCATATAGTGTCCTAAGGGGTCATATGGTGTCCTATGACCCC
Organism: Cryptomeria japonica; assembly: GCF_030272615.1. Classification (NCBI taxonomy): domain Eukaryota; kingdom Viridiplantae; phylum Streptophyta; class Pinopsida; order Cupressales; family Cupressaceae; genus Cryptomeria; species Cryptomeria japonica. The sequence goes on from NC_081409.1 coordinate 164,579,628, forward strand.
TTAGGACACCATATGACCCATCAGGACACAATATGGTGTCGTTATGGGTCGTATGGACACCTAAGGGGTCATATGGTGTCCTATGGGGCCATAGGACACCATATGACCCCTTAGGTGTCTCGTTATGGGTCATATGGTGTCCTATGACCCCTTAGGACACCATATGACCCCCTATGACATAACACGACCCATAACGACACCTAAGGGGTCATATGGTGTCCTATGGCCCCATAAGAAACCATATGACCCCTTAGGTGTCCATACGACCCATAACAACACCATATTGTGTCCTAACGGGTCATATGGTGTCCTAAGGGGTCATAGGACACCATATGACATAATAGGGTGTCATTATGGGTCGTATGGTGTCCTAAGGGGTCATATGGTGTCTTGTGACCCCTTAGGACACCATATGACCCCTTAGGACACAATACAGTGTCGTTATGGGTCGTATGGTGTCCTAAGGGGTCATATGGTGTCCTATGTCCCCTTAGGACATCATATGACCTGTTAGGACACAATATGGTGTTGTTATGGGTTGTATGGACACCTAAGGGGTCATATGGTGTCTTATGGGGCCATAAGACACCATATGACCCCTTAGGTGTCATTATGGGTCGTATGGTGTCGTAAGGGGTCATGTGGTGTCCTATGACCCCTTAGGACACCATATGACCCCCTAGGACACAATAGGGTGTTGTTATGTGTCGTATGGTGTCCTAAGGGGTCATATGGTGTCTTATGACCCCTTAGGACACCCTATGACCCCTTAGGGCACAATACGATGTCGTTATGGGTTGTATGGTGTCCTAAGGGGTCATATGGTGTCCTTTGACCCCTTAGGATACCATATGACCCATTAGGACACAATATGGTGTCGTTATGGGTCGTATGGTGTTCTAAGGGGTCATATGGTGTCCTAAGGGGTCATAGGACACCATATAACCCCTTAGGACACAATATGACCCCTAACGACACCTAAGGGGTCATATGGTGTCCTATGACCCATTAAGACACCATATGGTGTCGTTATGTGTCCTGTGGTGTCCTAAGGGGTCATATGGTGTCCTATGACCACTTAGGACAAAATATGGTGTCGTTATGGGTCCTATGGTAACCTAAGAGGTCATGTGGTGTCCTATGACCCCTTAGGACACCATATGACCCCTTAGGTGTCATTAGGGGTCATTTTGTGTCCTAAGGGCTCATATGGTGTCCTATGACCCCTTAGGACCTAGAGAGAGGAGGGAGTGAGTAAAAAACTGAGGGAAAGAGGTGAGAGAGGGAATTAGATGGGTGTAAGGATGAAGAGGGAGATAGCTCAAGGGATAGGAGAATAAGGGAATTGTGAGAGCTAGAGAGGGGAGGGACAAAGAAGAGTTTGTATCTATTCCACATTTAGCGCGCGCCAAATAGGGAGATTGCCAAATGTGTACATAGAAACCCCCATCTCACCTCTCCCTTCTTTATCTTTCTTCCCTCGTAGTTCCATCTCTCTCTATGAACTAGATCTCATATTCTCTCTCTCCCCTTACCTCTTCTTGGGCTCTTCATTCTTATAGATACATACTCTTCTTTGTCCCTCCCCTTTCTAGCTCTCACAATTCCCTTATTCTACTATCCCTCGAGCTATCTCCTTCTTCATCCACATTTGGTGCACGCCAAATGTGGAATATGGACCACATTTGGCGTGCGCCAAATGGAATATCCATTCATCACATTTGGCACACGCCAAATAGGGCGCTTGCCATATTTGGCGAGCGCCAAATGTCCCGCTTTGGGAAACACCAAACCTATGGTTTGGATTTGCCTTGGGAATCCAACACAAAGGTTTGGACAACCATTTCAGGCTAGAGACATGTTTTTGTCAGAACATTGAAAATTTTGACATATTTTTGGTCTAGCTCCCCGTTAGGTTTGCACATGTTTCAATGACCCCCTTTTGGTACCACAACTTGGTGCACATACCCATTGTGTAGGTCTTCTTTCATTTGTGCACATTTTTTTCTTTCTTCCTCTAATTCCTCTTCCAAATGTTTTGCCTTTTCCTTCTCATGATCCAATAGGTCCTATATTTTTCTTATTTCGGCAGCAGCAGACTCATAACTTTTGTATAATTGTTGAAAACTGGCTCTTTCATCATCAATTTTTTACTACTTTTAGCCAGTTTTTCACTCAAGTCCTTCAACTTTGCCCCCATCTTTTCTCGCTCTGCAATTTCTACTGCAGAGCCCAAATTATTTATCCTTTTCTATAAATCATTACACTTGTTATCTATTGCTTTCCTCTTTGATTTTTTCGTTTGCCAAGTCTTCCCGTAACTTTTCTATTTGTTTCTCCAGTTTATTTTTTTCTCTCTCCACCTTTAGTAGTGAAGTGTAGACCACTTCGTTAGTCCTTCTTGACACACTAATTTTGTCCATATTTTATACTTTGGAAAAATCCATTTGGAGGGTGCTAACTTGAAATTCAGAGGGATCTATTTGATTGTGTGGTGGATTTTTATCTTTATTTGGGGGCATAATAACCATGAACTCCATCATATATTTGTGTGGGTCATATTTTGGAAATACCCTATTCCTTGCAGGCTGTTCGTTTAAAACTTCAGTCAGGGCAAGCCTCTATAATTCTCTCTTTTTTTCTTTATTTGCATTTGTTGTGTGTTCAAAATTTTCATACTAATCACGAAATTGAAAATCTGGGCTTGCTGAAGCAATTGAATGTTTCAAAGGTAAAATAGCAGAGGCTCCAGTTCCACCTATGCCCGTGGTTTTAGCTAATGCATTGCGAGGAATACCAACAACCATTCCTGATCCTATCCCACTATCACTTGCATGTGTAGTTTTTATAGTCTTTTGAGGGGTCTGTTCTGAAGCTGCAAATGATAGATTTGTAGTAGCAGTGGCACTTGATATAGAATTCTAAATAGTATGAGTATCTACCACTAGTGGCCTCTTGTGAGAGATATTTTGTTGTTGCACTTGTCCAACACCAAGACAACTAGTATTAGTAGTAGTACCCATGCCAACCCCACCAGTCATAGTGGCACTTGACTGAACACTAATAGGTATACTATCCCCAGATTTCCCACCAGTGGTAGTGGCACTTGATTCACCACCAATGGGAATCCCATGATGTGGTGGTGGTTGTGGATTTGAACCTGTAACACATGCAGGTGGACCCTGAGGGTAATGAGTAGTACCTTTCCATGATGAATCTGATGAATCAAGTCCAATGACTGGTTTAACAGGATCTTTTGATTTTGAATCTGATGGAAGTTGTACCTCAAGTGGAAACCAAATGCCTTCTCCTCTGGGACCTAGACCACCACCTTCAAAACCCATTTTTTCCACAATGTTTGCCCCTTTGCTATATTTTTTTTCATGGACTCTTTGAATCCACCTAATATTTTAGGGACTCTAGTAGTTGTTGGAGTGGCCTCAACCTCATACTCATTTTAATCATCACTCCTATCATATGTTGTTGTGGGATGCTCCATATTCCACAGTTTGCTAAACTCTACATCCTCGTCGATGGACTCAAATTCTGCACTGGTCTTTGGTTCACTGAGATTCTTCCTCATAGTCCAAAAATCATTTATTTTGGTTTGAGTCCAAAAACTATCTTTACATTCGTGCATAATTGTTTTGGGAATAGATTTGTTAGACAGATTAGCAAATTTTTGGTAGAAATTGCAGGACCTCCTATTTTGGATGCCCTCCTTTGTTGTCCTATGTGTGTGCAATGCCATAATTTGTGATGACAATACTTCTGTTGAAATGTTATTGTCAATGAAAATTTTCTCCATCTCTTTTTTTACCTCATCCTAGGAGTCCATGTTTCTAAGCTTTTCTAGCAATGGTTTACTTTCATGTTTACATAAAGCTGAAGATTTCCCATTTTTCTTAAGCCTTGATTGAGATACACCGATTGGATCATACTGCTAGAGACCCTCATCACCAGAGCTAAAAAACTGTCAAAAAATCATGTGCCACATTGAATTCTTTTCTCTCAAATGTGAACCCTCCACATGAGAAAGGCAAGGAAGGAAATATGCTCTTCTTTTGCTGACCATAAAAGTGCCTATATGTGCTCTCCAACTGTCGTACATATTCCAATGCAAATACCCTCTCTGTCACATGTATTGGAAGTCTGTAGGGCTTTACTGCTGATCCGTAAAACCTTAACATAGTGTATTCTTCCATGAAGAACCAGTTAGCCAATTGTATTTGACTTCCGCGTTGAATGCAATCTCTACAAGGCACAGGCAATCTAGGCATTGGAGTGCTTGTAATTTTATTATACATTGGTCCCAAAAAGAAGTCTACAAAATGGTTGTAGTTCTTTCTGTTATCATGCATCCTTATCTTTGGTGTCCATTCATATATTGGACACTCTATTCTATTCTGAGTCTTCTCATCAATCTTATAGTTCACAATGTGAAGATTGTTGGTCTCGAATATTGCACAATACTTGGATAGAAGAAGATAGCACAAGTAGGATGAGAACCTAAATGTCTTACATGAACCTTTTTTGATCATTAGTAATTTTTTTTGCATGGATTGAACAACGTGCTCAACAAAATTATATCTTATTGGTTGAGTTACATAATGGATATTAAAAATCATTTCAAGAAGGCTAGCACCCACTTCCCTATCATTTTTCCAATCCCACGAAAAATTTCAGCAAGCAAATAGTATCCCGAACTAATGGAACAAAAATGTTACAATCATAAGGAGGCTTATGATTCCGATCCAATGGAGTTCCACACATTATTAGAGATATGATAAATGAATCTCTATGACTTGGATTGAGGCTCTCATAATTCTCTGCCAACTTTCCTAGGTCAATGTGGGCGTTTGAGTTTTGTGCTTCAAACCCTAGGTTCAACAAACGAGAAAATTCTCCCTCGTTTATGGATATAATTTTCTCTTTTGTATTTTTATTGACAATTTCTTTTTTATCTTCATCATAATTTTCGACGCAGACCATGACAAATTCAGAGCAAGGGAATACTTCAGGTAACACCATGCTTCCCAATCCAACATCCCAAGATGCAATTTTATTTGTTCTTTGTTTTAACATTGTGTTGAAAACAATAAATTTTGTCTTGCTTGGATCTGTCACCTTATTAGACAATGCATATCTAATTTCTATGATATGCTTTTCACTATGGATAGTAGGGTCATAAATATCATGGTATTCATCAGTGAAACCTGGTGTTTTAACCAGTTCGGTTAGGTATGTTTATTTTTCACTTGGCTTTCTGTTGAACTACTGCTTCCCGATTTCCCCATCGCTGTTACTATTAATAATTCAAAATAATGCTAGATACAATCTTGAAAATGCTAACCTTCAAATTGAACCACTAGATTAAAAAAATTAAAAAATGTGAGATGTAGGTGTTTTAGATTTTACTCGAAATTTCTATTTCACTAGATTGGTGCAGACAGACTCTGTTGCAACTTGCATTCCTCAATCTAGTAGTCTTTTTTGAATCTCCCTGGATTTACTGGTTTGTCCATGAAATGAAATACGATTATGAGTCACTTATTTTGAAAACACTAAAAAGTACAAAAGTAATACCTAAATGGCAAAACTAATATCTATCCACCATCGAAGGAAAAAGCATTCATTGCTTCAGTGTAAATTCTGAGGACAATGGACACGTCACCAGACTCGAGTGACAAGTCACTTTTTAGACTGTTTTTAAAGTCTTTTTAATCCTTTTAAAATTTCAACAGAAATAGAGCTTAATTATAGATAATTAAATGTAAAATGTTCAATTCGGGTCAAGTTCTCAAAAATGTGTTTAATTCCCACATTCGGGCCGAAATCCACCCTAAGTCGTTGATCTGTGCTCATCCAATGGATGATGGTATCTGTTGTTAGTTGTCGTGGGTCCCATGACTTTTGCCATTTTTTGGGCACATCACCAAACTCGAGTCACTTTTCTAGACTATTTTTGAAGTCTTTTTAATCCTTTTCAACTTCCGCTCGAAATAGAGCTTTTTAGACTTAATTTTAGTTAATTAAATATAAAACATTCAATTCCAGGCGAAGTTCTCACAAATGTGTTTACTTCCCACATTCGGGCCGAAATCCACCCTAAGTCGTTGATATGTGCTCATCCAACAAATGATGGTATCTGTTGTCAGTTGTCGTGGGTCCCAGGACTTTTGCCATTTTTCGGCCACGTCAACAGACATGAGTCACTTTTTGAGAGTGGTTTTGAAGACTTTTTAATCCTTTTCAACTTTTGCCCGAAATAGAGCTTATTAAATTTAATTAAGTATACAATTGCAAATTTAGAATTTAACTATACTTAATTAAATGTTTATTGTTTATGGAAGCCTTTTGTTAGAAGTTTGCAAAAATGTTTATCGTTCCCACATTTGGCCTGAAATACACCTCATGTTGTTGATCTGTGCTCATCCAATGGATGATAGTATCTTTTATCAGTTGTCATGGGTCCCATTACATATAGGATTTCTGCCAACCAAACTCCACGTCACCTGACACTTTATCGTCCCATGGGCCATAACCTTTCTTTCCTATTAGTGTTCAATGACACACATTTTTGGTGAAAGTTTGCAAAAAAATTTAGAGATCCCACATTCGACCTGAAATACACCTTAAGTTGTTGATCCGTGCTACTGCTCATCCAACAGATGACAATATCCATTGTCAGTTGTCGTCTGTCCTATTATCAATAGGATTTGAATATGAATTAAATGAATTAAATATATAAATTTATAATGAATTAAATATATAAATTTATAATGAATTAAATATATAATTTAAATATGTAATTTCAAAACTTGCATGATATTTCATTTTTTTATCGATAATTTTTGTATTGTATTACTTGGAAATAAAATATTAAAAATATGCAAGTATAGATGGTATAGTAAAACCACCAGAGTTCTACCACCACAAAAAACAGTCCCAAGGGCCAAAACCACCAATCCCAACAAAAAAAAACCCTACTACATGCAAAAACCCCAAATTTCCAATTCGGCGTACCAAAATTTGTAGCAGACATTCCCTTAAACATACAAAGTTGGGCCTGGGAAGAAAATGGACATGAAACAAAAAGATACAAACAAACAATACCAAACACCATCGACCATAGTAGGATTGACCGAGAAATGACCTGTACTCCAGGTCATCATAGAATTCTGAGATCTGCTTCATTGCTTGGGTAGTCTTCGGTCTCGACCGTAACTCTCGACCCACCTCTGCATGTGCTACTTCATGAAGGACCGTTAAAACCTCATTACACTACTTCAAACTTGCAAACATTCTGAAAGCCTTCCACCTGCGCCAAGCAAGAGCTCTGCATCTTGCCTTCAAATCATCATCAACCCATCAAATGAGTGGTAGCAGCACCACCAGACCAGCCACCCCTGCCTCAGGAACAATGCCCACCTTCAAGACCACACGAACACACACACTATCCAAATTTAACAACTAGTGCCCATCAATTACAACTCTTAGGGTATTTTTACCTTGTCCACCTCGTCCTCAAATTGAAAACCCCAAGAGGCAATCAATGAATATGCCTCCATGTTTGTCCTATAGCGATGAACTACATGGATAATGTCCTCTCCCAATAACATTTTCACACTCTCGTACAACCACTCATCCTTCAACAAGAACAAACCTTTCAACCTCATGTTCGTAAATCGTCCAAAAAATGGGACTAATTTCTTATCAGTAAGGAAGGAGAAATTGGCTTCCATGTTGCTTAAGAAACCCAATACAATGCTGCAAGTGTAGACAATATGATACTAAGACTTCGAATCCACCCAATATTTAAACACCTCTCACTCAATTCTAATTTCTGACATCCAACGATGACGACCGTCAGCATTAACCATAAACTCTGCCATCATTCCTCTACATGCACTAGTTCAACCGCATAATTCGTATGCACAAGATGGCATTAAAGCCGCATAAAGGCTAAATGTTAACCATTCACTTTCATGACAGTGACGTGCGTACCATATGTGATAGGTCCATAAGGCAATATCACTGCATATCCGTTGTCAGTTCTTGTGGGTCCCATTATACATAGGAATTCTGCCACCCCAAATGTCACGTCACCTGACACTTCATCGTCCCATTGGCCATAACCTTTATTTCATGTCGGTGTTCAATGACATGTATTTTCAATATTCAATGTACATGTATGTAGTTAGTTGGACTTTTTTTTTTATATTGAAATTATGCATAAAAAATTACAAGAAGTAAGTTGGACTTTTATTCACTTGTTTTTCACGAGATAAACATATTTTTTTTTATATTTATAAAATTATAATCAATGATAATCAATATACAAATAATTAATGAAACGAATTGGATTTTTTTTTTATATATTAAATATAGAGGAAGAAACATCACATAAAAAAGATCACAATATTAAATTTATTTCCATTGTTCAACAAAATATTGAAATAACGTAGCTCATAGACAAAAAAAAATCGTAGCTCATAGACATTGCGATCCTTATTGGATGCTATCACTTGCAGCCAATCCCTGACATTATGTTTTTTCAAATACTTCTTTGTCAAGCACTTCAAATATCTTTTAGAAAAGGTCATCTCCGAAGTGACACTAAGTTTGTTCTTTAACTTTAGAGAAGAAATTAGAATAGACCTGCTATTTTTTATGGTGAAAATTAAATCTTATATCCACACAAATTAATAAATATTTAAGCTATTTAAAAACCTAATGATTATGCTAAGTATTCTGCCATGGCATGATGACAACAACAAATAATAAAATGAAATAGAAAACATTTTTTATATCCATAAGAGACAAACTAAAACGAACTGGAATTTGCAAAAATATCATTAATATATATGTTTCGCAAATTTATAATTTTTACATGTCAAAGTCCCTCAAAAAATTTAAAGCCAAAATTAGTGAGGTTACAAGGAAATAACCAAAAAAACAAAACTACTAGGGGGCCAGGGCTAGGGCATAGGCAGTGGACACATTCATGGTTTACCCTAAGAATCTCACTCTCCCTCCATGTAGAATTCTTCAGACATTATAAGCTATGAGAATTCTTCATGCCAACTATAGTTTGAAAAGTCATCTAGGAGGAACCATTTCCAGAGAAATTCCCTACCAATCCACACCCATTTCTTATGACGCGTCAACTGCTCCGCATTCAGGTTCAAAAGAAATGGTTGCCTGGCCACTGTTTGGTCAGGGAGGAGAAACTTGGTTAATTCATTCATCCAAGAGATCCCCACCCCTACTTCTGCAAAGACGACAATAGTAATGTTGTCTCCAAGGAATTCTTCTTTAAACACCTTCCTTATCAACATCAACATATCCACCTTGTCTCCTCTAAGGTCCAAAAGAGATGCCAAGAACCAGGACGTAACGTTCGTGTTAACATGGTATCTATTTTCATTACGCAAAAACTCTTTGGCCAACACCATCCTCAAAGCCTCATTAATGAACATCCCAACCTCCTTACAGACTGATTAGAGGGTTGGGTCTCTAACGGAGCCCAAAAAGGCTCTCTAGTTCTCTGCAGAAATGCTTCTCAAGTGGATAGGAGTGTCCATCTTGAGAAATCAGAATACCAAATTATATAGCCTGAGCCTATAGACCTAAACCAGAGGTAGAATTTGAATATCGTGAGCTCCGATGATTTATCTACCAAAGGCTAATTGAAGATGAAAGAAGTAGAGATCGTCTATAAATAGTTGAAGCTCTTGATTGTAATAATTCCTTCTCTAACCATATTAATTCCTTTGAATTTTTTTAAATCTTTCGTATATCTCTACAAATCTTTCCCATAAATGCACTAGTGTGCGAAATTGGAAACAACTATAAAACAATACCAAATACTACATTGGAAGTCGTGGGGACATAGTGGATTGTAGTTAGTGACTAGACATATATTAAATGACCAACATTATTGACCATGACATTTGATACGTGTCTATTGAATCCAATTCCATTCCGGGCACTTTCTGGTGAACTACGTTCTTTTCAAAAATTTGGGCCGAAATAAAACTTCAGCCATTGATCTACGATCATCGAACGATTTAAAATCATTGATGGATTTTAGGTACGTGTCACGTGTCAAAGAGGTCATGCTTATCGATACAACGTGCATAGTCTGGACTCAATGTGATGTACTGATGTGATGTGATGTGCCTTGTCTATTAATGACAATGAATTCATGAAATCGCCAATAAAATATATATTTTTTCATAGATAACAAAATATTAGCCAAAAAAATTAAATAGTTTTCAAGTGTTGGATAAAAATTGCCAATACACTTAAATAATTTTTCCTTTGGAGTAAATTTTTTCGCTCATACAATTATATATTTGTTCATTTAAACGGAAAATATTCACCTCCTACAATATATATTTTCCCCACAGAACAAGGTATTATTCGCCATAATTTTATGGAATTTTTCGTACCCTAGAAAAAAATCGCCAATAAAAAATAATTTTTTTTGCTATTTTGAAATTTTTTTCATCATCAATATGAAAATTTCTCCCCCAAAGTAATGCCTGATTCACCAGGTTTTTATAGTTCTGCCCGGGGGGTGCTTTCTTAAAGCTATCCATGTTGGATAGGATCCATGAGAACCCATCCCTTGAATGTTTAAACAAAGTAGCCACATGGTTACTATCGTGACAGATAGGAATGCCATGAATAAACTTGGTGTTCCAGAGAGTAGCAACTCCCCCAGAAGCCCCATTAGAGCTGCTCCCTTGAGATTCACAAAATTTAGAAAACTTAATTTTCTCCACCTTGTCTTTCGACATTTTAGTTTCTTGAATAAGTAAAATATCCGATCTATGATCCCTAACAATATTACAGACAATATCCTGTTTATGGCTACTATTAAGACCTCTAATATTCCAAGATAGGATCTTCATTTCTTACCAGGGGAATTAAATAGACTATCATGGATCATTTTCTGTGATCCTTTCGTTATGTTTTGTATGCACTCTTGCTCTCAATGTTACATACAACCATAAAAGGTGTTGTTCCAATAATAGAAGCAAACATTTGCAAAAAAATCACGATCACTCACGATTAATCGGCTATCACAAAGCTTCCCGATTAATTCCCCCCAAAATTGGCAAAAATCGATCAACACAAATTTCAAATATTTTTTGCACGATTAAAACATGAAAAAAACTTGGGGTTTAATTGACATTAAATCACGAACGAAAAAAATTGTGCGAAAACCCTAGAAACACATAAAAAAGGCACGAAACCTCATTGAAATGCCACACAAATGCAAGGAACTATCATTGACGCTATTGTTTAAGCAAAAATTCACCGACAAATAGTTGAGCTAAGACGTTGATGATTGAGATAGCAAAGATAACTTAGTCATTGACGGTTGAGATTGAGACATCGAGGGTTGAGTTGGGATTTTGTTGCGCTGAGAAGGAATGCACCCATTGCAGAGGGGTTTGGAGCCAGGTATTTACTCGAAAGCTTAAGTAATTTTTTTTTATTAAAATTTTTGTGTTCACAAAATTTATTTTGGATTTTACAAATAGAAATTTTATCGAAAAAAATTATTAATTTTTTTTATCAAATTTGGTGCATCAAGATGCATTTAAAATAAATACATTATTTTATTTTTGTTTATCGAAAATTTATTTTTTGTTAAATAAATCATGTATACTACAAAATCTATTTAATATTTATTATTATTAATTATTTACAAATTTGAAATTCGTAAATAATTAATAATAATAAATATTAAATAAATTTTGAACTAATTTTTTAAATTTTATTATTGATAAGTGCTATCAAAAGGAGATAGCTCCCATTGCATTTCAAAAGTAGTAGGTATACTACTAATTAGCCATTAGGCAAATAACATGGACCTTTTCTAAGTGCCTATTCCACAATAGAATTACTGAGAAATGTAATTGTAAATCACAACCAAGCTCTTCCTCAAATTCACCACTTTAGAAACGCTTGTGGTTGAAAGCTAGTTTATCCTCTGCCTCCACAAGTTTACAAAAAGGTCTGAATTTGTTATTAAAGACACCCACATGAAAGAACTCCTAGGTATTGTCCATGTAATTCTTCATTTTTTCCTTCCTTGCATGCTTAACAGAGGATTCAACCTTGTCGGATGCAATAGAGATATAATTCTCACTATTGAAGTATATTCCCAACACGCTTACAAAGTCCCCCATGCCCATTTAGAGAATAGCATTAGCCACCACATCGCCATCTACCTCTCTGATGAAGTCATAGAGTTTTTTAATGCATACCTCTTTAGAATCTATGACATCCATCAATGGACTGATCACAACCTCATATATGGAACCATCACACCAATAGTGACCGGTAGCCAACCAACCCTCCACCACTTCAATTATTGCATCATACACTCGGTCATCTTGGGCGATGAAGAGGTGATGGTATTGGTTTTGCAAGGATTCATCCCTGAATAAACATCCCAACCGGAACATGATCACAAACCTGTTGTATCAACCTCCTTCAATCTGTTGTCTTACCCTTAGGGAGGCCTAGATGGTTATATAGAATCGAACGACACCAACCCAATGGATCTTGTGGAAATATCTTGCGAATTCCAACATTCCAAGAATCTCCAAAAGCTATACAAATATCTAGCCATATCCATACGAACCTCATGAATACTGCCACAAAGTGATAAAAACATCATATCGTCTGTCCCATAAAATCCATATCGCGATATGAATCTGCAGTATGACCAAATCACCTTAGGAAGATGCACTATGGATAGCCGCAAGATCCATAAATTATATCTCCCTCTTGACTTGGGACTGTACCTCCCAATGAGAATGCCATGATTGCCACAACCTCCCGTTCTCTGTCATCCCTATTTCCAATCCCAATGCTTCTTTATATGACTCCCTAGAGAGTGAAGTCCAACAGTCAGTCCAAGGCCTAGACCAAGTTGAACTCTGTGAGCGCATATAGGCAGAGACCTATCAACTAAAACCATCTCGAGAGATCAGATAGTTAGCTCCAATATCTTTCTTGAGAATCATATCCAAATCATATGAAACTTGATCTCCATCCATGATACTCTCCTCTTCTTTCGTGTTGATTCCTTCATTAGCAGCTAGTCCTCAACCAGTCCGCAGCCATATTACCTTCCCTATATACACGTGAACATGATAATTCTGAGAGATGTTGCAATTCTTTCTTGATTCCTGGAATCAACTATTTTAGTCTCTAGTTTACCACTTGGCCTTTAGAGATTGCATTACTCAGCAATTGAGAGTCACCCTCTATCTCAGTTTTGTTAATGTTATAAAAACAACAAAGGTTGCTCCCCCTGGATAATGCCAGTAGATTTTCTTCATTATTTGTAGCTTTCCCCAATAAATTGCTCAATTAACCTTCTTAGGCATTAATTCCACTTGAAAATCTTTGTGATCTGCAATTACTTATTGCTGACAATGAAATTTGTGAGAAACCCAACTGTTGTAACCCTGCAAATTATTTTATTTGATGCAAGGGAGCTCTCCCAGGGATACAACCTGCAGTATCTACTATACGACTGCAAAAAGGAAGTTATGGCTGCTGATGATGACCTCCAATTAGCTCAGAAATGACCTTCACACACCCTCCTTGCTGTAGAATCTGAATATCCCTCAATCTGGCCCTTAAATGATCTAAAATTAATCTTCTATAAGCACCACAATGCTGGAAAATGACCAAAGCTGATTGGGGCTACGTCCAATCAGTGAAGAAATGGGAGTTTTCATTCCCAATTCCTTGTGAATACCTACAGATCTGAATTTGTAGACTTCCTTCCACAAGAGTTGATAAGAAAAAACAATCAAGAATGGTAAATTGAATGCCAAATTCTTCTTTTAAGCATTGCTCAAACCTTAATTCGAATTTCGGTTTAGGGTTGTACTTTTGGCATCATAAAACATGTTAAAATATTTATTTTTATAAAAACATAACTTCCCCCAAGTGGTTTGACCCATTGAGGGTCTAATTCCTCATTAAAAGTGGCCATATTATTAAGTTATAACCTTTAAGTTATAACTTCTAGGAAAATGTGCCAAGGGGCCACTTTATTGATATAAAGTGATTATATTATTTTACTTTATTATTATTTATTTAATCCAACTTAGCAAATATTAAATATTTCCCAAATAATTCAAAAGTTGTTCATCTAGACTCCAAATTGAATTTTGATTGAAGCCACATGTCCATGGATGAAACCTGAGTGTTGCAAGCTAATTGACAATGATCCCCCTAAAAAGTAGGAATCCTCCTAGAAAGTAGGAAACTGTCTCCAAACATCTAGGAATGATCAAAAGCGAACCAACTCTGCTCCATGGCCCTCTGGGTGGTCAACCAGTCAATTGGTAGTCCTCCCTAAAAAATAGGACCCCTCCCTAAAATTTAGCAGATAGTCTCAAATGATCCAAAATGGTTCCTAGACACCCCAAAAGCAACTCTTAGTAATTCCCTAAAAAAATAGGGATCCCTCCTAAAAACTAGGAACTGGCATCTGAATGTCTGAATTGGCTCACAAAGATGGCTGCAAGGCTCCATGACTCCTAAATGGGTTCCCTCTTCACTCCACTGGCCTACGTGAACCAAATGATAGGTCAATCCTTACTCAACTGCCTATCACCTAGGAAGGGGACATTACATTTTCAGGATCCGTGTATTAACCACTTCCACAATGGATTCTCTTAGTTCCACAACAACCTCCTCAATAGGTTGTGCTTCCTCCCTAAACACCCTTCTGTTTCTTTCCTTCCAAATGTGCCATGTGACCATTGATGGTCCAATGATCCACAAATCCACCCATTTAGATTTGCATTTGTTCATCGACCATGAACTAATAAAATTGTACAAAATAGAATTCCTAGCAGTGGGCCAATCAATCATGTCCATGAAATAGTCCCAACAAGAAATTGCGAAGGGACAGTTCAACAGAAGATGGTTGACAGACTCCTCATTTTGTCTGCACAACATACAAATGCCGGGGCCTTCAATTCCTATTGATTTAAACCTATCCCAAGTGAGAATGCACCCATGCAATGCAATCCATAGAAATGCACCAACCTTGGGAAGGACAACCTTATCCCAGCATAATTTAGTAGGCCAATTAGAGTTTGGATTTCTCTTCCTTTGAATAGCATAACCAAGATTAACCTTATATTCCCCACTTTTGGCCGCACACCAAATGACCTCATCCTCATCTTCAGTTAAAATTGGTTTTTTGTTGCTTAGTATTTTGACAAGTTTCCTATGCATATCTTCATTGGGACCATCCTTCAAGATCTTCCATCTTATTTGGCCCTTATCCACCTTCTCAATGTAATCTGCAACATGGATACGCACCCTAGGTTTGAAGTTCTCAATCCCATTTGAATCTTTGAACTCTTCTGCAATGATCTGATACCCATTCCATGAGTCCCTCCAGAAATTGGCTTTCTTGCCATTTCCAATCTTCCAAGAAATGTGATTTGTGATCACTCCTTTGCATTCCCATAAAAATATCGAAGTTTCCAAACCACTAATGGAATTGTCCATTGTGAGAATATGATCAGGATCATCTGAATCTAGATACTTTTTCCTCATAATTTTACACCATATTTTATTCAACTGTCGATATAGCTTCCACACTATCTTTGCTCCTAAGGCTATATTATGTAGGTCCATCTTTCTCATCTCATACCCTCCTTCAGTTTTCTCCCAATTAATTAATGGTATCTTCTTCTATTCTTTGGACCCTTCCCAAAGGAATTTCTTAAGACAGTTGTCTAGGTTAGCAATGACTCTTGAGGGAAACCTGAAACAAGACATCACATATATTGGTATTTTCGAAAGGACAACTTTAATCATTTGGATTCTCCCAGCCTACGTCGGTCATTTGTTCTACCATGCCATGGCTTTATTTTGGATATTATTGATAATCTCCTCCCAATAAGATGATTTATTCTTGCTTGTGAATAGAGGAAGTCCTAGATATTTTGCTAGAAGAGAGGAAACTTTGAAGTTGAGGATATCGGATATTCTTTGGTGTCCTACTTTGTTAGTGTTTGTGAATTTTTTTTTGACTTTTCTTTGTTCATGCTTTGACTTGCCGCCCTCGCATAATCCTCCAGTGTGGCTTTGATAGTCTTGGCCTCCAAGGTGGAAGCCTCCCCAAACAAGAGGGTACCATCCACGAACTACGAATGAGATATCAGGTCCAAGTCTTTGTGCACCCTTATTCCCTTCCAGGTTCCCTGCCTTTCTATTTGATATTCCAACTAAGGACATCAACCATTAGTACAAATAAATATGGGAAGAGTAGGCCCCCCTACCGTAGTTCGTTCATGGTTCCAAAGAAGCCTATTAGTTCACTGTTTACCACAACCGAGACTTTAGAGGTAGATATGCAGGAGAAGATGCACTCTGGCCATCCTTGATCAAATCCATACTTCTTTAAGACTTCCATAGGAATCCCTAGTCCACCCTATCGTAAGCCTTACTCACATCTAATTTCATAACCATTCCTCTTAGATTTTGTGATTTTATTTGTTCATGCTTTGACTTGCTGCCCTCGCATAATCCTCCAATGTGGCTTTGATAGTCTTGGCCTCCAAGATGGAAACCTCCCCAAACAGGAGGGTATCATCCACGAATTGTGAATGAGATATCGGATCCAAGTCTTTGTACGCCCTTATTCCCTTCCAGGTTCCCTTCCTTTCTATTTGATATTCCAACTAAAGAAATCAACCATTAGTACAAATAAATATGAGAAGAGTAGGTCCCCCTGCCGTAGTTCGTTCATGGTTCCAAAGAAGCCTACTAGTTCACTATTTACCACAACCGAGACTTTAGAGGTAGATATGTAGGAGAAGATGCACTCTGACCATCCTTGATCAAATCCATACTTCTTTAATACTTCCATAGGAATCCCCAGTCCACCCTATCGTAAGCCTTCCTTACATCTAATTTGATAACCATTCCTCTTAGATTTTGTGATTTTATTTGTTCATGCTTTGACTTGCCACCCTCGCATAATCCTCCAATGTGGCTTTGATAGTCTTGGCCTCCAAGGTGGAGGCCTCCCCAAACAGGAGGGTATCATCCAAGAACTGCGAATGAGATATTAGATCCAAGTCTTTGTGCGCCCTTATTCCCTTCCAGGTTCCCTGCCTTTCTATTTGATATTCCAACTAAGGACATCAACCATTAGTACAAATAAATATGGAAAGACCAAGTCCCCTTGCCATAGTTCATTCATGGTTCGAAAGAAGCTTACTAGTTCACTGTTTACCACAATCGAGACTTTAGACGTATATATGCAGGAGAAGATGCACTGTGCCCATCCTTGACCAAATCCATACTTCTTTAAGACTTCCATAGGAATCCCCAGTCCACCCTATCGTAAGCCTTACTCACATCTAATTTGATAACCATTCGTCTTAGATTTTGTGATTTCATCGAATGCATAGTCTTTGTGGCTAAGATAATACTATCCATAATCTCTCTCCTAGGTATGAAGTCATTTTGTTCTTTTGAAATTAGCTTGTCAATAATAACCTTGAGTCTATTCACAATATTTTTTGATACGATTTTATAAACTGTATAACAAAGTGAAATTGGTCTATAATCTGCCATAGATTCACAATTTGACCTTTTTGGTATCGATGCAATTATAGTGTTATTGATTTCCTTTACAAATTTACCCTTCTTTATGAACTCTTCCACAACTCCTAGAATGCCATTACCCATAAAAGGCCAACATTTTTGATAGAATTCAGCTGTGAATCCATCAGGTCTAGGATCCTTGTTGGGTTGAAGCATGAAAACAGTCTTTTAACCTCTTCCAGGGAGAAGGGGCTCATGAGAAATCTATTATATTCTTGATTTACAATTTCCTTTATAACATTAGAAACCTCTTCCCATTTACTTTTGTCACCCAATGCCCCCTACTAAGGAGTTTCTGGAAGTATATGATCGCTTCTTGTTCAATGTCTGCAGGATCCTTGCACCAAGCGCCATCCTCCCCTTTCACCTCCTCAATCCTGTTAACTGCTCTTTTGGATTTAATAGAGGCATGAAAGAATTTTGTGTTCAAGTTCCCTACCTCGATCCACATTTCTCTTGATTTATCTCTCTAGTAAATTTTCTCCCTTCATCGAATGAATGACAATATAGAATTCAATTATTTCTCTGTATTGTAATCTTCGTTAAACATATCATACTGAATCACTTTCTCATTGAGTAATTTGATTTGTTTCTCTATGTTTAACTTTTCTTCAAAAATGTTTTTGAAAGTTTCTGTATTCCAAGCTCTGATTTTATTCTTAATGAATTGTAATCTCTTTACAAAATGAAAGCTAGGCATCCCTTTAATTGTTTTGCATTCCTCCCACCATTGTTTGATGCTAGGGATGAAATTAGGATCCATCCACCTAATGCTCTGAAATTTGAAAAATCCCTTTCTCTGCTTTTTGTTGCCTTCAATCTCCAACTGCGTCGAAAAATGATAAGAGAACGAAATAGGTAGGATATTAGATGAGATGATTTCATTGAACTCCATCCATCCTTGGCCAATCAAGAATCGGTCTAATCTTTCAATAATTCTGGTAAAATCTAGCCTTTGGTTTGTCCATTCTTTGGTGCGATATCAATGAGGAAATTATTTGAAACAAATTCTCTAAAATCTTTCATGACCCTACTGCTCCTCATGATCCCAATGCTTTTCTCTTTGAGATCTAAGATCACATTAAAATCCCCTGCCACCACGTTCTCATTTTAGCCATATTTCATAATTAACTCTGACAATTTATTTCAAAACCTGGCTTTTTCTTCCGTCTTGACAAGACCATATACATTAATCAAGGGCAATTCTAAATTTGTTCTTTTATCCTTGATATGACATAAAATCCAATCAATATCAGAGTCCATGGGATTCATGTCCACCTAATAAGACTTCCACATGACACCCAAACCGCCCGTCAAGCCAATAGCTTCTTGAAAGTAGCCTTCCCATCTATTGTATAATTTTAATAGGGAGTTTTCTTTTTCTAAGTTGAGCTTTGTCTCCTGTAGAAGAATCACTTCATTCCCAATTTCTTCAAGTGTGTGCTTGAATAAGCACCTTTTGTAAGGGGTTGCTAGGTCTCTGACATTCCATGTGATGATTTTCATTGCCCTCCAAGGGAGGCTTTTGTTCCCTTGGATTTCTTCATGAATTCAACCACACTCACAATCCTTCTTTTTGAGGCTCTATCTTCTCTTTTTTGTTTATTACTCTTCCCACCTCTGCATTTTCTGTTGGTATCCAATATTTTGTTGGCCAATTGGCTAAGACTTCTAATGTCTATGATGTCCAATTCTTCCATATCCTCGATTTCCTCATCTGTATCTACCTCTTATTCTTGTGCTATTTCTAGGTCAACATTGTTGTTCATGGCTAGTTCTTTGCTAGCTTCCTTCAGAGAAGTTCTAGATGTTGGGGGATTATCCTATATCTCAATATTTGACTACACATGTAGATCACCAATCATATATAATTTTGAATTCTCTATACCTTCAATGCATCTATCCTTACCCTAAACATATGCCTTATTAGGGTTTACCTTACTCGATTTTCTGAATTATTAGGGTTTACATTTCAACCTGTTGTATCCATCATTTTCCATCAACACTCAATCTGATCTCCTCTATAATTTGCCTAACCGCCGCAATCCTAATCCTTGCGTAATATACGAATTACCCTCTGTCATTTCTTCATCGGTCTCAATTAAAGTACTAAGTGATCTGCCAATTTTCTCTAGGTATTCTATAGCCCAATACTCTATCGACAAATTGTAGAGTCTGATCCAGACAGGGGTATGATAGGGTTCCAATGGGATAGGATTAAAGTTTGCTTGCCATTGCTGCATGTAGATTGGGTGATTGTCGATAGACCACAAGCCCTTTTGCAATATCTTTTCTTTTTCTTCCAACTCTATGGATATTGCAATGAAAAACCCTTTCGGGATGAATTTAAGAATGTGCTATGATTTCTAATTTTTCGTTACCCATGCCCTAGTTTTCTTCCTTTCCATTTTCGGGCAAATAACTCTGCAGATAATGGCCATGTCCTCCCATAAATCAATATTGTCACATAATTCCTCCGCTAATTCAATTGTTTGTATATCCAATCCTTTTTCAGGGTCGCAGTTATAGTTCGCCCCTTTTCCTTCCACAGGGTGTTCTGGCCTGCCTTTCTACCCATCCTTGACTTTATCTACTTTGCCTTTCTTTGCCATCTTTCTTATTTTTCCAATTTTAACAATTATCAATTTTGAACTAAATTTTATTAGTTTTGTTATATAAAATTTATTTAATATTTAATATGATTATTCATTTACAGATTTGAATTTCTGTAAATAAATAATAATAATAAATATTAAATAAATTCTACAGTGTAAAAGTTTTGTAATAAAAAATATTGTAAAACTTAATTAATATTTTAATTTTTTTTTATCGGTTAATAAAGCATTATATTAAATTGAAAAGAAAGGTACATAGTTTGAAAAAATATCATGAAACTTATCAAAAAACAACCCCCTGAGAAAGTTTACTTGCAAAAAACAATCTACCCCTACTTCAACCACCCAAACAACTCGCCATTGTACAAAATGGGGCTCACCCTTGGATACAATTTTTTTTACATCTATACTGTGAAAACAACATTTCTAACTTGCCTTCCGAACCGCTTTGCCCCTAGTGTCTACCATCTCTTCTCGTGCTTGCATGTTTTCTGACTTTTTTGAGACTTACCTATGGTTAAATGTCTCACCATCTTGCAAAGAATGGTCCATCTTTGCCTTCGTCGAGCCCACTAGCTGCCCTTGCTTATGCTTCCTAGGAGACACTTCAATCATTGGTAGCAAATTCTCGACGTGCGGCCCCCATTTTTCTAGCTCTTCTCTAATACTATGCGCATCCCTTAATCTTAGATACCCTTTAACACCATTCATGCTAATCTAAGCAAATGCCCTATGCACCTCCTTGTTGTAGTTAGCACTACAAAGGAGGAAAGGCTTCAACGAAGGAGCAAACTCGCTCACATGAAGCCAGACTCCGCCAGGGCAACAAATCCTTCATTTCTCGCCATCTCAGTTATCCTCTCAATACTCTGACACCACTGCACTTTTACACAATTATTCATCAACCAATTCACCGTATCCCTCAACTCTAGTTCAAGGCACCATGCCAAGAATATTGAAGCAATGTCAACATTGGCTCGATAATGAAACTGGGCATTATTGCTCACCCAAAACAATCTTGACTTTGTTAAGAAAATCATGATCTTCAAATTTGAAAACATGCATTAAACGTTCATTTGAAATTCACCCCCAATAAGCGACCATTGGTTTGGAGGATTGCAAAGAGAAATTTGCCTCCATGTCATCCCTGCCAATGACTCCCTACACTGCCAATTTCTCAAAGCGTCACAAAGATTAAATAAAGGAGCGCCCAAACACACACCAACTTTGCACATTTAAAATCAAATAATCTCCACGGCCACCACATCATGACTCATTAAATTGAAGCATTGAAGAGCTTTAAGACCCTAACCTCGCCAACAGTGCCATAGTCGATAACACCATTTTTGAGAAATTTCTCTTAAATACTATTGACAAATATAAAAAGTATCGAACTACGCCCTATCAATTGTAAAATTCAAATTTGAGCCTTGTATGAGATGCCTGCCATCCGCTGCGACCACAAGCAATCCTTACCACCTGCACTCATCTATTGTACAACAAATCTCTCTATTAGGATTTGCACTAGTTGGTGTCATATCATCCTCAACTCTTCACTCCATCTTGCCATCTCACCTCCTTGCAATGATGCTACCTCGCCCTTCTAAAAGAAGATTTCGTCTCCACAAAGTCCATCAACCATCCCATACACACTGACCGTTAGGTTGCTCGTCGAAACATTTGGCTTCCCCTTTTTGAAGGTTGAAAGTGATGTTGTCTTGCACATCAACATCTTGATTGCCTTCCCTCAATACATGTGACACCTTGAATCTCTGGAAAGAGGATAAAGGTCGATTGATACTTTGAATAGTTTTATCAAGCTTCCAATTATCAACTTTTCCTCATAGTATTGTATGCACTATAATTTGTGAATCTTCGTCTTTTTGAAGGTTGAAAGTGATGTTGTCTTGCACATCAACATCTTGATTGCCTTCCCTCAATACATGTGACACCTTGAATCTCTGGAAAGAGGATAAAGGCCGATTGATACTTTGAATAGTTTTATCAAGCTTCCAATTATCAACTTTTCCTCATAGTATTGTATGCACTATAATTTGTGAATCTTCGTCAAGGTGAAGATTCACCACCCCCACCTTTCTCGTCATTTGGACTGCCAAGAAAGCATCATTTACCTCAGCTTCATTATTAGTACTCACACCTAAACATTGACTACATCTAGCAATAAATTGACCTTGATTTCTCACCACACAACCAACACCTGATGGGTCGGGATTCCCTTTTGTAGCGCCATCAAAATCACATTAGTCCAATCCTAATCTAGCGGCGTCCATGTTTCATTTTTCAAAAGATGAACCCTTTTAGGCCCATTAACATTTATTATTATTATTTATTTACAAAATTGAAATTCTATGAATAAATAATAAAAAATATTAATTAAATTCTAGAGCATTTTTAAAAATAAATTATATAATAAAATAATGATGCATAATTTATTTAATATTTATTATTATTATTATTTATATACATAATTGTAATTTTGGAATTAAATAATAATAATATTCAATCAATTATGGAGTATAATTTTTTAGTTATATGTTTGAAAACTTTATTAGTCTTGTTATATTGAAAAAAATGTATTTATTTTTATATTTATTTCACCACATTTAACTTAAAATTATTATATGCTATGGAAATGTCCTTAAATTAAAAAATAAGTAGTTTTTGATTGTTGTTTTGCAATTTTTTATGTATTTTTAGAAATCTTATATTTTTTTTCCAATTTTTTCAAAAAATCTTATACTTTTGTTTTGCTGATTAAAATTCCCCAAACAACCAATGCTTCTATGGTTCCAATCATTAGAAGATTATATCAATCATATACCATGTCATTCCAATATTTTGAAAGGTTACATCAATCATATGTTGTTCTAGTCATTAGAACGTTAAATCAGACACATAAGGTGTTGTTCCAGTAGTTTGTAAAGTTACGTCAATCATATAAGGTGCAGTACCAATTATCAAAAGATTATACCAGTCATATAAGGTGTTGATCCAACATTATGAAATGCTACATCAGTCATATAAGGTGTTCACCAGTTAACAAAAGGTTAAATAAGATATTAATAGTGTTGTACCTGGCTTTGAAACCATCAGTAAATCATTTGGAATTGCAGTGTCTTATCAATGGCCATGCTGCACAACACGTGTCGCTCACTTGTGAGTTGATTTGGAAACAAGTAATTCTGAAATTTATGTGCCAGCTTGCCTATCAACATTGTTGTTGCTGTCATATTGATTTTTCCCACTTTCAAATAAATAAGATCAATGTTGTTGCTGCTGTCATATTGATTTACACTCAAATATGAGTGTGATTTAAAGTTATTTAAGGTTTTTTGAGAAGTTTCCAGCTTGGTAGTTCCTATTAGCATTTGTATTGGAACTTTTAGTTGTTCCAATGATGTGTATTTTAGAAAAGTCAGAAAACAAAAAAATTATAAAAAGGAGATGTTACAGGCTAAGCAACCACTATACCAAAATTCTGGACTATAGTGAATGGTGGCCACTAATGTTAAGGGTGAGGTTTCCTCTCGTGGACACATAGTTGCCCAATCATTGTTGGGTTCTGTTGACGGGTGTTTTGACACACTCACCAACAGTTAGGTAGTTTATGTGAACACTCACCACCTCTCCTGAAAAGCGACAAGTTTTGGGAAACTTACTACTCCTAAGTCTCTTTAGTCGGGTCTCGATAGTGATGCACAACTCAATGGTCAATGCGGTTGTACCTGTCAAGGGGCATGCTGGTTGAAACAACTTCCAATAACTTCACATAACTTAACTTATTATTATTTTTTGTATTTTATGATTTAGATTCTCTTTCAAAATAAACTGCAAATGATAGATCAAGGACACAAGAAAATAACATGAAATGAATACAATAACAACTTAATGAACTACTCAATTAGCACCCTGCAATCTAAATATCATCAATATCATTCAAACCAACATTAAATAACAGACCTCCAATAAACATGCAAAGTCATGCAACCTCACAAATTCATGGAAATGAATACAACCACAATATTGTTCTATCACATTAATTCTCATACACCACTTACGTGCGCAATATGATTCATAAATCAATAAAATATAAGATCAAAACAAGTTGCTGGTTTCAAATAATAGACATTACCAAATTTCAAAGAACAAATTCATAGCACATACGCATAGATCAGGTAATCTATAAGCTGCTAATTGTATCAACTCCAAAGAATGTATCATAATATCTACTCAAACTCATAAAATCTGCATAAAAATCTCTAAAAGAATATCTATTTGGCCTTCAAATCATCAATTTACGGACCCTTATAATGAATCAAAATCTCCAATTTATAGAGTTTCTTGTCCTACTTTCTAAGAAATAAATTTATCTAAATTAAGCACTAAAAAAAAGCAAGGAGTCGCAGTTGACATGCAAGTCTCTGCCTTAAACTCTAGTTAACTATTACAAAATAGTGATTGGGTGAGCATTATGAAAATGGTGCTGCATGAGCCAACACTTCGTAATAATGCAAAAATTGTTAAATAATCAAGGTACATGCTAGAGTAGTAGTTGAAGTCCTAGTGTAGTGTCATGCCAAATTCTTCTAAAATATCATGCTATCATTAGCAACTACATGTTCATCTTCTACTTCTTTTTATAGCTCTTGTAGTTGCTAATGATGGATGCAACTACCTCAGCAGGAGGATCAACAACATGCTCGATTCGAAACTTATACTTCTTCAAAATCTCCTCTGCATTCTTACTTCTATCTTCTAACTTCTCTATTATCTCTGAAGCCTGTTGACATTGAGTTATTAAGTATGTATATCTATCCATTAACTCAACATTAAACTCCGTAGAAATTGTAAAATATCGTGCCACATATGCATCCCATTGACAGAGTACATTGTCTTCCTCCAAGTGTCCAACACTAAGAATATCAAGCCCAAAAATACCTAACAACTGCCCTACAAACTTTTCATACTTCTTTATTGAACTAAGGAGAGGGGAACGAGTATCTGTTATGTCCTTTCCATATTGTTGAAGAATCTCAATCTTCAACTCCAAAATGTATACATAGGACTGCAAATTTTCAACACTATCTCCTCCCAAGAGATCTTCCCCCATTATGATATCTTCCTCGAGATTCAAAATATTGTTCAAAATCTGACATTGTTTATCAAACATTTGAGCTTTCACTCCCACTGCTGAGAACATGAAGCTAAAGCTCCTATATGTGTGGCTTTCTTATATACCTCCATAGTATTCTGCAAAAACAATCTAATTTTAGAAGCATTATTTTGTGCCCATGTTTTCGCAGTGGCGGCTACCTTTCTCACTTGAATGAGTGTCTTCATATCACCTTTTGGAAGCGATGAAGTTGAAGGTAAACTATCATCTACACACACGTCCAATGGCTTGTCCATCTCTATGAGAAACTGCTTATATTGTTCAAATTGTGCTTTAACCTCCGAGTGAGAAATGTGTTCTTTCTCTATCCTGCTCCTCACCACACTGGTAGCAAGTTCCCAAGTATCCAACTCTCCCCACTTGGTCTGTTTACCCAATTTTACTTGTGAAACTTGGTATTTAGGGGAGCTCTGACCTTCAACTTGTAAGTGAGCTGCAATATCAGCAATCACCTCACTAGAACCAGTTCTAGATAGATGATGTATGGTCTTTGGGTATGTGCAAGATCAAAGAGGGCCAAAAAGTGGCTATAGAGAAAAAAATGCGTTTTCAACCTTTCCAAACACGCCAAAATCCGCTTTGACTTTTTGTTTGGGTCGGGCGAAATTTGAATTTGGTTTGGTTATCACTATTGTGATGTCACCATTGTGATGTCACTAGTGTGATATCATGCTTTTCAAATCGGATATCCGATTTTATCAACATAAAAAATATAGTTTAGTAAAATGGCCATAACTTTTGAGTTTCTTATCAAAATTTTGATTTTTTACAAGCGTTGGAAAGGTAATTCATAGAACTATCAAATGGATGAGGTAATTTTATGATGTTATAGACAAAAAATTAATTATAATCATTTAAACTTAGTCCTTCAATTTTAAAACTTTAAATACTCACAAATTTTGCATACAAAGTCTCATTTTTTTTTCCTATCACCTCCTTTATCTATCACTTGTCTATTTATAATTATATAATATATTTTATCTATCTCTTTGTTCTATAATTATGTCACTTATTTTCTCATTCATGTAGATAAATAAATTCCCAAGTTACATGCATCTCTACATATATCTCCATCTTTCTATTCATATCTCTTCCTCTCCCACTCCATCATTGTCACTACTTATTTCTATATTTCTCTCTAATAATCTCTCTTCTCTCTATTTATCTCCCTCCTTTACCTTATCCTACCTATACTTATATATTAATTGTCTCTATCACCTCCTTTCTCTCCCTATCTTGTCCCCTCTCTCTCTATATCCCTATAGATCTATCTTCATGTATATTTATATTTCATTATCTCTAAATCTCACTTATTCACTCCATCTCTCCCTCCATTTATCTTACTCTCTCTATCATGTTCTATCCATATCTATCTCTATCTCCATCTTCACATCTCCATCTCTTTCCCTATCAATATCTCTTTTTATATGTTCCTCTATCTTTTTATATATTCCTCTATACATGATTAATCTACTTCTCTGTCTCTTCCTCTATCGCCCTCTTGAAGTATCTTTCCCTTTCTCTACTTTTATCTCTTTATTTACTCGATCTTTTTATATCTTTTGCTCTCTCCCCACATCCTTCTCTATAGTGCCTTTATATATCTCTATATCTTCCTCTTTTTCTCTCTCCCTCTCTATCTATCCCTATCCATAATCTCTATCTCTCTTTCTCACTCTCTTGCACTATCTATATATCTCTATCTATCGATATTTCTCTTCCTTTATATCTCTCTATCTCTTCCTTTTTTTATCTCTCTCTTTACCCCTTTCTGTCCATTTTTCTCCATCTCTTCATATATTTATCTTTGTCTTTACCTCTCTCTTTCTCTATATCTATTCACCTCCCTCTCCCTTTATCTTCATCTTTTATCTCTATCTTCCTCTCTCCTTTTCAATATCTAGATATGTCTACCTCTTTCTATCCATCCTTGTCCTTTAGTTTTTCTCCCTCTCACTTCATACTCCTTAATATCTATATCTCTATTTATGTCCTTGTCCTTTAGTTCTTTTCCCTCTCTTTAGTTCTTCATCTCTCTTCACCTTTATATCTCTCCTTATTTGAAAATTAGTATATATGGTCTCCTAAGGGGTTATATCATGTCCTAAGGGGTCATAGAACATCATATGACCCCTTAGGACACAATATGACCCCTAACGACACCATATGGTCTCCTAAGGGGTCATATGGTGTCATAAGGGGTCATAAAACACCATATGACACATTAAGACATAATAAGACCCCTAATGACACCATATGGTGTCATAAGGGGTCATAAGACACCAAATGACCCCTTAGGATACCATACAACCCCTAATGACACAATGTGGTGTCCTAAAGGGTCATATTGTGTCTTAAGGGGTCATAGGACACCATATGACCCCTTAGGACACCATACGACCCATAGCACCATATAGTGTCCCAAGGGGTCATATGGTGTCTTAAGGGGTCAAATAATGTCATATGACCAATTAGGACACAATACGACCTATGATGACACCTAAGGGGTCATATAGTGTCATAAGGGGTCATAGGACACCATATGACCCCTTATAACACCATATGATCCCTTATGACACCATATGGTGTCCTAAGGGGTCATATAACACCATATGACCCCTTATAACACAAGAAGACCCATAATGACACAATATGGTGTCCTTAGGGGTCATATGGTGTCAGGAGACACTATATGACCCCTTAAGACACAATATGACCCCTAACGATACCTAAGGGATCATATGGTGTCCTAAGGGGTTATATGATGTCCTAGGAACCTTTAGGACATAATATGACCCCTTAGCACACCATACAACCCCTAATGACACCGTATGGTGTCCTAAGCGGTCGTAGGACACCATATGACCTGTTACAACATAATATGACCCCTAACAACACCTAAGGGGTCATAGTGTGTCCTAAGGGGTCATAGGACACCATATGACCCCTAACGACACTATATGGTGTCTTAAGGGGTCATATTGTGTCCTAAGGGTTCATAGGAGACCATATGACCTATAACAACACAAAGTGACACCTAACGATACCGAAGGGGCCATATGGTGTTCTAAGGGGTCATAGAACACCATATGACCCCTTAGCACACCATACAACACCTAATGACACCATATGGTGTCCTAAGGGGTCATAGAACACCATATGACCCCTTAGAACACCATATGATGCATATTGGTACTATATGGTGTCCTAAGGGGTCATAGGACACCATATGACCCCTTAGGAGACCATATGACACATAACAACATAATATGGTGTCCTAGAGGGTCATAGAACACCATATGACCCCTTAGAACACCATACGACCCATAACGACGCCATCTAGTGTCTGAAGGGCTCATAAGACACAATATTACCCCTTAGGACATAATATGATCCCTAACGATGTCATATAGTGTCCCAATGGGTCATAGGACACCATATGACCCCTTAGGACACCATACGACATCATACCACCCTTTACGACACCATATGGTGTCCTAAGGGGTCATATGGTATCCTAAGGGGTCATATAACACCATATGACCCCTTAGAACACAAGAAGACCCATAACGACATGATATGGTGTCCTAAGGGGTCATATGGTGTCATGAGACACCGTATGACCCCTTAGGAAACAATATGACCCCTAACGATACCTAAGGGGTCATATGGCGTCCTAAGGGGTTATATGATGTCCTAGGAACATTTAGTACACAATATGACCCCTTAGCATACCATATAACCCCTAGTGACACCATATGGTGTCTTAAGGGGTCGTCGAGCACCATATAACCTGTTAGGACACAATATGACCCCTAACAACATCTAAGGGGTTATATCATATCCTAAGGGGTCATATAACACAATATGACCCCTTATAACACAAGAAGACCCATAACAACATGATATGGTGTCCTAAGGGGTCATATGGTGTCAAGAGACACCATCTGACCCCTTAGGACACAATATGACCCCTAACGATACCAAAGGGGTCATATGGTGTCCTAAGGGGTTATATGATGTCCTAGGAACCTTTAGGACACAATATGACCCCTTAGCACACCATAAAACCCCTAACAACACCATATGTTGTCCTAAGGGGTCAGAGGACACCATATGACCCGTTAGGACACAATATGACCCCTAACAACACCTAAGGGGTCATATTGTGTCGTAAGGGGTCATAGGACACCATATGACCCCTAACGACACAAAATGACACCTAAGGATACCTAAGGGGTCATAGGACACCATTTGACCCCTTAGCACACCATATGACCCCTAATGACACCATATGGTGTCCTAAGGAGTCATATGGTGTCCTAAGGGATCATAGAACACCATATGACCCCTTAGGACACCATACAATGCATAATGACACTATACAGTGTCCTAAGGGGTCACAAGACACCATATGACCCCTTAGAGGACCATACAACCTATATTAACATAATATGGTGTCTTAGAGGGTCATAGAACACCATATGACACCTTAGAACACCATACGACCCATAACGACATCATGTGGTGTCTTAAGGGGTCATAGGACACCATTTGACCCCTTAACACACCATATGACCCCTAATGACACCATATGGTGTCCTAAGGAGTCATATGGTGTCCTGAGGGGTCATAGAACACCATATGACCCCTTAGGACACCATACGATGCATAATGACACTATATGGTGTCCTAAGGGGTCATAGGACACCATATGACCCCTTAGAGGACCATATAACCCATAATAACATAATATGGTGTCTTAGAGGGTCATAGAACACCATATGACACCTTAGAACACCATACAACCCATAACGACACCATGTGGTGTCTTAAGGGGTCATAGGACACCATTTGACCCCTTAGCACAACATATGACCCCTAATGACACCATATGGTGTCCTAAGGAGTCATATGGTGTCCTAAGGGGTCATAGAACACCATATGACCCCTAAGGACACCATATGATGCATAATGACACTATATGGTGTCCTAAGCGGTCATAGGACACCATATGACCCCTTAGAGGACCATACAACCCATAACAACATAATATGGTGTCTTAAAGGGTCATAGAACACCATACGACCCATAACGACACCATGTGGTGTCTTAAGGGGTCATAGGACACCATTTGACCCCTTAGCACACCATATGGTGTCCTAAGGGGTCATTGAACACCATATGACCCCTTAGGGCACCATTCGATACATAATGACACTATATGGTGTCCTAAGGGGTCATAGGACACCATATGACCCCTTAGAGGACTATACAACCCATAACAACATAATATGGTGTCTTAGAGGGCAATAGAACACCATATGACCTTTTAGAACACCATACGACCCATAATGACACCATGTGGTGTCTTCAGAGGTCATAAGACATAATATTACCCCTTAGGACATAATATGACCCCTAACAACGTCATATAGTGTCCTAAGGGGTCATAGGACACCATATGACCCCTTGCGACACCATGCCACCCTTTATGACACCATATAGTTTCCTAAGGGGTCATATGGTGTCCTAATGGGTCATATAACACCATATGACCCCTTACAACACAAGAAGGCCCATAACCACACGATATGGTGTCCTAAGGGGTCATATGGTGTCATTAGAAACCATATGACTCCTTAGGACACAATATTACCCCTAACGATACCTAAGGGGTCATATGGTGTCCTAAGGGGTTATATGATGTCCTAGGAACCTTTAGAACAAAATATGACCCTTTAGCACACCATACAACCCCTAATGACACCATATGGTGTCCTAAGGGGTTGTAGGACACCATATAACCCGTTAGGACATAATATGACCCCTAACAACAACTAAGGGGTCATATTATTTCCTAAAGGGTCATAGGATACCATATGACCCCTAAGGACATTTTATGGTGTACTAAGGGGTCATATTGTGTGCTAAGGGGTCATAGGACACCATATGACCCCTTAGCACTCCATACGACCCCTAATGACACCATATGGTGTCCTAAGGGATCATATGGTGTCCTAAGGGGTCATATAACACCATATGACCCCTTAGGACACCATATGACACATAATGACATCATATGGTGTCCTAAGGGGTCATAGGACACTATATGACTCCTTAGGAGACCATACGACCCATAACAACATAATATGATGTCCTAGAGGGTCATAGAATACCATATGACCCCTTAGAACACCATATGACATATAACGACACAATGTGGTGTCCTAATGGGTCATAAGACACAATATGACCCCTTAGGATTTAATATGACCCCTAACAATGTTATATAGTGTCCTAAGGGGTCACACAAAACCATATGACCCCATAGAACACCATATAACCCCTTAGAACACCATACTACCCTTTACAACACCATATGGTGTCCTAAGGTGTCATATGGCATCCTAAGGGGTCATATAAAACCATATGAACCCTTAGAACACCATATAACCCCTTAGAACATAAGAAGACCCATAACGACACGATATGGTGTCCTAAGGGGTCATATGGTGTCCTGAGAGGTTATATGATGTCCTAGGAATCTTTAGGACACAATATGACCCCTTATCACACCATACAATCCCAAACGACACCATATGGTGTCCTAAGGGGTCGTAGGACACTATATGACCCCTAACAACACCTAAGGGGTCATATTGTGTCCTAAGGGGTCGTAGGACATCATATGACCCCTAACGACACAAAATGACACCTAACGATACCTAAGGGGTCATATGGTATTATAAATGGTCATAGGACACCATATGACCTCTTAGCACACCATACCACCCTTAATGACACCATATGGTGTCCTAAGGGGTCAGAGAACACCATATGACCCCTTAGGAAACCATACAATGCATAATGAAACCATATGGTGTCTTAAGGGGTCATAGGACACCATATGACCCCTTAGGAGACCATATGACCCATAACAACATAAAATTGGTGTCCTAAGGGGTCATAGAACACTATATGACCCCTTAGAAGACCATACGACCCATAATGACACCATGTGGTGTCCTAAGGGGTCATAAGACACAATATGACCCCTTAGGACATAATATGACCACTAAAGACATCATATAGTGTCCTAAGGGGTTATAGGACACCGTATGACCCCCTAGGACACAATACGACCCCTTAGGACATAAAATAACCCTAATGACACTTAAGGGGTCATAGGACACCATACGACACATAACAACACTAAATGGTATCCTAAGGGGTCATATGGTTTCCTTAGGTGTCATAGGACACCATACGACCCATAGCACCATATTGTCTCCAAGCATATGGTGTCCTAAGGGGTCATACGACACCATATGACCCATTAGGACACAATAAGACCCTTGATGACAACTAATGGGTCATATATTGTCGTAAGGGTTCATAGGACACCATATGACCCCTTAGGACACCATACGACTCCTTGCGATACCATATGGTGTCCCAAGGTATCGTATGGTATCCTAAGGGGTCATATAATGTCCTAAGGGGTCATATGGTGTCCTAAGGGGTTTTAGGACACCATATGACCCCTTAGGACACCATAAGACCCATAACGACACCATATGATGTCCTAAGGGGTCATATGGTGTCCTAAAGGGTCACGAGACACCATATGACCTCTTAGGCCATAGTATGAGCCCTGACAAAACCTAATGGATCATATGGTGTCTAAGGGGTCATACGATGTCTTGTGACCCCTTAGGACACAATATGACCCCTTAGCACACCATACAACCCCCAACGACACCATATGACCCGTTCGGACACAATATGACCCCTAACAATACCTAAGGGGTCATATGGTGTCCTAAGGGGTCATAGGATACCATATGACCCCTTAACACACCATACGACTTGTAATGACACCATATGGTGTCCTAAAGCCTCATAGAACACCATATGACCCCTTAGGACACCATAAGACTTATAACAACATCATATGGTGTCCTAAGGTGTCATATGGTGTCCTAAAGGTTCATGAGACACCATATGACCCTTTAAAACACCATATTCTCTCTCACATTATTTCTTTTCCTCAATTACCCTCGATCACCTCTCTCCTCCTATGGGTTTATAGATACTTCCCTCTCCCCCTCCACCCACCCCCTAATTACTCTCTATGTCTCTCTTCACCTCTGTCCCCATCTCTCTTCTCTCTTTGTTGATACTTTCCCCTCTCCCCCTCTCCTCCTACCCCTTAATAATCTCAAACTCTCCCTCTCATTCTCTCTTTAGCCCAATCACCCCCTCCCTCTCTTTCTTCACCTTCCACCTATTTACCTATAGCTCTCTCTCTCTCACACTCTCTCTTCCCACCAATTAATATCTCCTTCTCACCTCTCCCCCCCTCTCCTTTTTTTGATACTTCCTGTAAAGCGGAAAAATCGCGATCGAACCCTAGTTGCTCTCCCCTCTTCCGACTCCGAGGAGAGAGAAGGGAGGTTCGCTAGGATTCGATGGTTTTTCACTTAGGGGAGAGACTTTACATTCAAAAGAGGGGTTGAAACTCATAAGATCCAATCCCACGCAATGCAAGATTGGATGCTAAATGAATTTCAAGGGTTAGGAAAGCAAAAGCTACCCTCTTTTGTAAAGAATGTTGTTAAGGAAATTAAGCTAAGCATGCATAGAAAGTCATAAAGATTCGCTTATAAACTGAGTTCGGGTTATAGGATGAAGCTGCGGACCTGGAATTAGCAGTAAAATGTCGATACGGCGCTGTCCTGCAAATTTGAGAAAAAGTTGTCGGGATGATGGCGCCCGGCGCCACGGTCCTCCGAAAAATCCGCGAAACGAAGGGGGATCTGTTCGTCTCTGCACAAGGATTCCAGATCTTCAATTTCAGCCGCGTACCTGCAACCTACACATAGAAAAGTGAAGACGATTGGGGGGTTAGGGATTGGGGGTTTGCCTTTAGGTCAAACCCCGGTTTTGGAATTAACCAAGAAATGAGCAAGTGCTGTAAATGTAAATGTATGTAAAACAAGTACTAATACCTTGTTCTAAGGATGTTGGTATCCTTAGGTGCGAAGGTTTAGATGTTGTATGTTGTGGCATGTAGTATGTGATCTCCTCTTCAATGGTTGAATCCTTGTCTTAAATGCAACACTTAGCCTTGAATGGAGACTTGAAATGATCAATTGCTTGAAAGAATGCTTGAATGCTTGAATGATTGAATGCTTGAATGCTTGAGTATAGTTTCCATGCCTTTTTTTATCATCCCGAATGAAAGAGGAAAATGTCATTTATATACTTGTCAATTAGGGCTGATAGACTGATTTTCCCGACCTTAGGCCGACCAGGGAAAGTTAATTTCCAAATTGCAAACAAAAAGACCCGAGCCCCTTAGGAGACCGGGCCCAAAATAGGACCCAGGGACTAGGGCGCTGGGCGCCCTGGTCCTGAGGGACCAGGGCGCTGGGCGCTCTGGTCCCACCTCCCGGGACAGCAGGGTGCAAGGAGGTTCAGGCCAGGGTGCTTGAAAAATGCAGTTTTCAGTGTTGTGAGCAAGTTTCAGGGTCTCCATTCAGGTTGCATGTTGCGTCGCCATCATGAAGACCGAAATGCAGTCGAAATTGCAAGTGTCGCAATTTTAGGACGCTACACTTCCCTATACCTCTCCTTGTCCACTCTGAATTTTGTTGCTAGAGATGAGAATGAAATGCAAAGAGACTAGTCTAGATCTTAGGGAAGAGAGAGTGACATAGATGAGGAAATTATGAAGAGGTAGAAATATAAGCACCTTGTAGAGCTTGAGAGATTTAATGAGGTATTCATTGATAATTAGAGATATAGGTCTAGAGAGAGATGTATAAATATGGACAAAAGAGAGGGAGGAAGAAACAAATAGGTGGTGTGATAGGTTTAGGAGAGAGAGGTGGAGAAAGGAACAAACATAGATAACATGGTTTATCAAAATTTATCTAACTCAATAAAATTCATAAATTTTCTATTATTAATTAATTACTTATTTAGTTTATTTTGAGATGATTGTTACAAAAATTCATGCAATAGGGAAATCATATGAAAAAGTCATGAGTTTTTTATGTTTTAAAAATGAAGGAAGAATTTAAATTGAAAATATACCTATTCCATATCATAGAGCTCTTAATTACCTTTCCAACGCCTATAAAATATCAAAATTTTGATATAAAACGCAAAAGTTATGCCCAATTTACTAAAAGATATTTTTTTATTTTTTCAAACATAATTTTTTCCCTCCATATTTTGGTTCGGGTTTGCTTTGGGATTTGGCTTGGAAGTGATAAGCTTGGAAAGTCAATTGAAAAAACGTGTTTTTCAGTATTCCTTGATTTTCCAGACTTTACACTGGTGGCTGACGACTTTTTTTATAGCCAAAATTGATAAAATGAAAAGGGTTTTTTAAGGACATTCTCATCTTTCCAACAATATAAGGCTTGTCTTATTTCTACTTTAATAAATAATTATTATTTATTTTCTAATTGAATTCTGATAAAAGTCCTGATTGATAGACTGATTGAAAAATACTCATAACTTTCAAACCGCATAACATTTTTTGAATCTGAAACATGAGTCACATCCTATGCTTCATCTACTATAGGGAAAAATTAAAAAAAATTGAATTTCATAAGGTTTTGACCAAGTTAAGGTGGTCAGACATAGGAGTTTCTGAATTTCTGAAAAGCTGTAGTAAAAAATTCATAATTATTTACTTTATAAAAAATTATAAAAAAACATATGTCACATCCGGACATGAGTCTAATACTTATATTATAAATCTTATAAAAAAATATTATGATTTGATTGTGATTAGGGTGGTCAGATATACACCTACTTCTTATCTTTTTCTTGAAATTTTTGTACCACTGCATTGAAATTTGAAATTTTCATCAAATAGAATTTTTTGTTTTTCAAAAAACAACTAGTAGCTTAGAAACTAAATTCAATTTTCTATAGATTCTCTTCTTACATATTTTAAAAATAATATTCATAACTTATTCAATTTTTCATGTCAAGTTGCAAAACTCTGAATTTTTGAAATTTCATTGCCACTTAAGGGCCTGTTTTGGCACACCATGATCCTGCACATACCCCTTTGCCCTCTTTGTTTTCCTTGGTTCTTTAGTGATTGCTTGTTGTAGGGTGACCTTCGGCAGTACCACTTTCTTTTTCTTCTCAAAGGTGAAGCTTAACCATTGTGGCGCATCCTCATCCTTATCATCTTCATGTGGTATGATTTTTGTAGTCACCTTTTGTACGTTTGATTTCTCTTATGCTTCATCTTTCTCTTCTTCCTCTTGCTTAAGAATTTGAATATGATGGGTTGATGTACCCGGTTGAACTTGGCTGGTTTGAAGAGGGATATAAATATTCAACTGCTACTGTTTGTGCAATTCCTCCAACCTATCACTTACTTCCTCTTCAAATCCTTTATCAGTTTTATCTGTTTCTTTCAATTCTCCTTCAACTGCTATTTCCTTTAACAAATTTTCTTGATCTCTAGGAGTTAAAAGCAATCATTCATCATGTTCATCCTCGGGCTCATATTGTTCTCTTTCTTATTCAATGGGCTGCTTCTCTGGTAAATTCTGCTAATCTACGTCCATAGGATCTACCAGTGCATGTTTCTCGAGTCGAACATTTCTTTTCTTCTCAGTGTTCCTTTGTACCAGTTGTACAATAGGTTGCTCATCCTCCTGATCACAATCAGACTCAATGTTATGAATGGTAACCTTTTCTGTAGCAGGAGTTAATACTTGTATTAATGGAGGTGATGTTACTGATGTTGTAGCAAACATGTCAATTGGTGCAGACACAGGCGTTGTTACAGGGATTACGGTAGTTGACGATGTCAAAATTGGATCTTGTGTTGTTGCAGTAGGTGGACGCTGAGCAGATGTTGTTGTTGTATCATGAGGAGGTTGAGCAGAAGTAGATGTTCCTTCATCGGCCTGTCCTTGCTCATCTTTCTCCTTAGTGCCTTCTCCTAGTGCTTGCCCAATAGCAACCTTAATGAGATGTACTTCTGCCAGTGGCACAACTCCTAGCGCCTCCCGTATTCCAAAATCTACTGCCTTTTTCAACAACTCAACCTTTCACATTCGTTCCTTGACATGTTCTAAAAGTTCCTCTGTGGTTTGCTCAGGTCCGACAACTTCATCTGGTTTTGTGGATGTATTCTTCCTAGAACTAGACCTTGTTCTGCGGGCATACTCCCTGTGTACTTTTGACTGAGGATGATTAGTGGCTGATTCCTTTTGTTTTTCTTTTGAAGTGATTGGCCTAATCCTCAAATTCAATCATTGTTTAGTTCTCTTTATAACATTTTGGGTTACTAAATCTATATTTGCATCTTCCTGTCCCGACCATCTTATTGGAGAGAGGGGCTTCTTATCAATTCCTTGCTCCTTGTATGTTTGGTCTAATAATTCACCATCATCCCTCAATTCTTTAGAGAGATTGGTCTCTATTTCAAAATTTCTTATTTGTGGGATTGAGAGCCTAAAATAATTTTTCTCTATAACTGCAAAACTGTCTTGGAGGTTGGCCCAAAAGTTTTCTAACCTCAATTTATGCCCATCATAAGCTTTTGGTATCATTTGGTTCAATTTTCCATATGGGCCATAATGCTCTTGAGCATAATTAAACTCTTTCAAATGCAAGTCCTATAGTTCTTGCTCAGCCGCCTTAGCTACTTGAATTTTGGAACAAGAAAAATAACCAATCGAAACAGATAAATCCACACCGGTTTTGTATTTTGAAGGCAACAGTGACTACAACCCAACCATCTTCCTTACATACTCCAATAGTATCATCCGGTCATTGCAATACCTAGGCAACAACATAGGATTTCCTGTGAAGCCACTAACCCTAATGTATGTGGACCGTTGATTCTGGATGAACCAACATCCCCATTCCCTTATTATTGCCATTGCCTTCGATCTTATTCTGTAACCCTCATCACCTGTAAGCTTTATAATAACGGGGGAGAGGAAAGCATCATTTATCCTTTTAAAATGTATCTTTGCATTGCTCAAAGGGAGTTGAGTATAATACTCCCATACTTTCTTTTCCCCCTCTTCATCACCAAGTTCGCCCTTTGTTTGCAGCCCTGGAAACTTGCCTACCCGAGCAGCTACCCAGATAACATAAGAAGTAAAGAAAAACTTCTTCATTTTATGCACATCAACCAGTTGATTATGTATGTTATCTGATAATATTTGGGCCCAATCAAAATATTGTTTCCCAATCAAAATAGTAGTCATGTATTGAAACATCTAGGGGTGAAAATGTCAGCGATCTGGCTTACGGAAGACCTTGCTCAAAATGATAATTAAGTCTCATTGCGACTCCTTGAAATCAGCCCTTAGAATATCATTGGCCTTCAAGCCTATCTTCCTCTCCTCTTCGAACCAGTGTTCATTCATGTGTCTTTTGTAGGAAGTGATATCCTTATCCCATACCTCTGCAACTTCCTCCTCAGTAGTCAGCAACACTTCATCCCTTGAAGGAATACCAAATACAAAACCTAGCATATCTACTAACAAATCTATTATTGTTCTACATTTATCATCTATGCACTTTCTAGTGTCTGTGTTATAAAATTGTGCAATAGTCATGATAAATTCAGGGGCTTGAACATATTGTGGAAAGATGGTTACCTCCACTAGCCTCGACATTTTGATTCTCCTATGAGGAGCATTCAACCTTGGCTTATCCAACTGAGTTATGATGTCCTCCAGTTCAATATGTACCACTTCAGTATTTGTTACCCACTTGATCTAATCATCTAATTTAGAAGCATATGTCTATCCTTGGTAGTGGTACTTCATGGTTGTAGGTAGCTTATCCAATTTCTTAACTTTCTTGCTGGAGGTTGGGTCTATTTAATTGCTCCGATCTGCAAAAAAAACCAAAAATTAGGCTATCACATAGTCAAAAGTATCAATTATATCACCCACTTCGGGACTCCGTAGTTTCGAGGTGGTAAACTCCTTCAAAAGCAATTAACCTCGAAACTCTAGGGTTCCAAGGTAAGGACTAGCTAAAATGACCAAGCCTGAAACTCTGGGATTCTGAGGTAAGATAAAATGATATGGCCTGGAACCTTGGGGTTCCAGGGTAAGATAAAACAATATGGCTCAGAACCTTGGGGTTTTGGGGTAGTTTAATTGAAAGCTCAAAAGGATGGTCCAGAACTCCGAAGTTCCGGGGTGAAATAAGACAATGCAGCCCGAAACTTTGGGGTAGAAGGCATGGCCAAAGGGGAACAACCTCAGAACTTTGAGGTTTCGGGGTTGTTACAGGGTAAAAAAAAAGACTTCGGGATTCCAGGGAACCATAATCCTGAACCTAGGGTACATGAAAACACCAACACACAAAATGAGAAATGAGAAAAAAAAGGAAAGAAAAATCTACACTAGAAAACTAGAAAATCTAAACAAGAAAACACAAGGAGGAAGAAAATCCACCAACCTGGTAGGACAAAACACGTGAAAGCTCGACAACATGGAGGCACGAAGTCGAGAGATCAAAGCTAGTTTTCTAGAAATATTGAATGCACAAATGAGCTTAGAATAGTCCATTCTCCCTATTTATACCATACCGCTTGATAAGTTGTTCGTACGATCGCCTTAAACACGACCTCGGGAGTCCGGGGGTTTGGACTTTCGAGGTGACAGACAACAAAATGATGAACACACCTTGAAACTCCAAGGTTTTGCGGTGTGGCTCAACAACAAGTAGGGGCACCTCAGAACTCTAGGGTTCCGAGGTGAAAACACAAAACAACTTCGAGATTCTGGGGTTCCAAAGTTAGCAAACAAACAAATGAAAAAACACGAAGAACTCGAAATTTCGGAATCCCAAAATTCTGAGACTTCAACAAAAAGGAACAAGGCAAGACCTCAGGATTCCAGAGTCTTGACCAAAGACAGAAAACAAAAAGGCTACCTTGGGACTTCGGGGTTCCGAGGTAGAACTTGAAATAAAGTAAATAATATCTCGAGACTTCGCAGTTCCAAGGTGTTCAAGGCAAAAACTAAGAAAAACAAAACAACGAAAAAAAAAGAGAGGGGACCCATATTTTCAAGACAAGGAAACTTATGGGGGTAGGTATGCAGGGCATAACAGGTCCCAACCTTGGATACACACCTAGCAAGAATCTACAGTGCCACAACATTTAGGTCATGATATCATTGCCCACCATGCTCTGCAAGGCTCGACCTTGAGACCTTAGCTCTAATACCAAGCTAAGCGACCATGTCACTAAAATCCCAAACTATTGTGAATGGAAACCACCAACTTTGAGGGAGAGGTTTTTGTCCCAAGGGAGTGCCATGTAGGTGAGCCCCTTGTGGAAAAATGGTTCCTTGATCATGGGTAGGTCCCAACCCTAGTTACAGACATCGTGGGAATCCTCAACACCAAAGCATTTAGGCCAAGAAATCACACTCTCAACTTGCTTAGTCCCTTCTACAACTGGTGATTCTTCATTTAGTTTCATTGTTTGTCTTTGTTCTCTCTATATCAAACCTCTTGTATTTAACAAGTCGGTGTTAGCATTATAACAAACAAAGGGAGATTGTTGGCATTCCAATTACAATGAGAGATTGTTGGCATTTCAATAAGGATATTGAGAAGGTTGTTGATGATCATGGATATAACTGATTAAGGATGTTTACTGTCTTAATATTATTATTTTGTCATTGATGTCAAGAAATTGATTTTCTAATTCAGTATGATGTTGTCATATCTTAAGAAGTATGATTTGGTGAGTATAAAGATGTCGGTAAAAGACACAAAAAGAATGTGATGAATAAGGGGAGGAATAAGTTATTCAATGGGCAACTATTACCAAGTTAGACAATGATGAGATCATGATGTTTAGATTGTTTTGGTATCCTACATATGTTGTTGATTGAAAGGTTAATACTATACTATGTTACCGAGCAAAGAACCTAGTTGGTAAACCCTAAGGAACCTAGTCGGTAAACCCTAAGGTTATCGCTCTCGGTTAATGAAGGCAGAATGTCTACCAAGTGAAGTTTAGTATTTACTGAGTTGCAACCGAGTAATAACAAAATGCATCGAATGAATAAAAGCATTATTTAATGAAGAAAGTTGATGAGCTGGTTATGATTAAATGATTGGTATGCCATGCATGAAGTTTGTTAAGAATCTATGGCAAAGGAAAATCGACAGGAAGATCTACAGCTCAGATTGAACCGCAATACCCTATCACAAGTTCCAAGAAATGTATGCAAGTTCCAAGGTGGGGTAAAATGTTTTCAGATCGAAGAATACATTGAACTTGGTCAAGTTTGAAGATCTGATGGCTATGATTGATCATGAGAAATGTGATCAAGGAGATTAAGCCGTTGGCAAATTGTTTATAAATAAGGAACTGTTGATAAACAAAGTATGCGGGCAAGTGTAAGCACATGGATGCTACATAGTGATTACCGAGCACAGAACCTTGAAGACCTGTTTGATAATAGAGTATAGAGCCCAGTAGAAGGACAAGATAAGTCCTATGACTAGATTGTATTGAGCAAATAAGAATCTGCTTTAGCATTTTAAATGTGAAGTTGCAGATAGATTTTTATTACTGTTATTTTGTAAAGTGACAGAAAATCTCTTAACCGAGTGGACTTAACAGTCTTATTTGTAAAACCCTCTAGCAAGGTGACATTTTGATTGAGTGTTTGAAATCCTTTAAGAAGGTCACTTCTAACAAGGTGAAGATCCTAACAGATCTGAGGGAAATCCCTTAACTGGGTCACATCTAGCAATGTGTTTGTAATCTTTAACAGGATTTGCTTTTAACCAAGCATACTCTAGAAGAGTATATTTCTTAGTGGGTCCAAAATCCCACAGTGGTTTTTCCCTATTTGGGTTTCCACGTTAAATCTGGTGTTATGAGTGTTGTGATGTTTATATGCTTATGAGTTTGCATGTTTAGCAGTTTTGTTATATTACTAAAGTATATGTTACCGAGGTTGAATCTGTTATTTTTATGGAAGATTAAGTTTGTATGATTCACCCCCCCCTCTCTCATCTTGTTAGCTTGGCATTTGTACTAAACATTTAGTATCAGAACTATCAGTCGGGGGAGTGGAATAGAACCCCCACTAATCTTCAATTCTAGGATGAGAAATTAATAAATTATGTTTCTAAACTTCAACAAAATAAAGAAATTTGTTACCCAAAAACCTGGGTAGAACATGCACTTTTTAAAGGTATGTGTTGTTCCCACAAATATGCTGAAAAAATATAAGATTTCTAGTGTAAATGTGAGGTGAAGTACAAGTCAAAGTATAACAAATTAGAAAAATAGTTCTTCAAATAGAAATGACAGCGTTTGAAGGCAGTAGGAGTGACAATGGCAACAGGAGCAGGGATGCCGATATGCAAAGTTTGGGCGTGTAGGCTGCAAAGATTCCTAATCATAACAAAGTCACCCCAAAGATCGGTTCATGGAGCGATGAAGAAGATATTGCCTTTCCCATTGAAGAAGGTAGGTTTCAACCCTTTCAGAAACTAACTAATTTTGGGTGAGAAGACATTTTCCATGGAGATAGATATTCCAGACTGTAGATGAATTATGGAGATCCGTACTCAAGTGGCAACCAGTGCCCCATTGACCTGCTTAAATGGAAGGAAAATGGTTTCATTTGGAATAACAAAGGTTGGTTTCGCAAGGCCAAGTATCTTGCTTTTGAGTTCCCCCGAAACTGGCAACCTTCACCTGAATCTAGCATCCCTGGTGCGGCAATCGAGCGAGACAATCCACATTCTGAACCCAATTTGGTCCCTCTGAAATCTCATGGTAATTTCCAATTGCGGAATTGGCACTTGAGGCAAGACAACTCTAGGGCGGACCATGCCAAGTTTTGGAGATCCAACTTTCATCCTAAAAATTGGAACCCTTGTTCGGATCGAGTAGGAAACACTGATTTTCGAGGACGGACCTTTCCCCCTCATCGTCCTCGTCATCATAAACCGGTAAGAAAAACTTCAAGACCTACTATCTTCTTGGATGAAAACAAAATTAATTATGCTAGATCGAATCTGCTTGAGTTTTGCTTTTTCATCAAGTGGGGTGGTGGAAAACGGGTTAAGGGTAACTTTGAATCCTGGTGTAGAGCACAATGGGGCAAGAATATTAACATCAATATTCTCCCAAATGACTTCTATATGATCGAATTTATAAGTAATGAGGAGAAATGGCAAGCTAAGAACAAAGGTCCATATATCTTGGATGGAATTGAAGTTCACATCATTAAATGGCAGCCCAATTTCAATCCTCAGACTCATGTATTACTGGACAGTAAGGTATGGTTAAGATTCTACAACTATCCCTCAGATTACTGGCATATTGATGTCATTAAGGATATATGCAAAGATCTTGGCACATTTGTATCGGTTGATGACATTTTGGAAGACAAAATATGGTGAAGCTTCCTCAGAATATACATTTGCACAAATCAAATCACCAAGATCCCTAATGGAGTTAAAATTATTGGGGCTGGGAAGTTCTGGATCCAAAAGATTGATAGAGAAGATCAGTTGCATATTTGCCCTAGATGCTTCTCTTTGGATCACACCAGCTTAGGT
This sequence comes from Cryptomeria japonica, assembly GCF_030272615.1. Classification (NCBI taxonomy): domain Eukaryota; kingdom Viridiplantae; phylum Streptophyta; class Pinopsida; order Cupressales; family Cupressaceae; genus Cryptomeria; species Cryptomeria japonica. Next base: position 164,623,734 of record NC_081409.1, read on the forward strand.
TGTGATGTTTCGGCTATGATACAAAGATGTTATTCCTGTATGCAATTTCCTATTGAAGAAAATTTGCAACCGGAACCTCCTATCTCCACTGACACTGGGGCGGATTTTTGTAACGAAATTCATGAAAATGAGAATATTCCATTGACTGGGGCAACTCCTTTGAACATAGCTCCTCCCTCCTCTGATCAAAGTGAAAGCCAGCAAGATCTTCTCATGCTTTTGGAAAAGACTAAAACCTTAAAGGCGGATATTGAAACTAAACTGGCAGAGTCACTACCACCCTCTCCTCTTCTGACTAGGAGTCAACTGGTTATTGAAGACTGCAAAATTCACACTTAGGAAAAGGACGCTATTAGAAATCTAGGGGAGATGGGATATAAGATTTTCTCTTCATTGGGTATTGAATTGGAAGATGGTGAAATCGAGTCTTCCTCCTCGGAATGGGAAGAAGACTTTGAACTTGACTCTAATCTTATATTGGAGGAATCCGCAAAAGGTTTTGGGAAGTTGGATTCAACCATTGACAAACCAAACTTCAAGCCAAAAGGAATGCGGGGGCGTAAGTAAAAAAAAATAATGCTAGGACAAAATCTTGTATTAGATTCATCGATTCTCCTGCTTATTGGATCAGATCACTACCCGATCTATCTGGAGGTTGCCAAGGGACAATCGGAGGGAGGTACCCCTTTCCGGTTTGAGAAAATGTGGTTCAGAGTGCCTAAGCTATATGATCTTATATCTATTTGGTGGAATGAACCTGTTCTAGGGAATAATTTGAGATTATTCATACTCAATAAGAAGCTCAAGTATATTAAGGTTAAGATCAAAGAATGGAATATGAGCCATTTCAAGAATATTCATAAGGAGAAATTAAGAATTAAGGCTGAGTTGGAAGAAATCACCAATTCTGTTATTACTTCAAGAATGAATGTGGATTTATTTAACAAAGAAGAATCCCTCAAATCTGATCTAAATGAAATCCTTCGGTGTGAGGAAATCCATTGGCGACGAAAATCAAGGGAGTTATGGCTTAAGGAAGGTGACAAAAATACCAAATTCTTCCATAGATCGGCCATTGCCATTCGCAACAGAAACAAAATATCAGAGATTAAGAGACCAGATAGATACATAGTCAGGAACTATGAGGACATTGCATAGGAATCTGTAAGATTCTTTGAATCTTTAATGAATGGTGGTCACCAGATTGATCATGAAGCAAGAGTCAGGCTTCTTAACTCAATCCCATCCATAATATCTGATAGTCAAAATGCAGTTCTCTTTAATCCTATTTCAATTGATGAAGTAAGGAAAATTACTTTCCAGCTGAATCCTGATAAGACTCCTAGTCCCGATGGCTTCCCTGTAGCTTTCTTCCAACGGTTCTAGGATATCATCGCTTGAGATCTATACCTAGCAGTAGAAGAATCAAGAAAGAAAATGACTATGTTAGGTGCTATTAATCACACCTTTTTGGCTTTAATCCTGAAAAAGAAAAACCCTCAACAGATGAGTGATTTTAGGCCCATTGCTTTATGCAACACGGTCTATAAGATTGTAACAAAGATCATAACCAACAGATTGAAGCCCCTCCGTAAACACATCATATCGAATGAACAAATTGGATTTGCCTCTGGAAGATCCATTGTGGAAGGCATTGTCATTGCCCATGAAATGCTTCACACGGCTAGGAAAACTAAGGATTCCTGCATGATTTTAAAATTGGATATTTTGAAAGCTTATGATATGGTGGATAGGGGTTTCTTAATTGATGTATTAAAAAAAATTGGTTTTTGCAAGGAATGGATCACATGGGTCACGAGTTGTTTATCATCCCCCAAGTTCTCCGTTTTGGTTAATGGCTCATCTCATGGCTTCTTTTCCACGTCAGGAGGAATACGACAAGGTGATCCAATGTCACCATTTTTGTTTATCATAATGGCTGAAGCCTTAGGTCAATCAATAAGAGCTCTTCAAGAAGATGATCAATGGCTTGGAGTCAATGTGGCAATATGGGTTGAAAAAATGACTCACTTGCAGTTTGCCAATGATACCATCCTATTTGGCTCAGCTTGTAGGAGAGAGGCAAGGACAATTAAATCATGTCTCGATGATTACTGCATGGCTTCTAGGTAGAAAATCAATTGGAACAAATCTGAAGTGTTTTTTGTCAACACTCTGATTAACTTGCAAGGTGTCTTATCAAGGATTCTTAATCTTAGAGTTGCAAACTTCCCAAGGAAATTTCTTGGAACCCCCCTCTTCATTGGTAGTAACAGAACTTGCTATTGGAAGTATCTTATTGATAAGTGTAAATCCAAGCTTGCAAATTGGAAAGGCAAATGGTTATCCTCTGTTGGGAAACTCACTATGATAAAATCAGTCCTCTCTGTGCTACCGATTTTTTCCATGGCATGTCTGAGATTATCGATGGCAATTGAAGATGAATTGATCTCTATAATGAGAAATTTCCTTTGGAATGACCTGGATGACAAAGAGAAATTTCCTCTAGTAGCTTGGAAAAAGATTTGCGAACCAAAAAAGGTAGGGGGTGCTGGCATTCAACAAATTTCGATTATGAATTTAGCTATGGGTGCTAAATTGGTTTGGGAAATTTGCAGTGGTGGTAAACAAAAATGGGCAAGGATTCTAAAACATAAATATTTGGACTCCTTGGAGCCAAAAAGGATTCTTACTATAAACAACCCCCCTAGAGGTTCGACCATCTTGAATTTTATTGTGGAAAGAAGGGAAATCATAAGTGATTAGGTTACCTGGGATGTCAGGAATGGAAGGGATGCCTCCTTTTGGATTGATTCTTGGGTTGGTGAAGCTTCCTTATGTCTCAACCCTTCTCTGCAACCTATTATCGTAGAAACTTGTTGCCTCTGGGGTCACAATATCTGTGATTATGGTTACCCTATCCAAGAAAATGACATTGCTAAGTGGAAATGGAACTCCTTGGATCCCTTGGACTTAGATCAGCACCAGAAAGACTTGTTTGCTGACATTCTCAGCAAAAGGGTTATTTTTCCTTCCCTTGAAAAGGACATTATCAGGTGGTACGGTTCCTTTGATGGTAAATACAAGGTATCCTTTGGTTACAAATTGAAAGAAGCAACTATAGAAAAAAAATATTGGCTTGTTAATCTTTTTTGGCATCTACATCTCCTACCCAAAGTAGGTTCATTTGCCTGGCTGGCTTGTCAAAAGAAGATTCTAACTAAAGAAAGACTCTATTCAATGGGCATCGATGGACCCAGTAGATGCATTTTATGTCAAAAGTAAGAAGAGACTGCAGATCACCTACTTCTCCATTGTAAGTTCTCCAGTCATTGTTGGTGGCATTTCATGGGAAAATTGAGAATCTTTGGCCCCTTTCCATCAGGGTTGGAAGAGTGGTTTCTGCAATGGCCTAAACCGGTAGGAAAGGCTATATTTGCTGATTTACTTTATATTTTACCATCTCTTCTGATTTGGGAAATTTGGAAAGAAAGGAATTGCAAAATTTTCCAGGGCAAAGAGATGAGCTTAACGACTCTATGTGGGAAAATTGAGAACCATCTGACTGAGCTCCTGATTGAGGCTTCTCAATCCAAATCATTAAAGAAAAATATATATATGGACTGGGATTGGAAGATTATGTTGGTACTTCCAAATCTGCTCATTCCACCGCTTTTTGGTAAGGGATCCTCGATGGATCAGGTCAATCCAAGATTGGGTGTTAAATGGGAAGCGCTAGAGCCTGGGTGGTTTAAGGTAAACTTTGATGGTGCTTTTGCTGGAAACCCGGGTCAAAGTGGTATTGGGTGTATACTGAGGAACTCCGATGGTATCTGTATAAAAGAAATCTAAGAAAAGATTAGAGTTGCCACTAACAACAAAGCTGAATTCAGAGCGGCTCTAAGAGGACTGCAACTAGGGATGGAGCTTGGGGTGCAGAGAATTCATCTGGAGGGAGACTCACTAATGTGGTTAATGCGGCCCGCTGTAACAACACCCCTAGTTGGTGCTGAAGTCATTGGTGCTGCTAGCCACCTTTGATGAATTTCAGATTAGCCACATCTACAGGGAAGGCAATGGAGAGGCTGACAGACTCTCTAAAATGGTGATTGTTGATGGTGACCCCTCTTGGCACTTTGATTGGGTCGTTCTGACTGGTTTGTTATCCTAGATGAGCTTCCATCGATTGATATGGTTCGATTATCTTGCCAGTAATGGTGCTTTCCGGTTGAGTTTGCCAGTTGTCGTCTCAACTGATTGTCTTCTCCTTCCAACTGATATGTTTCTCTGATTAACCTACCGATGATGTTGCTAACTGGTAGTATTGCCTCCATTGGTTGATATGGACTCCTGACTATCTCATTGGTGGTGGTGCTCACTGGCTGAGTTACTTGCTGGTTGCGTTCTCCATTTCTTTCGATTGAGAAGTTTCTCCGATTGAATTACCGGTTGGGGCGCAAACCAGTTGCATTGCCTCCACGCTTGCCTCTATATTTTTTACTTAACCTAATGATCGTGGCTTTTGGTGGATTGATCGACCAATTGATTTGTTCACTAGTTAAGACTTCTTCTTGCCACCGAGATGTGCCTCTCTGTCGTCATTATTGGTCTATGCCAGTTTGCGCCCCGTGGCAATTGGACATGTGTGTACTTTTAATTGATATCTAGTTACGACCAGATCCTATCTGAATATGCATATAATTACTTGATGGATAAAGACGGTCGACATCAAGTTGACGAACTTTGGATCAGAAGTTGATTGGACACTGTCATTTCACATGTGTGTATTCAATAGGCATGAGCTACTTGCCTAGCGCTCATATCCCCTGGTTTGATGACTTGCTACTTAACATTGGAATGCCCCCATTTTCCCATCAAACATTTGCATTCTTCACTCGGTGACTTGCCATGGAATCCCCAATTCTCCTTGAAGCTACTTGTCGACAAATGGCCTTCCTGGGTGAAATCACTAACAAACGTTTGTAGGAGGTCCTCTACTCTCGACACCCTCTCATTCTTCATAGCCTTAAAAGGATACTGGGGAAGGAATTCCTTATGGCTTATCACAGGTACAGAGCTAATGCCAATATCCCAGCCTTTTTCCTTGCAATGGTGATATACATGGGGACTAGCAAGCATATAGAAAAGCTTTTAACTCAAATGGTGTTTAAACACCCCTTGTTGGGGGAAATTGATGCCGTGTTGGACAATATTGATGGCAACCTAAGAATACTGCTTCCCCAAAATTATTATGTCCTTGGGCAACGGGGCGAAGGTGAAAAAGTTTGTGATTGTGAACTCTTTGGACTTTGATGCTCTTCAAGAAACCCGGCCTGCCATTACCATGAATATTGAATTTCTGCTTAAGGTGGCAGGCATTCAAAATGGCTTCATGTCGGAATGGAGGGAAAAGTATCTTCGAGATGAAGGGTTAGCGAGTGCAGAAGGTTTTGGTATTCTAGAGAATGGAGATTTGGTTGATGGCAATGACTGGGGGTTTGGGCTTGGCAAGGAGTGGTTCCCTAATGACTACCGACTCCCTAAGGAGAATGCTGAATCGGCGGCTCACTCGACCTGTGGTACTGAATGCCCTATAATCCTGGATGCGGCTCGTGCTCCTGTGGGTGATGACTCGGAAGACTCCCATTGCTTCCGGTTGTGTCACCTTTCTCCAGTTTCTCTGTTTTCTGGTTATTGTTTTTTGTTTAAAGGCCTCTGGTCGGTTCTGTTATCTTCTCCAGTGATTGTCGATTGGTGTTTTGTACTTGTCCAACCTCCATTGCTAGTTCTTTTTGTATAAGGAATAGAGCTAGGGTAGTGAGTTTTCTTCCTGGTTCTTTCCCCCTACCGCTCTCACTGAACCAGGCCTTGTATTCTCCTATTTTGATTAATACAAGGGTGCTAAAAAAAAAAGTATAACAAATTAGGAATAAAAAATTACTAAGCTGTCATAACAACACTCATGAAAAATGCAATCACCATATACCACTATAGAGTTGATTCCTATTTCCCATGTCAAAATGACAAAAATATTACCATTATTCTTTCATTACAAGTATAGAATTACAATTCATCGATTGTTAAAATCTCATAGCTCTTGTCTAGATTTTTATCATTACAAAATTAAATCAATCTAAGATGCCATACAATATAAGCCAAAATATAACAGACGAATCAAGAATCAAAAATTACTAAGCTACCATAATAACACTCATGAAAAATGCAATCACCATATACCATTATATAGGTGGTTCCTACTACCCATGTCAACATGACAATAAAAAGCCATAACACTCATGAAAAATGCAATCACCATATACCACTATATAGGTCGTTCCTACTACCCATGTTAACATGACAAAAAAAAAATACCATTTTTCTTTCATTACAAGTGTAAAGATAATTATTAAGTATAAAATTACAGCTCACTGATCATAAAACCTCACAGCTCCCATCCTCTAGATTTTTATTATTAAAAATTTAAATCAATCTAAGACGTCATACACCTTACATCCTGCACTCTAGTACCAATGCTCTTGCTTTTCATTGTCTTTAAATTTCTTTGCATACCTGTAAAACATAATTCACAAGCATATTCAGAAAGATACAAACAATTGGAATTTGATAAATAACATAATATAACGAAATAATCAGAGAAAATAAACAATAAACTATCTTCAAGCATACATCCCAGTATATTGACAAGAAAGGTGAGTAAGAAACAATCTTAAAAACTAAAGAAAGTCTAGAGATTTCTACAAGAAAATTTAAATTGAAAAATAATTGGAGAAAAAAAAAACTATCTTCAAACATACGATCCTAATATATAGACAAGAGACTATCTGAATCTATCTTTTTTCTTCAAAAAAATCTAGAGATTTCTAATAGACTAATGAACTACTTCTGTAGTCCAAGACTATTTAAATTGCATAATATACCAGTGGATGACCATGCTCAGAGATTTTGGATTGATCAGGAAGTAGAGGCAATTGCATTGTCAATAGGCTTTTTGTGTATGCCCTAGCCTCCCTAATCTTGATGATTGGGATGTCTAGCACCTTGAACCCCAGTTGGTTGGTAATGTCTTAGTACACCCCCATGTGCAAGGTTTCTTCATTTATGTGTTTAAATCCAAAAAGGAGGGAGATTTTGTCCTTATAGACCAACAATGATTTTGGGATTAGGGAGCTCTGCTTTTGAAACTGTGATATACAATCTCCAACGCTTTGACAGAGTCCTTCAAAGGTATACCAATGGGGCTTAGGCTTCCAACCTCCCTCTACAGTCTAGATCGATTCATGCTTACAAGGTATTGGAAACTCTCTACGAAGTTTCAACTTGTTTTCTCCAGAGACCTTGCCTTTCTCCCACCCAACCTTCACTATATTGTGGTACACATGGATTCTCCTAATGACCTCCCAACTGAGATAGAGCTCAACATTGAAGAAAAAATATAAAAACAATTGTAGGTTGTGAGAGAATTGTTTTTTTTTGTTGTCGGAGGTATTTCAGAACCATACGTTTCTTAAATGATCGGACGTCCTGGGATCTGGGTATAACAAGAGTTATTACTTGGTGCCTGCGGAATTTATGGGTAACTTGCCAATCTTGGATCCTCCTTTCATAGTCTAAAGCAATATTCAATAGGCCAAACTTCTTACTGAAAGGAAATAGAGCCCTGCCATTTATCCTTCCAAGGTTCTTTGGTGGCTGTCTCTTCAGCCCTTTCTAGCTCCAATTATAGAAAGCTTGCAAAAAGCTGAGTAATCGCATGTCCAAAACCTGCGCAAGTTAGTCGCACAAAAACTTGATTCTGAGTTTTCTATAAAATCACGTCGATTTTTTTGAAAAAAACTCACATTTTCACATGAATTGTTTTGCAAAAATTGTCAAAGACATGGCTCAAAAAGTGATAAGATTGATATCATTACCAACACTTGTGTTAACCAGCATTAATTATCTTATTGAATAGAATCGGTCATATCTCTTCACATCGTTCCCTTTCATACCTTGCACCATTACAAGAAAACTTGCTTTAACAAATCGGGTTTGCTTTTGTAATTACTAATCGCCCAGCTCTTAGCAAATGATAACTTCTCATAATCGTTGTTCTATTAATTATACTTGCTGTATTACCACTGCTTAGAAAATCACATATACAGTCACTTTTGTCTTATATTAATTGTTGTTTTATTATATATTAGTTTCTGTACATGTAGTCGCTAGCATATATCAAAGGTTTATACCTCGATCGCTGGTCAGAGACTCGGTATTCCTTCATGAAGTCACTGCTTAGTTAGGATTAATAATCACAGTTTTAATAAACTTTAATTCCTGCTCCTTAACTGGCATAAAATCTCTCATTCATAAAGTCCTTGACCAAGGTTGTATAGCTGTCTGATGCATTGGTGCAGGTTGAGTTTATTTGGCAGGATAAGATCAGTCTTAGAAAATCGTGAAGTCTCATGAATGAGTCGATTTTCAGAATCTTTTCTACCAATGATGTCTTTAGATTTATTTATTTCTGTTTCCTCCCTGCTTGAAGACAGGTAAGAGGTTGCCAATAGGCAGGAACATGACATATGTAAATGTTATTCAATTTTCAAGGAACATGACATATGTAAATGTTATTCAATTTTCAATTCAAGATGCAAGTTATATTCAAGGTTATCTTTTCTTACAAGTATGTGTTATATCTTTAATATAATAAATCTGATTATTGTCTTGTATGTTGCAGATGAAAAGAGCATTTATCGATTTCAATGTCCTTCTCACAAATACCGATTGATATATATATGTATGCAAGGAGGATCAAGCAATATCTTGATCGGTCATGTCTATTAGACATGACCGATCAAGATATTACTTGATTGCACCTTTTCATTTATCATTATATTTACCAATCGGTGTATAAAACTTAACAAATCACCTGATACTAATCGACGTGTATACCATAACCAAGACAACCAATACTAATCGGTATGTATTTAGTTATAAACTAAACCCGATAACAATTGGTGTTCACACAGTTAATATGTTTAACCGATATTAATCGGTGTGCATACGATTCAATGTAAACCGATACCAATCGGTATTCTGTGCTATGAGATTTACAACCGATAATTATCTGTAGTTAAGCATTGATTGGAATTTGCAAGTAAGGTTGAATATATATAAATTAGAGAATAATCATCAAATGAAGGAACGATAACTTGAAGTCTTTATCATAGTCTATCGATAAGATAGATGATTGAATGAGAGACTTCATTTATCTCTCATTCAATCATTTATCTTACCGAGGCTATCATGCATTGACACTCCCTCTTAGCTAGGTAAGATAAATGAAAGACAACATATCAAGCATCACAATTCCAATGATGGTTAGTATTCCTTACATAATCTGACTCTTCAGAGAATCATATCACCTAATCACGTGACATGAAATATCACCTAAACACATGATACAAACATTCATCACATCAACTTGTAATGACAGGATATCACCTAAGCACGTGATATCAGTATTGCCTAAACATGCAATACTTAAGGATAAACATAAGAGGATGATTAAATTCTCATCTTATCCAAGTTGTGGTATGTGCACTAACATTTTATACAAATGTTTTACCACAACACAGTCATGGCACATCCATGACATACCAAAGATCCAACATGAACATCATAAGATCGTCACCTTATAATGTCTACATACAAGTGTTCATTATCTTGAGAGATCGTCACCTCTTAGATATGAACCCAGGGGATAAAATCCAAAATGTCCTAACATGACAAAAATGTGTACACATTAAACATCTTAATGATATGTAAATACAGATTACAAAGCAAATTACCTTTCTATCATACCTAAACCTTTTCTAAAGTGATCAACCTTCACTTTGGAAAGAGGTTTGGTTAGAATATCTGTAGTCTTATCTCCTGTACAAACATATTCTAATTGGATCACATTCCTGTCTACCATATCTCGCACATAGTGGTATGGAATCTCAATATGTTTGGATCTATCGTGTAACACTGGATTTACTGAAAGTTTTATTTAGCTCTGATTATCACAATGTATGATAGTAGGTTTCATAAGCTCTCCAAACAATCCCACAAGCAACTTCCTAAGCCATACTGCCTCTTGGGCAGCCATGGAAGCTGCAATGTATTCAGCTTCGGTGGAACTTTGAGCTATAGAAGACTGCTTTTTGCTGATCTGGGATATCATGGCTAAACCTAAACTGAAGCAACACCCTGAAGTGCTTTTCCTGCCAGTCACACTTCCAACCCAATCTGAGTCTATAAATTCGTGTAGGTCTAGATCAACTTTCTCATATTTGAGACCAATGTTTAGAGTACCTTGTAAGTATCTCATAATGTGTTTTACTGCAATCAGATGGATCTCCTTAGGCTCATACATAAACTGACTTAAGGCATTAACTGCATAACATATATCTGGTCTCATATTTACAAGATACATCAGGGACCCAATCATTTGCCTATATAGAGTAGGATCTGAGGGTTGTGATTCTGTTGCTGCTTCCTTAAGTTTATGAAGGTTTGTTTCCATAGGAGAGGTCATGGGTCTGCATTTTAGCATTCCAAATCTCTTTAAAATGTCCAAGGTATATTTACCCTGGTTTAGTATAATGCCATCAACATTCTGCCATACTTCCAAACCTAGGAAGTAATGCAGAGTCCCAAGTCCTTCATATCAAATTCTTTAGCAAGGTCTTTCTTACACTAATCTATGAGGTGATCTTTTCTTGTGATTAACAAATCATCAACATATAAAATCAATATTAGCATATCACCTTTGTTTTGCTTATAGTAGAGATTAGGATCTGCATCATTCTTGGAGAAGCCTAGTTTTGAGAGATAAGTATCAATTCTTTCATACCAAGCCCTGGGAGCCTGTTTAAGCCCATAGAGAGCTTTCTTGAGTCTACACACATGAGACTCTGCATCATGAATCTCAAACCCTTCAGGTTGCTTTAGGTATACTTCTTCTGAGATCTCACCATTAAGGAATGTTGTCTTAACATCCATCTGATGAACTTTCCATCCCTTTGATGCTGCAATGGCTAAGACTGCTCTTACTGAGGTGTATCTGGCTACAGGTGCAAATGTTTCCTCATAATCAATTCCTTCCTTTTGAGAGAACCCTCTGGCTACAAATCTAGCCTTGTGTTTCTCAATGCTACCATCTGCAACATGTTTGATTTTGAAGAGCCATTTGGAGGTGACAACAGATTTCCCAGTTGGCCTAGGAACAATTTCCCAAACATCATTTTTCATAATGGATTGGTATTCTTTAGACATGGCATTCTTCCATACTTGATGTTTAAGTGCATCTGATACATTAGTAGGTTCTTCTTTTGAGAGATCATTCAGGAGGGCGACGTAGTTGGTAAGTTTGTTAGGCCTTTTGCTTAATCTGAAAGTTCCTGAAGGGGCAGCATATTTCTGAGCTTCTTCTATAGTTTTGGTGGCCCATAGTGATCTTTTCTTGAAATTTTCTCTAGGTGGGTTTTGAGTTTCACTTTAATTTTCCTCAAGACTCTCCCTCTGAAGCTCAGGCGCAAGGTCTTCATCTATGCTAGGGGTAGGGATATAGACTCTAGGTTCTACTGAGTTTTGGGCTCTTTTGAAGGCTAAGTCTTCTTCAAAGATTACTTCCCTACTCAGTTCAATATTCCTCTGACCAAGTATATAGATTTTGTAGGCCTTGGAGGTTTCACTATATCCTACAAGTATTCCCCTTTTTCCAGAAGGCTCTAATTTTAATCTTTTCTCCTTAGGCACATGAATATAGACAGGGCACCCAAATATCCTAAGGTGGTTGATATCTAGTTTTGTTTTAGTAAAGACTTCCTCTGGGGTTTTATCTTCAAGATGGGAGTGAGAAAATCTATTTTGTATATATACAACAGTGCTAGTTGCTTTTGCCCAAAGATTGATATTTAGATTCTGATTGAGAATCAGGGCTTTGGCAGCTTCTACAATTGTCCTATTTTTCCTCTTAGCTACCCCATTTTGTTGAGGATTATAAGGTATTGTTAACTCCCTCTTAATCCTTGAATTTTTACAAAAATCTTTAAGTAATTCTGATGTGTATTCCCCCCCATTATCAGTTCTTAGGGTTTTAATTTTATTTCCTGAGTAGTTCTCTGTTAGTGATTTAAACTCTTTAAACCTATTGAGGATCTCTTCTGATTCTTTACACTTCTGAAAGTAGATCTAAGTTTTCCTAGAGTAGTCATCAACAAATATTACATAATACAAAAATCCCCCTAAAGAAGGTACAAACATAGGTCCACATACATCGGAATGAACTAACTCTAAAATTTTGCTTGTTTTCCTAGTACTATTTTGAAAAGCACCCTTACCATTTTTACCTAGGGCACATCCTTTTCATGCCCCTGAATGATATTGCTTTAACTTGGGTAGGCCTGTGACAAGGTTTCCCATTCATGATAAAGATCTAAAATTCAGGTGACCTAGTCTTCTATGTCAAACTTCATTAGCATCTATAGTTTTATGGATTAGGGCTAGGTTGGGCTCTGTGCACAACTCATACAAGTAGCCTTGTCTTTGACCAATGGTTTTAGCTTTCTTGATGGATGAATTCTTTGGCCAACCCAACACTTTGTTGTCCATGAAGGTCACTCTATATCCATTATCCTCTAGTGCTGATATGGAGACTAGGTTTCTCTTGATGCCTGGGACATATAGTACTCCTTTAAGTTGTAATGATACGCTTGACTTTAATTTGATGGTGTAGGTTCCAACTCCTTTGACTAGATGTGTGGAGTCATCTCCAATAGTCACTTCCTCATCATTCTCCTCTATCATGGAGTCTAGCACTTCTCTAAACCCTATAATGTGTCTGGATGAGCCATTGTAGATCACCTAGGAGTTAACCTTGTTTGATTCTTGGTTTGTAAGCACTGAATAGAGTACATACTTCTCATATTCATCTTCCCTTTTAGATTTTCCTGCTTTGGCAAATGTGGCTTGTTGTTTGGCTCTTTCTGGACATTTGGCAACATAGTGCCCAAATTTGTCACATCTGTAACATTGAGTCTGTGAAAGGTCCTTCTTGAAGGTGTTCTTGCCATGATGACCTTTTCTCTTCCTAAATTGTTTCTGCTTGCTTTTCTTGTTTGAGTTTGTATTTTGGACTTGAAGATCTTCATCTATATTCTTTTGTTTGATCGTTTTCTTATTTAACCTTGATTCTTCTTGGAGACAATATGCCTTTAGCCTATCAAACTTTGGAAATTCATCCCTTGCACTGATGCCTTGGACGAATGTTTCCCATATACTAGGCAAACCATCTAGAGCAATGAGTGTTAATTCTTTGCTTTGGATCTCATATCCAAGGGTTGCTAGTTCATCCCTTAGGGCTGATATTCACATGAAGTAGGCATTGATTGATTCTCCTTTGATCATAGCTATATGATTTATTTCTCTTTTTAAAGCCATGGTTCTACTAGCATTGGATATCTCAAATGCATCTTCAAGTGCTTTGAACATGTTGTAGGCTGTTTCATGTTTCCTTATGATGGGCATAATATTATTTCTCACCCCATCAACCATGATTTTGATGGCCTTTTCATTTCCCTCTCTCCAAGTTGTTTTGTCAGGTTCAATCTCAGGTTTTGCAATTTTAATTTTTACAAATGATTCAACTTTATTTTCTTTTAGAATCATCTGAATTCTGAACTTCCATGCTGAGAAGTCATCACCTCCTCTGAGTCTATCTTCGAATCTGATAGCGCTAGCCATTAGAAGAAATGTGATGTCGAATATATGCTTGTTTTGAATTTTCTACAAAATTGAATAGCCTCAGGTTTGATTTAACTATAGCTCTAATACCATGTAAATGTTATTTATTCAATTTTCAATTCAAGATGCAAGCTATATTCAAGGTTATCTTTTCTTACAAGTATGTGTTATATCTTTAATATAATAAATCTGATTATTGTCTTGTATGTCGCAGATGAAAAGAGCATTTATCGATTTCAATGTCCTTCTCACAAATGCCGATTGATATATATATGTATGCAAGGAGGATCAAGCAGTACCTTGACCGGTAGACATGATCGATCAAGATATTACTTGATCGCACCTTTTCATTTATCATTGTATTTACCAATCGGTGTATAAAACTTAACAAATCACCCGATACTAATCGACGTGTATAACATAAGCAAGACAACCGATACTAATCGGTATGTATTTAGTTATAAACTAAACCCGATAATAATCAGTGTTCACACAGTTAATATGTTTAACCGATATTAACCGCTGTGCATACGATTCAATGTAAACCGATACCAATCGGTAATTTGTGCTATGAGATTTACAACCGATAATTATCGGTAGTTAAGCATTGATCGGAATTTGCAAGTAAGGTTGAATATATAAATCGAAGAATAAACATCAAATGAAGGAACAATAACTTGAATTCTTTATCATAGTCTATCGATAATATAGATGATTGAATGAGAGACTTCATTTATCTCTCATTCAATCATTTATCTTACCGAGGCTATCATGCATTAACAACATAGGCACCTCAAAGATAAAACTATCATGATAGCCAAAAGTATTTTTTGGAGCAACAATTATCCTCTAAAGAACAACAAAAGAATGGGTCACTAAGATGTTGAGTTATGGCTTTGAGATCATTTATAAGAAAGGAAGGAGAATATACTAGCCACTGTGCCATTTCAACATCATATTGGGTTTAAGAATCCAAAGCAAAGTGATAGTGTGATGCCACTACAAGGAATCTCATTCAACAGGGGGAAAACAATCCCAATAGTTCAAAAATGTTTTGTTAGAAAAGAGACTCCATGTGGTATAAAGCGATGCAAGAATTCCACCCTTAGACATAAGAATCTCAAGGAGCTCCATGGTTCTCTAGTTGGGAGTCATTCAATATTTTTGAAGACATCATCAAATCAAGTGCAATTTCTTTTTGGAAATGCTTAAAGGTAATTTAAAAAAATGTGGCAAAATATTCACTATGTCAAAGAAATAAAGGAGAGATAGTTTAGACACCTAGTCTTTTGCAACCCTTAGTTATTCCTAGCCAAGAATGGGAAAAGGTCCCCATGGTTTTCAATATAGACCTTCCCAAATCTAAAGGTAAGAGTGTCATCATGGCAATAATGGATTGCATTACCAAATATGCCCATTTTATTTCATTATCCCATCCTCCTACATTAAGTAGAGTGGAAAAAGCATTTATGGAGAACATAAAAAAGTTACATAGAACCCAAGGGTTATTGTCAATGATCATGATCTTATCTTTACTAATAAATTTTGGACAAGTTTATTCTTTTGTTTGGTTACTCAATTGGCTCCCAGTTTTTCATACCATCCTCGATCAAATGGCCATGTTGAGGTTGTCAATAAGTTCTTGGATGGGTATCTACATTGTTTCACTTTAACTAAGTAGTCTGAATGGGTGGTTACCACTAGTAAAATAGTCATTTAACACTTCCTTCCATAGTTCTCCAAAAATGTCCCCATTTATGACATTATATGGATGGTATCCACCACATCATCATTAAAGGTGACACCAATAGTTAAAGTTGTGGAATCCCACATTAATTATCAATAACAAGTACTTTTAGGACACAAGGAGAATTTGGCCATAGCACAAAAGGCTGACCAACACCATAGTAAAAGGAGTTCTGAAGTAGGTGATCAAGTTTTCTTCATATTGCAATCTTATAGTATTTTTGACATGAATGACTTGCAGCCAAGTAAAGTCCACCAAGGCCAAGAAGAAATGACATGACAAAGTGCAAACTCCACCCAAAGCATAATGGAAAATGTCTAACCATGTGCAAACTCCGCCTTGCACATAGAAAAAATGGCATGACAACAAACAAACTCCTACCAACACATAGTAAAAAATGGCATGACAACAAGCAAACTCCTACCAACACATAGCAAAAATGGTGTGACAACAAGCAAACTCCGCCACACACATAGCAGAAATGACTTGATAGCAAGTGAAGTCCGCCCAACACTTAAGAAAATTCCTTGTCCAAGTAGCAAATCCGCCCAAGGAGGGGGATAAGAAAATTAGTTAAGTGTTGATACCTTGGTGAGAAAAAAATTCAGAATATTGGCAAGTGTTGATACCATGGAGAAAAATAAAATTTGAAAATTTGGCTGTGTGTGAAATCCAAGGTGAAGTTCGCCAAAGAAGAGAAAAGGTTAGAAAGTTCCTTATCCACACATGAAGGCATAAACTTCCTCAACCACATGAAGTCCGCCCTAGGTGGATAAATGAGAAGTTTGGCTAAGGGTGAAAGCAAATGTGGAAAGCAAAGAGAAATTCACCCAAGTTGAGAAGGAAAAAATTGGAAAACAAAGGTTGAAATTATAAGGGAATTCACCCAACTATTGAAAGGAAAATGGAAAGATGATTAAAATAAAAAGTGAAAAGCATGAGGAAATTCGCCTAAGGAAAAGAGTTTGACAATTTTGCCAAAGTAAATCAAAAAGAAATTCACGTAAGTCTTGAAAGAAAAGAATTTGAGAAAATTTGGCAAAGTGTTGAAAAAGTTCAAAATTGCAAACATCCCAGACATCTTCCCAGACATCTTCCGGGAGAATTTCAAAGCCAAATTCCAAGAATTTTCCCAAACTTACAAAACAGTTTTCACTTCAAATCATCTTGCTTTTTATGCTTTTTAGGGGCAAATGCTTCAATTTCTAAATTTTTCATAAGTTAAAATTAATCTTTGAAAATTTCTTCAAACTTTGCACTCCAAGATGGGAACAAACATCTAACCCCGTCATTGTTTTTTTCAACTTAGAAAGTTTTCATAATTTTCAAGAGGTAGATGTCAGCTCAGGAAGGGATTTCTAGAAAGGTTTAAATGAAGTTCGCCAGCAAGGGAGCACAACCAAAATCTAAAATCACTTAAGTGGAAGACGGTTGGTGATACCAACCTTGGTCATGTTGAATTCAAAGACAACCAAGGAAAGATTGAATAGAGAAGTAGAAAAGAAAGAAGAATTAAAGAAAGAAAATGAGTAGCTGAGAAATTATCTCCAACACTCAATCAATCCTATTGCTCAAGGAAATGCAGCAATCCCTCTGCCTTTAGTTCTTTCACAAGAAACAATTGAAGAACTTTTGCCACCTATAACTTGGATGTGATCAAATTCAAGATAAACAGGTTGCCAAATGTCACAATGAAAGAGGTTAATGTTGGTGTTGGAAATAAGCGACACCTGGACTGACAATGGACTGGTCCAAGAGGGGCCAGTAGCTCAGTGGTAGAGCACTCCAATAGTGTTGGAAGGTCCTAGGTTCGAGTCCTAGCTGGTCCATGTCTCAACATGGTATCAGAGCCAGGTTCAGGCTAGGAGCCCCAAGCACACGAGAGGTGTGGCTTAAGGGGGGGTGTTGGTGTTGGAAATAAGCCACACCCAGACTGACAATGGACTGGTCCAAGAGGGGCCAGTAGCTCAGTGGTAGAGAACTCCAACAACGTTGGAAGGTCCTAGGTTCAAGTCCTATCTGGTCCATGTCTCAATAGTTAATCCTCTTGTGTCCAGGTTCATTGAATATGCTGCCATAGAAAAGGGATAAGGATGCATCCTTCTAGAAGAAAGCTCCCTGTGACACATGTCTTTCTTTTATTTGGTCTTGTTGGATAGCTATTGTAAACCCTATTCAAAGTATCTATGTTTCAATCTTGGCCATTGATCTCTATTTGATCTAGGCCTTTCGTTCATTTTTAAAAACTCTATATAAACCTCTCTTCTCTCATTTGTATAGGAGAGATTTGGTGAAATTGTTGCTTAAGATTACTAAGATAATAAAATTCATTTGCATTGTTTTGAATCTCTATGTTATCTTGTGGTTGCATGGTTTCATATTTTCTCCAACATAGAATATAATTTTCTTTATAAAGTTGTTAAGTGAATGCAAAATTTGATAGTATTGGTTGGTGAAATCATTGCTCATACTTTTGATGAACAAATGATTTTTGTTCATTGTGAAAAGTTAGCCTCAGCATATTTTGTGGATGTTTAACTTCTGCTTTGAATAGATATTGTTCATTTTGATGGTATTATTCATAGTATGAAAATTAGAAGCACAACCCTTGAAGATTGCACCCACTTTGTCTAGTTGTTTAAGTTAGCGAAGCAAAGCATGGTTATTAGTTTCACCCAATCATTGCGGTCTCTTATATTCCTAGGAGTAGTATAGAATTTCTAAAAAAGACCTTTCCCTTTTACCATTTTTTAAGTTTAAATTGAGAAAATCCCAAAAACAAAGCATAAAGTTTTCATTGTGATTGAAGTCCACAAGTCCCCCTTGGATTACTAGCATACATCACCCAAGAAGCTATATTCAACATTAAAGTCGCTAGTTCGTAGTATAAACATTGGAATCGCCATATGATCTTCTTTGCAATCTTAGCATACGCAGTGATTTTATTCAAGAGGATAGAGTATCTTTTGGGCATCTTTATTCTATGTTCGGTGTGTCATAAAAAACACACCAACATGACTCAAGGAGAATTTGGCCATAGCACAAAAGTCTGACCAACACCACAGTAAAAGGAGTTTTGAAGTAGGTGATCCGGTTTTCTTCATATTGCAATCTTATAGTATATGTCCATGAAGCGACAAACAAAGAAAAACAAGTTGTCACCAAAATATTATGGTCCATACCAGATTTTCTAGAAGTATCATTAAAGGTGACACCAAGGGTTCAAGTTATCAAAGACCACATTAATCATAAACAATTATTTTCAAGACTCAAGGAGAATTTGGTCATGGTACAAAAGGTTGACCAACACAAGTGTGAAGGAGTTTTAAAGTAGGTGATTGGGTTTTCTTGAGATTGCAACTTTATAAGAAAATGTCAATAAAGCGACAAACAAAGGATAACAAACTGTCACCAAAATATTACGACCCATACCAAATTTTGTAGAAGATTGGAAATGTAGACTATAAGCTTAAATTACACCTCTAGTTCATCCAATTTTTCATGTTTCATGTTTATGGAAGGTGATCGATCAACAAACCCCTACATAGATAGTGTTACCAAAGCTAGATGAAGAAGGAAGAATCATCTTGGATCCAAAGTAAATCCTTCAAACATGCACAAAGAAGTTGAGGACTAGTTGAAAGAATTTTCTAGTTGAAGATACCACATGAAAAGATTAAGATTTTGTGCAAAAGCATCCATAGTTGATCAACATTGAGAGCAATGCTTTTTTAAAGAGGGGACATGCTACAAACTTAACCCAATAACTATATTGGGTTATGTCTTGCCAGATTGTGACTTTGTAATCATTTGAATAGTCTTATTTATGTAGTCGATTCAACCTAGGTGGTATAATTAGGTATCTACAATAACCCACTTAACCCAATAAAACTTGAAACACTTTTTTTTTTTAATATATATATATATATATATATATATATATATGGTTTCTTAGTTTATTTGATAGCATAAGAGAGCAATATATAAACAAATATATGTGTAACAAAAAAAAGGTTAATGTAAAACAATTAAGAATAAGAATTAATACACAGGGAGGAGATAACACAGGGAACTATTCACAGAGAGATTTATATAACTAGATATATATGAAGTAAAAATGTTAATGTAAACAAAAAGAATAAGGATTTATTCACAGGGATGAATAACACAGAGGATTATTCACAAGGAAATATATTCCTCAATTTCAACTAATATTCACAGAGAGATTTTATTCAACTAATATTCACAGAGAGATTTTATTCAACTAATATTCACAGGGAGATTTTATTCAACTAATATTTACAAAGAGATTTTATTCAACTAATATTCACAGAGAGATTTTATTCAACTAATATTCACAGAGAGATTTTATTTAAAGAATGAGATTTTCTTTCAGATTTCCATTCGAAGAGCCAGAGAAATGAATTTGAGGGAAGAAATAAAGATTAAGATTCAAATCACACAGGGAAGATTTTTTAATTTCAGAAAAAAAAAGAATTTTTAAATAAGGGAAGCATGATTTTTGGATAGATCTAAAATAGTTGGAAAAGCAAAAAGCAAGATCATGTGCATATTTCTTAAGGAAAATAAAATAAGTAATAAAAATATCTTTTACATGCATTATGTGAAAGTAATTTATCAATATTTATTCCTAAATAAGACGAAAAGATTTACAATAAGGGAAGATTTAGATACCATATTTTGGATAATACCATTTCTCATATGTGAATGTGAAATAACAAGAAGAGAACTTGGCTTATCAAAGCTTGATGTTGAATCTTCTAGCTATCCTTTTGATCCTTCCTTGCAACTTGAGAGAAATCTTTCAAACAACAACTTAAAATCCTGCAACGAAAATGAGACTACCAAAGAAGATCCTACTACTAAAAACTTGGGAAATTTTCTTCAAAACATAATCAACTCCCTTCTTTGAAACTTGCATACAATTTTATAAGAAAAATCCCTCAATTCCACTATCTAGAGAATTTAATTAAAAAAGAGATTCTTTTCCAATATTGGACTCATGCAAATTAATTAAAAACTTAGTGGGGGAGTTACATGCAAGGTGGTGGAGATTCCTCTAGAAGCTTCTAATTCCTCCTACAACATGTGCCATAATTGGGAGTAAAAATAAAAATAAACAAATTATATTCTCCAAGTGTGTGTGTGTGCGCACTTATTATTATTATTTTATATTATTTATTCAATCATTTCCAATAGCTCAACCAAAATTTATATAATAGAATTGTATCAAATCAAAAATGATAAAGGAGGGTTGTGATAGTATCCAACTCAACTTTGGGCTATATCCATTCATAGAATATATACATAAGAGGTATGAGTATCATTCGATTATCATATTTTGAAATGTGACGTTTTTAGAGATATTTGGAGGGTTTCCCCTTTCAAGTGGCTAATATTCTCAAGTGCAAATTATTTCATTATATCTTTGCCCTTACACAACTACAAGACTTCCAATGCTATAATTCAACATAGTAAACTATGAAGATATACACACAAGGGTGGTTAAACACAAAATATATAAATTCATGCTTAATAATAATAACATGTATACCAATCGTTAACGAGTTAAGTATGAAATTACAAAAAAGAAAATATTGGAGAGTTCCAACTAGTGGTGTTAGATTAAACTTTGATGGCTCATCACATGGGAATTTTGTATTATCTGGTGCAGCTTATTTAATGAGAGATAGTGATAATGTTTTCCTAAGAGGTGGATCCCATTACCTAGGTATAAAAACCAATAATGCAGTGAAATGGGAGGCCCTTAATCCTGGTTTCAATATGGCTCACAATGCAGAATACAACGAGATTGCAGTCGAAGGATGCACTAGAAAAAGAGCCAAGCAAAGATTGAAATATGTAAGCATATTTAGAGAAAGTGTTCATTTGGACAAGTCAATTTGAATATGAGCAATTTAGTTATTGTTTCCAAGAGCAAAATATTGTAGCTGACTTATTAGCAAACAAGGGTATAGATTGCTCTATTTTATCATCAATCGGAATTATTTAAGTATATGACTGGGATGGCTTATCAGCTATCCTTTGTATCTTATCTTTCCTTACCATCATTGAAGATAGCTATTGGTGGCTAGAGGCATATACATGCATCTATGCATGTTGTCGATGTAACCACCATTTAAACGGTGTAGTTCCCAACAGTCGTCTATTCCTTTATGCTATAATATTTTTGGAATTTTGTTTGTAACTGTTACTGGTGCCTGCAAAATGGTCTTTTAGTGCTTTTCTCTATTTAGTTTTTGACTTTGGGTTTTATAGTAGTAGTGTGCTGCAATAAGAGGATTTTTATTTTGGATTTTTGGGCTGGCTAATGTTTGGGACTGGTCGTGTCGTTTGTATAAAATCTCAGTAAATAATTGATTGAAACAAGCTCTGCAATCTGCCTTATATACTGTTAATTTTTGTATACATTGGAATGTAATAAATTATAGAGAATCAGTGAAGCATTTCAATGATTCATTATGGCGTGTTCTTTACTGTTCTGTTTTGAATGACTATCAGCTAGGTTAGAGTGCATTCTTGCAACAACTGAGGTTGTCTGCATTGGTTTCAATCAAACTGAGTAATAATCCCTTGTTATGTTCTGTTTGTTGTAGTTTACAATTAGAAATATGAGTTGAAGGATAAGAGGATCCAAATATGTGTGTTAAATTTGCAGGAACAGAGGTTCACCTATGTCAGTAGTTGTCATTTCTAGTACAAAAGAGATTATGGTAGGGTTTGTTTCCAAGCATTTGCAATAGTGATGGGGCGGGGTATTACTTTTCAATTATTGAGGATGCCAAATCCGAATTATTTGACGATGGTGTGGGATGCAAGCGTTTGACAGTTTGTGGAAGTGAGGTGTGTGTATTTGCTTAGTGGTAGGACATGGTGCTGGGAATTGGATCCCTTCCACAACAATTTGGTAGCCATTGGTAGAATGGGGAGGAGGGACAATGCACTGAAGACCTGCTTTCTTTTAACAGAGCTGAATAGTTGGGATGATGACGCAACCCAGATGGAGGCTTCTTCACACATCTTATCTCCAGTTAATGCAAAGAGAGAGGTTTCTGTAGATGATTTCAACACCTTAAGCATGGAAATGGACATATTAAAGGACTATTTCTCAAGCATATGGTGATTTCTTACCATAATGATCTTCTGGAGGTGACTAGTGGCTATCAGCGTTGGCTATCAGCGTTTGCTGATAATACTTTGTCCAGATTGGTAAAGACGGCTGACCTCATTGATGGCATCCTGCTATCTGGTTTGGAGGTATCCTCTTACTCTTCAGTAAAATCTTATGTAGTTCTGGTCTCGGGTGAAGGTTATCCAACAGAGCAGGTAGATGTTTGTGTACCGTTCCTGGTGACACTGGGATATCTAGATAGGAGGTGTCCGAGATATAGATGATTTTTCAAAATGTTGTCTTGGTAGGTTCTATTTTTGTATATGTTTAATCAGTCTGTTGTTTATGACTGCCTCTAGGATTTCAGTTTTTAAGGGTTCATTTTTTGGGGCCTATATGTGCTGTCTGATTTTTTTTTAGGCACATTTTCTCGTTGTAGGTATGACTTTCTAGTCTTTTAGACTGGTTCGGTGTCCTTAGGTGTTATGTCTGATCATCCTTTCTCTGTTTTTTGAGTCTGTCACCATTGCATGGGTTTGCACAGGAATTTCAATTTAGGTATAATTGTAATCTGCTTTTTGTATTGAAATACGGGCCCATGATAGATACACAATATTATAATCAAATAAAATATATACAATACGTGTAGCTCTAAGAGCAAAAATCTGCCAAATCTTAAAAAAATACGCATCCATTTCATTATAGTACATTAATTAATAACAACAAGAGGTAATCAAGAGATTGTTCCCTTGAAAATATTATTTTTATAAATTGGGCATCCCGTGCATGGATTTCTATGGAGCCATATATTTTTTTTTGTCTCATTCTTTCATTCCGTTTCACATCTCATCAACATTTGCAATTGAAAAGTTCCACGAACAATTTCAAAGCCCTACCCTGAAACTTTCGTAGCTGTTCACCTAAAAGTTAATCAATCAGATCAGTAAACGAAAATGAAGAAGATAGGAAGATTGAAAAAAGCGTACCGCACAGTGCCGACAATAGGGGCAAGAAAGCAGAGGGCGTTGAGCCAATTATCGGTGATTTTCTTCTCCACTTTGTGGGGTAAATCACGCCAAAGACCGGACATGACCTTTTGCTCGAAGGGAGACAGAGAATAAATCACCGCCTTCATGCGCATTCTGAACCCTTCGCCATTTTCGTACTGTCAAATCCACTGCTGTAACTTTCCCCGACGGTAAAATACTGCCAGAAAGTTTTCCTGTCGAACAGCCATCTGATATATATAAATGTTGGAAATCGAGATCATTAGACGTTTAAATTTGACCATCGCTTGTGCCAATCACTGTCTCCTCTTTTTAATTTTTAATTTTGAAGTCGTGGTAAATTTTTGTATGTTCCTCATGATAAATCTGAAACTGGTTCGAAGAATGAAAAATACATACAATTTTTATCCAAAAAATTGCATCTATAATTTATGGACTATGACAAACTTATACAATCTAGAAATAAAATATTTTCTTTTAGGTTAATTAATTAATTAATCGACGTAAATAAAAACGTTTAGATTTAGAAATAATATTAGAACGAGCAACAAAGTTGATTAAAAAAAAATAGGTGTTTTAGTTTTAAATGTGACAATGTATGATTTATGGTAGCACAAGTTTTGTGATTCAATTTATATTTTAGTTATTAAATTTGTAGTAATTAAGTTTTGATAAATTGGGTATTGATCTTCATTCTTTTGAGGTTCAATCTTGTACATGTGGTTATAATTTTCACATTTTTGCAATGTTGAATCTAGTTTATGGCTTTGAATCTAGAAGTGTAACCTTGAACCGAGCATGATTTTTAAAAAGGTGGTGCTTAAAAGCATCTCTAGAACTTGTTATATTAGGAAAGGGAAGTTAAATAGAGTTCAACCATGCAACTTAATTAAGCATGTTGATCAATTCAATAATTTAGAACAAGTCTCTTGACACACAAAGTAGATTTCCGAATAAATATGTGTGTTCTTGTGATTACAAATATTGATGTAATGTTCTTTATAAACTTTATATTGATTGAATAAGGTTGTGATAAAAGATGTCTAAAATGAACTAAGGATTTGTATTTTTATACAATGTATTAACATGACAAATTCAAATATTTTGTGCTTGAGTCAACGAGCTAGCTAGTTAGAAGCAAGTTGCCTTGGGCACACAATAAATTTAAATTTTGTAAACTTCTAGGGGAAAATGATTGAAGGTAAGTATCGAGGCATATGTCTCTCCTTATGTTGTTTAATTTTGATCTTTGATATTGATAATGTACTTGCAAATGATGTTTTGTATTATCATCAAGGTGTTTAGACTATTTCTTTGGATATATTTGTCAATTTTATGTGCTTAACTTTTCAATGTTTCAACTTTACTATTTTCACTATTATATATGATTATGCTTATGTTATTGAGTTCAACAATGTGATTATTTACTATGCGTCTTTATTCCAAATAATGCTAGTGTTAGATGGTTATTGCTTAGATATAGATATTGATATCATCTCATTCCTTGCTATATATTATGCTTCATCTATCTTGTCTTGTGTACATATGTTTGACATTTTAACTGTCTATAAACCAAAATTTCCCAAATGGTAATTAATTAGAAATGATAAATCTAGGTAAAAATATGGTGGTCTAATTCTCATCTCACTCAATGTTGAGTTATGAGATGAGTTATATGTGGCCATATGAGCCTAGATCTAAGTCTACTAATTTTGGATTCCCAAGTCTCGTAACAACTTGTGAAATTTGTTTATGTTTTTCATGCAATTTGTTTGACTTGTGTTTAATTACATCTAATCATTTTCCATAATTATTTTGAGTGCTTGTGAGAATATTTTTGCACAACTGTTGGTTACAAATGTATTTACATGATGTCTTGCAATGTGTCAAGAATTTTTTTGTGTGAAATGAAAACTATGTTAGAGTGAAAATTTGCCAAGATCTAGAGTCCAATTGATAGCACAAATAAGAGAGAACAAAATATTGATAAGAATAAACCGTATTCTGATCAAGATCCAAATACTGATCAACTAGATCATCAAAAAATTACATACAATGTAGATGAGCATGCTTATAAAGGCAAGGCTAAGAGACAAGAGAGCACACAAATATGACATGTGGCTCAATGAGATGTAAGGATAGGTAATAGAAATAATAAAATATTCCACAAGAGGTGGATCACCCACCGAAGGTGGAATGTAACAACAAGATAAAACCACAAATGGTGAAATTTCTCCTACATACATCATCCCTATGTGCACACTTCCCTAAGTGTCTCATATCCAAATTACTATGAAATGCATTATCCTAAGTCAACCTAAGTTAGGAGTAATTATATCCTATATGAATAAATAATTACACCAACACCCCCCTTAAGTGCAACTTAGGGGAATGCACTTAAGCTAACAATGCAAGATGGGTCCCGACTACAAGGCCATGTTAGGTACCCATGTACAAATGTAAATGCACGCAAACCAATGCAATCCCTCACAAACGAAAAAAAGAGAGTAAAACACAATGGAAAAAAAACTTTGCCCCAAAAGAGAGATGAAAACAATACAAAAGAACTCTCAATGAAGTATGTGAAGGACAACCTCATGTGAGGAAAAAGTCCCCCCCATAAGAGAGAAGAAGAGAGACTATGAAGCCCCCCCTCAATGTAGAATCTCAATTGAGGATGGCTCTATGATGTTGACCAAAATACCTCCCCATTAGGAAGAAAGATAGCCAATGTTGTACCAATAATGTCAAAGTGTGATAAAACCAGGTACCAAGTTGATGACGATGAATCACCCACTGCAACAAAATGAAGATCAGGCATGGAGGCAACCTGCTTTGAGCATCACTTGGATACTTATAATTGGCCAAAATATTGGTACAATCAAAGTCTCATGGGAGCCATGCACAAATGTGTACAATATAAGTCTCAACAAGAGCCATGCACCAAGTCTCACAAGGAGACAAACATATGAGCATCAATGGAAGATGTACTCGATCCAAATACTTTCTCAACAATAGAATAGTCTCACATGAATATTCCTAATCTACGGTGTACAAGAGGATTACATCAAATACGTCATCAATGACAAGATACAAAGAGGCGTGACACTTTATAATAGTGCGTTACAACATAGCTTATGCAAGAAAATACATCATGATATAGTGAAAATCTAGAAACATGGAGATGATGCCACCAAAGAAGCCCTGTAGAATACTACAGATGAAGATGTCTCCAATAGGGATAGTACCAAGAGATATAACGGAGCAAACTGACCCCCCCCCTTGACTATCGGTTGGAAGTGTTGCATGATAGCTATGCAAGGTAGACAAAAAACTTTTGTTCCCAATTTTGCTTATTATATGAAAATTTTGTTTTTAAAAGATTTAATAAACCCATTAAAAACATTTATTAAAAAGCCCATGCAAAAAAACTTTATTAAATAATGTAAAGAATTTTTATTTTTTTTGAATTTTTAACATTTACAAAATATTAAAAATTTAATTAAAAAAATAATTTAAATTTTAATTAAAAAACTTCAAAAAAAATTTGAAAGGGGCAATGTCCCGGCTGCATGGGTTGCAGTTGTGCCTGTATAGACTGTAGTTTGTGCACCCTGCACATCGCTGCGTGCAGGGTCGTGACAGGACCCACAGGGCACCCTGTCATGGTACCCTCTGCACGGTAAACCATGGCAGGGTCGTGGCAAGGGCCCCGCAGGGTATTGTCATGGTACCCTATCATGGCTATCATGGTAGGGTTGTGACAGGCCTGCAGGTAACTATCATAGTACCAATTTTTAAAAAAAATTAAAACCTAAAAAATAAAATTAACACCACCCGTGAATTAAATAAAAAAACGATAGGTATTTTTTATTTAATTTCTTAAAAACGAAAAAATTATTAGAAAATTAAATATTTAAAATATCAGACCTGTACCCAACCTGCAGTTTGTCTGTACGACCAGGGGGGAGGATTTTTTTTCTCCGTGCAAATGGTGTTTGATTTCTATGAATTGACAGGCGATCTTGGGGCTTTTGGGCATTTTGAGCATGATGGCGATGACGAATTTTGCTAAAATTGCAGATCGCTGTTGGGACAAATCACCACTCTCCACCTTCAAACAGCTCTAGATTTGGTCTCGGATTTGGATGAAACAAAAGGTAATTCTGACTTTCTTGAATCTTCTCAATCCAATACTGACCTCAGATTTGACCCAACAAGCTCCAATAAATACTTGCAATAGAAAACTTCAAAATGCAAAATCCCAAATTACACAAAATTTCTCTCAATTTGCAAACCAATGGCACTCTAATGGCTTTGATACCATGTGAGAATTTGCCAAGATCTAGAGTCCAATTGATAGCACAAATAAGAGAGAACAAAATATTGATAAAAATAAACTGTATTCTAATCAAGATGCAAATACTGATCAACTGGATCATCAAAAAATTACATACAATGCAGATGAGCCTGCTTATAAAAGAAAGGCTAAGAGACAAGAGAGCACACAAAGATGACATGTGGCTTAATGAGATGCAAGGGTAGGTAGGATAAATAATAAAATATTCTAGAAGAGGTGGATCACGCACCGAAGGTGGAATGCAACAAGATAAGACCACAAAAGGTGAAATTTCTCCTACATACATCATCCTTGTGTGCACACTTCCCTAAGTGTCTCATATCCAAACTACTATGAAATGCATTATCCTAAGTTAACTTAAGTAAGGTGTAATTATATCCTATATGAATAAATAATTACACCAACAGTTAGATTTAATTTATGAATATATAATCTGTCTTTTTTATCTCTCCTTGTGAAAATAACTAAAATAGGCATATGGTACCAAAATAAAAAGTTACAATTGTGAAAGGTTTTTTTTATGAAATCAGAATATTCATTTCATCCTAAATGCTCAAAAGTTCATTACTTTAAAATGTCTTGTTGAAAAAGGGTCTTGGTGTGAAATCAAGCGAATTGACTTTTTGAAAAAGAGTTGTGGCTAAAAAGGAAAATGGATTTCATTTCATAATGGTTGTTATTTTACTTGTGTTTTCTCCTCTTCTTCCTCATCTTCTTTCTTTAAGCTTGAAAAAATAATTGAAAGTGTTCAGTTTTGGATTGTTACTTGAATGGGAGGATTCAAGTGAACAAATTGTTGGTGATTATTGATCTAGTGGTGGAGTGTCATGAAAGAACCATCTTCATTTGAGCTTTCTTGGATTGGAGGTAAGTTTCTTTCAATTCCATGCTTTTGGTGGTTTAATCCATATACTTTGACCATGCCCAACTTATATGGATGCATATGGAATTGCCCTAACTAGGTTGTTTGAGAATAGGGATTATTATATCATGTTGCAAACAATTTAATAATGATAGGTTCTAAATTTTTAAAAATTTCTATTTTATGGTAGAATTATGGAAAAACAAATAAATTATGTGATTGGAAAAGATTTCAAGGTCAGATTTCAAACTTTTTTTTTGTGTTTTTTTTATAGAAAGATAATTTGATTCCAAACTTGTTTGTGGTTTGTGATTTTCAAAATTAATATTCTCTTACAAAAATAAGATGAGGAATCATATGATCATATGTGTGCTATGATAAAACCTTATTTTTCATTTCATGCTCATATTGAGTTTTTTGTCTGTGTGGTCATAAGAGTGAGAACTCTAGGTTTGGATGTAGTGAACTCTCACATCCATCCATTTATAATGAAAATTATAGGATGTGGAAATCAATGATAAAGTGTGTAATAACTAAGTACACGAGGTTATACTTTTGAACGGTAACAAGATTAACCCCTAAGTTCACTTTTGTATGTCTATAAGAATACTTTGTATGCTCATACAAGACAATTAGTTTGATCCTCAGGATCAATATAAATGTTGTTGAGGATCTCCACTGTATGGACATATTGTGTTTCATACATCATGCCCCATTTTTCCTTAACAAAACATTTGAGGAGCCCCTATTATTCTTTCTTTTCTAGGTTCTCATTGTTCCATACTCGCTAAAAATGTGTCTTTGGTCCTTTGTCTATTAAGAACATTAATTCATCTTAAGTTAGGGAATTTTTTTCATCCTTAGGTATTTTTAATTGAGTCACTTTTTAAAAATCTTTTGAGTTTAGTTTTGATATATTTTTTTGGTAGTCCAAGGTATCCCCGCAGCTCAGCCCAACGACACAGGTTTCCCATTATGAGGCAAGCTGAAGCGAGACTAGTCCCTGGAGATGTACCAAGCCGCCATAAGCTAGGTCCATCGGGAGTTAATTTTTAATATTTTGTTATCTCTCAAAGGTGCAAAACTTTTCCTTACCATGGAGCTTAAGACAATTTCTCTTAAAATCTGAACTCCCATATTTATTTACAAAGATCTAAGATTTTGTTTGCTTGTTCACCAAGTATAGTGTTTTGTAGAGCCATGATCAGTTATCTTTATTATTGGAGTTGCAATTTTCTCAATAATGAATTACTTTTTAGTCAAGAGTGTAATTAGATTCCTATATTTTTGAAACTTATAATTCTACCTAGTTGTCTTAACCTTTAAAATTGGGATGTTAATTTTATTAATCACATGTAAGCCTTGATCCTTAGTGTTTAGTAAGTGTTTTTGTCTCATACAACCTACCTATTTGACCTTATATTTATGAGAAATTTTCAAATGTGAGATTGCTTAAATTTTATAGTGCCCTATCATTTTCTCTACTTAACTTTATGGTTCACCTTTGAGGCCCATTATAGATCCAAACTTTCTCCTATTTCTTGAATCATGTTAATTGTTGTGGTTAATTGCTCTATTTTGTTTGTGACCTCATGATCTAGTAATCAAAGTGAACTTATGATGCTCTAGGGTTTGCATGTTCACATTTATTTTGGCCCTATTTTTTTAAAGTAGAGTTAATCTCTTAGATTTTAATTAAGATTTTTTGTTGACTTTAAATAAATCTTTTATTAAAATAAGAATGCTATGTGATTTTGTCTTTGAAAGTGTTTTATGTTTAAATTTTTATTTATCAAATCTTATATATAGTTTTTTTTCCTAAATAAGTTGTAATTTCAAACTTTTGTCCTAATCAAGTGAATGTAGTGAGAAAACTCTCATATGTCTTTATCATGTGTAGGAAATCTTTTTTGAAATAATTTAAAATAAATTTCAAATTTTAGTTTTGTTTTAGGGATTTGGACATTTTAATCGATTGTCATTTCAACCTTGCTATGCCTAGTACTAAACCTTGTCTTGTATTAGACTTAGAGTTTTAGGTTGACTAATTGTTGCAAACACTCAAGATTGAAAATTTCTAAATACCACTAGTTATTTATAGATTTTGGGTCATCAACTTCAAGGATCCAATTAATGGAGTACCATGATTAGTGTTAATCTTAAATTCTAGTCCCCAATGTTTATATTGTTTCTAAAGTTTTTGGGTTTGGGGTTTCAAAAAAACAATTAATCAAATACATTATAGGTAGTAAGTCCAAATCTCAAACCCCAATTTTCTCTCATACTTATCTTTAGTTAAAACTACCCTCTCAACCATCTTTGTGGGCCTCTAAACTTTCTTTTGCGTCACTATTGTGATATCAAATTTTTATCATTCGTAATCCCCACCTACCTTTTGAAGACTAATTTTAAGTTTTCAGTGTTTGTCATTCCCCACTACTAATTATGCAAAAGGTATCTTAAAGTGTAGAAACGTAATAACCTTGTCCATCCTTTATTTCTAAAGAAGAGAGGTAGATATTATATTTAAGCCCCTACTTGTTTCAAAGTAAATGCAAAAGGTATCTTAAAGTGTAGAAACGTGATAACCCTGTCCATCCTTTATTTCTAAAGGAGAGAGGTAGATATCATATTTAAGTCCCTACTTATTTCAATGTAACATCTTACTTGGCAAAAATGCAAAAGGCATCCCAACATCCCCATTCCCCTACATTTTTTCCTTATTCTTTTAAGATTTAAATTTTCTCTCACCCTCATACGGAGCTCATATCTTGGGCTAATTTGACATTCTTGCAAGCAGTATTATTGAATATTCTCGACTCTTAGACTTGCATGAGATGTTTATTACTTATCTTATGAACCATCTAATAGAATCCATTTGTTTCTTTGTATAGTTCATTTCAAACAACCCACCAACAAACAAAATAAAGTGTGAATACAAGTGGTACAATCCCCTCTAATACCACCTCTCCAAGAGAAGATATTGGAGACAAAACCCAAAGGACATGAATATCAAATAGCTCATTTGGAGGGAATCATTTGTTTCTTTGTTTGATTGTACAATGACTACTCAAGAATTATTTGACATCAATGTCAAACAATACATAAGTAGTCAATGTACAATTAAGCAAAGAATGACTTCTCCTACATATGTGCAATGGACTTAAATGAAAAAATAGCACCAAGTATTAGTTTCCAAATCAATAGTTTGCTAAATGAATTTTGACCACTTAGATTTATTAATAAATTTTGCTTTTCAAGCTAACCTAACATTAGTGCAATGGTGGGAGTACTTTGGCCTCACAACCATTAGACCAAAACACTTCATTGGGTGGCAATGTGAATTCTGACCCAGCCATGTATTTGTTTTGCTTGTCAACACTCTTGGAGTGTATTTGAGCATATACACTCTAAGAAACATAATTCATTAAGCCAACAAATGACTGGTTTGATATTCATCCACCATAACCTTCATCTTTGTTTGAAGAAATTTTGACGTTTGAAACTTTAAAATTATAACTTTCAATAATTTTCTATTTTTTTTCCCTCAAGTAGTGTTGAAGATGGTCAACCAATTGAAATGGATCACAGCCACGGAGAATTTGGATATCTTGAATGAGCTTTTGGATAATTCTTACCATGCTAATTTGAAGTCTTTGAATGAAATGGCTGTAGATGCAGGGGCATCAACCTCCAATTCACATATCTAGTCACGGTCATATTAAAAGATATTTGAATTTTGTATTGTCCAATTCTATTTTGTATATGACTTTATGAGTTAAGAGTCTATGATTATATCTACTCCAAGACTGAAAATTTCATACTTAACGAGAGTTCAATAGTATCGGACATCATTGAACCTTCATTTATGTCTTATAATTGAATTTTGGACTTTATTTCTCTTTCTACACACTATACTTGGCATGAAATAACATTTGCAATTTTCCTTTTCATTTTTTTAAAGTATTTTAGCATCTTATAATGTGTCTCATTTTTCATGATTTGAACCTGTGCAATTGAATTCTATTTACACTTTCAGCTGGCTGTGTCATTGCCATGAGAGAGAGAGAGAGAGAGAGAGAGAGAGCATTCTTCCCTTCCCTTTGCAAAGTTTCACTGAAAAGGCCAAGCAAGTAAACAGCATAAATAATTATTATGCCCAGACCTTATTTGACATACGAAAATTGACAATTTACATACGCTCTTAATTGCTCAAGATCTTCCTTAAATAAAATATCTTATTTCACACATGAAAATTGACAATTTACAAATTTACATAACACTCTCAGTTGCTCACGATCTTCCTTGAATAAATAATTAGACGAAGCTCTAAGCATGCATATGCTCTCTTTAAATTAGTGACAGGAAAATATGAAAAACTGAATCGCAGTACTCTTTTACATGGTACACTACTACAAATGTAAATCTTGAGACATATATGGTAACTTTTCACTGTCATCAAAATTTCATGGTAGTGACTCTTCCATTAATTCATGCTTCTGCTAACTGCAACTTAGGCACAATGTTCATTGATTGCAACTCCTGCAAATCAACAAAGGTAATTATGGACTAACAAAAGTCAAGAATTTACTATAAAGAAAAAATTAAATAAATATATGACGGAATGAAGCAACAGAACAATTAGTACTGCCATTTTTTACATAAGTACATGTTACCTGAAAAAGAAGTTTGCAAGCATAAGGCAATTTCATTGTAGAAATGTTTTCACCATTTTTGCACATAGAGCAGTAGTTCATCTTCAGTTTGTGATTATAGTGCCCGAGCAAACCACATTTAGTACAAACCTACAAATTTTACAAGACACAGTTAAATGATAGACACATGTGACAGTTCAATGTCAATGTATAACATGAGGCTGAAGCCCACATTTTTATAACATTGATGATGAGTAATCCATTTAATGATTATAACTGTAATAGGGTTAATAATTGTAGGAAATTTAATAATAAATGAAAAAAATGATTAATTATCAGTCTCCAATGTGAAAATTCACTGATAGAAATAAATCACTAAGCTAATATATCTCTACCTGTACTTCAAACTGGTCACTTGATATCATCAATCGTTCCAATATCATCATACTTGCACCATAAGCAATTAAACAATCACGCTCCATTTCTCCTAATCTCAATCCTGCACATTAACATCCAGTTTTCTGGGATTTTCACTATCTGATGGCATGTCACCCTACCATGTCAATTGAAATTTGGACAACAAATTATTGTTTTAGACAAATGGATACATAATAATAGTCTGAGAGTCTTACCTCCTTCACGACTTCTTCCCTCAGTGGGTTGTCGGGTCAATGCCACCCTTGGTCCTCTCGCTCTAGCATGCATCTTATCTAGAACCTGCCAAAATAGAATTTAAAAAAAAGAAGATAAATTCTTGGACCAGCCAAACTCCCTGATCTTAGAAATTCAACTACATTATTGCATTTGCAGTCATGATGTTCATGATAAGCAAGCATTTCTTTTTTTATATTTTGTAGCGACCATAGATATTTTTATAAGATTGAATAAATTAACCAGCCAGATTTAAGCTAAAATTTTAGGTGAGGTTATGGACCATGTATGACACTTGACCACATGGGCCACCTTACTACAGTAAAGGGAGTTTGAACATGGGACACACATTTCCAAGTGGAATCAGTACCATTACACCAGAAGACCTTGGACAATTATAAATATATTTACTGTAGATTAAATATAAACTGAAGAAGACTATCGTGACAATATAACACATGGGATAACCAATCGGAACTGGAGAAAGACTTTCCTATCAAGGAGGTGTAGGACTAGCCAAAAAAATATTGAAGAGTAAAACCATAGGCACATATTTACAGCTTAAGGAACCTAACTATGGAGTACTATTACAATTGCATAACTAATTCAAATGTCCACTGGCATAAGAGTGCTTTCATTTGTTTTCTTAGTATTTTAAGTGAAAATTCAATATTTTCAAAAGCAGAGGACACAAAATTGGGGTGAATGTCGAAAAATAGGAAGGTGGGTGGTTTCAATTAGCCAAAGCACCCATACAAGGTCATCAAAAAAAGAGGTTTGAGAGGTTTCTTACCATGTGCTTCAGCTTTTGATAATAAATTGGTCCCATAAATATATATGCTTGCAGTGGATAGCCTGTGATACCTGCCCATTCAAAAGCCACAATAATAAACATAGTGGCTTATTAGGTTCAAAATCCCTCAAACGAGTTTAGATCACCAAAGGTCAATAATAACAATACTGCGTGACTTAAAATAGATGTACCTGAATAGATAAAATCTTTACCACTATAGCTAAATCCATGCTTCACAAGGGTATCACTGTTAAAAAATAAACATGCCAACAAAAAATTAGAATGTTATTGAATTTGATGATGCAACAAATAAATTAGATAGAAACGATAGCTTAACAAACCTGATAGCTTCAACTCTGTCAGCATGACCACTAGGCTCTCCAAAAGCACTACCATAATGATATTTCCCAGACAAAACACCAGCTTTACCACCAAGCAATTCAATCATTTTCCCAATTGTCATTCGACTGGCACATGGCAGAAAATAAATAAGAAATAATTTTTGGTTGAAGATTTATAATAACCTACTTACAATCTTCTACATAAATAATGAAAATGAAAAAAGAGAAAGACATAAAAACAATATTATGGACTTTTATTGCACTTACCAAGAGGGAAAAGAAAAAAATGATGTTGCACAAAACCAT
The DNA here is from genome assembly GCF_030272615.1 of Cryptomeria japonica. Lineage (NCBI taxonomy): Eukaryota > Viridiplantae > Streptophyta > Pinopsida > Cupressales > Cupressaceae > Cryptomeria > Cryptomeria japonica. The sequence continues at coordinate 164,659,400 of NC_081409.1, forward strand.
TGAAACAACAAGATTCTTGAAAAATTCAGGCATTATGGCTAACCATTTACTATCTTCGTTTTGCAGCATATGATATTTGACTTTTAACATATTGATTGAAGATGAAGGGAAGGATTGAAAAGGAGCATATTTTTTCTTCTATTATTATCTTATTACTTCTGCAACTAGCAATTTATTTTCTAAAATTTTGCTATGGCTATGTAATGATTTACACTCAATGAGCTCCTGTATAATCATAAGCTATTGCATATCTTATTAAGAGCCATATTTTAGACTAAATCCCTGAACTGTAAGCCTACATGCTTCCCTTTAAATAAACATAGTTAAAGACCATTTGATACTAACAATTGTACAAACTAGAGTCAAAGGGGATGATACAGGAGTAATACCTTGGAAAACCATGGGGATTCATAATCAAATCTGGACAAATACCCCGTTCACTAAATGGGAAGTCTTCCTGCTGAACAATAGTCCCACAGACACCTTTCTGCCCATGTCTACTGCTAAATTTGTCACCCACCTTCATTACAAAACCCAAAAGAAGATATGCAGATAAACAAATAGAGACTGTCAAGAGCATCTCAATTGCCTACTATAAGCATATCCGAAGGTCACTACAATGAAAAGATGCCAGTAATAATGTAAATTATCAATGTACCTCAGGCCTACGAGTGTGTCGAAACAGAAATTTTATGGTAAGTGTTTTTTCTTCATTAGATGTTAGCAACACTTTGTCTACAACTCCAGATTCCCCTGGGGGTCCTTTGTAAGTCTGACGAGTAGATTTGTATGCACTGCAAAATGTCAGATCATAAAGAAGCAATTCAATTAAAATAAAGCATTAACCCAAAAGTTACTTGAAAATCAATAAAGAAATTTAAGCACCTGTTTGGCAATGCCATTGGATTTTTCACTTCTTCCTTAATACTTATAGGACTCTCCTTATTTATGTACACATCAGCAGGTCTTATAATTTCACCTGGAGCAGCAATACCATCAGCATCCAAGATCTGCACCCAAGGAAAGCAACATATAAGTAAACTGTAATATAGCTCTATTTAAGTATAAAAAATTACAAACTACTTAATAGAAGATGACATAAATAAACAGGGGAAGATGTCTGTAACAACTATTAAAGAAGGGCAAAATTCTGGCAAGGTATTATCCCCCTTTTTCATGAAGAGGGGTGGAATCACAAATTGCTTCATTTTAGGACAAATGGAGGCCATTTGAAACGATCTACATTTCTTACTTGGGAATGTAACAACACATGAGCAAATGGCTTCACCATGTATTAACTCCCCACATGGAATCACATTTTCACCTTTTATCATCACAATCAAAGTGGTCCCTCCAAGAATCTATTCCATATGAAGCTCTGCAATATTCGTATGGTTCATATATTTAATCCAACAATAGAGGAACTTCATACGCAAACCTTTCCCAACCCTTCTGTCCAATGGATTAGGCACTAGCTTGGCTTTTTGTCGCACATGGTATGTTAATAATGTCATCACTTATCATCAAGTGGTCTAGCAGTATTGGCATGAAGTTGAGCTGATATAGTGTCTCTAAGGTCATATTATGTACTTAGTGTCACATTAGAGGGTTCAATTTTGAATTGTATTGATCTTTGCACATAGTGAGGTTCATTTTATTCCTTTTGGAAATAATTGATTATTAAAATGTGCAAAGATTATTTTATTGTAAATGAACCAAGTCATGCAACGTGATAAATTCACATTGTAATTAGTTATAAAAAAGTGTTGCATATGCATTCTGGGCACCAAAAATATATTATGCAACCAGTGCAGCTGGAGGTTATTTCTAGAGAAAAAGTGGAAACTTGTCTAACAACTTTCATAGTTCAATGTTAACAAAATATAAACATAAGTTGGTGGCTAGAAGTTGGAAGTTAGACTTAGTTCTCTCCAAGGAGATGCCAGTTGGATGTTTTTATACTAGGTTCTAGTTGGTTCTTCTCTCTTCTCTTTGCCATTTTAGAAGTCATGTAACATTGTTTGGTTCTATAATTTCATTATTATTGTTAATGGAATGCAGCTTTTATAAAGATGGATTAGCTATCTCTTATAAATAGATGTGATATATATCTATGTTACATGGATGCATCCCCAGTCTTTTGCAACCATCCCTGTACCCCACATCTTTCAGGGCACACGGATGCCTCAGAAACATCCCCAAACCCATCCCAGGCCCCTGGACAGACCAGAAACATTCCAGATATGCCAAAGTGGTGGGGATGTTTGGGCATGTCTAGCCATCCTTGAGATAGCCAGAGATGTCTGGAATGTCCCTTGACCATCCCAGAGACAGTGGCATCCTGCAATGTCCAGGATCCCTATGAACAAAACAAAAAAATATTTGTTTCTTAGATAAAAGGAATTTTTTCAATTTTGTTTGTTCTCTTTTCTATTTTATTTGAAAATCTGTAGGGTAGTGAGAATATTCTTCTAAACACCTGTAAAGCTTTGAATTATTGCCACCACCAAAACATCAGAAATCACAATCTGCTTGAATGGTTTGATTCACATGACAGATCAAGCTCTCAAACAAGGCACAATCATGGATATGTGTATGTAGAACAATCAAAGAGGATCTGACTTTGTCTATACTACCGTTTTGTAAAGTGTATTATTCTTCTTTTGCCTGAACATTGTAGTTTGTAAATAAATAAAAATAAGTTGTTTTGTAATTAAGAAGTTAGTTCCCAACAAACTGTTGTTAGTTGGTAATTACTGATGGTTGGCATTCTCAACCACTGTCAGCTATCTATATATTCTCATTGTATATATAGTTAGGGCCGCATGTATGAACTCCAGTATTTATTACAAATCTAATGAATGAATGAATAGAACAAGACATCTTTCTACAAACATTTGTGAATGACTATTATATTCTGTATTCTGTTATTGTGTTTACTTCTTGTTGCTCATTCAAGTAGAATTACTGAGTAAACATTTGGCATCATTGCCTCACCAAACCCTGGCAAAGTATAACGTACAGATGAAAATCATAGCGATGTAATGGGACAACTCAGAGATGAACCTGTACAAGCCAATGAGTAACCTGGTGAAGTTGTGGGACATCTCATTAAAGAACACATTTGGAAGGAAGCTCTTAGGAGAGAGGTCCCTCAAGATGACATCTAGGACAACCTACCCATCAACGAAGAGGTTGATCGTCTATTGCATAGACTACCAAGGCTCATTGAACGCCATTTCATCATCCTACCAGACCTTCGGGCTAAGAGGGATTAGGAACAGCAAAGGCAACACATACTAAAACAATACAAGGAAAGGAATGGAAGAGAGGAGGATTGTGACACCATTAGGAGACGTACCCCCGAGAGGAGCAAAAGCTGAAGCATCAGCTAAAGCCATAGTCAAGAGGAAAGGAAGACTCTCACTGAAGAACATATGAAAACATAGTGGGAGCAGATAGATAGACACCTATCGCTCCCTAATGAAGCATACAAGGACCCTGCTGATCAAGCAAGCAATTCATCTGTATAGTCAATGTCAGCCGAAGAGGAGGAAGAAGGAAACCTTAGAAACAAAATTAACCGAAACACCTGAGAATAACATACATTGCATCAAAGAGTGATGAAGGTCAAGGTTCCTAGGTATTTTCCAATTTTGTTTTCACTCCATTTGTATGTGTTAATGCATAGATAGCTTCGGTAAGATAAATGATTGAATGAAAGATAAATGAAGTCTCTCATTCAATCATTTATCATATCGATTATTAAAATGAATAAACTCAAGCATTCAATTGATAAACATTCTTTATTTATATTAACTGTTCATTATCATAGTATCCCGATTTGATAATCTATTCGTATTCACCGATTGACAAATCGAGTTAAACATTGCAAATACGACTTAATGATTATCGGTTAGACTATCGATTGATATCGATATTAGTTTATGTTTACACCGATTAAATATCGGGTGGTATATTAAACTCACACTGATTAATATCAGGTGTTAAGGGTAGTGTTCGAAGTATTAAATATAACCATACACCGTTTGGCATACACCGATAACTATCGGGTGTTTCAATATACACCAGTTGGTTAAATAAAATGCCATACACCATTATAGTGAGGGGGCACGATCAAGTGATGTCTTGATCGGCCATGTCCAAAACACATGGCTGGTCAAGGCATCACTTGACCATACACAACCCACTATATATGTCAAATGGTATGTGTGAGAATGGACATTGAAATTATAAATGCTCCTCCTCTCCTGCCACATAAAAGAAGACAATCAGATTTATATAATAATTCAGTAATAGATAAAACAAGATAATAGCAAGTAGAATATAACTTGCATATTGAATGTAAATTGAACATCATTTACATGGTATCAGCTTTGGTTAAATCGAACCTGAGGCTGTTCAATTTTACGTAAAATTCAAATCAAGTATATATTCAACATCACAATCCTATCAATGGCTAGCGCTATCAGATTTGAAGACAGACTCGCAGGGGGTGACGACTTCTCCGCATGGAAATTCAGAATTCAAATGATTCTAAAAGAAAATAGAATTGAATCATTTGTAAAGACTGAAACTAAAGAACCTGAGACTGAACCTGACAAAGCAATTTGGAGAGAAGGAAATGATAAGGCTATCAAAATCATAGTTGATGGGGTAAGGAACAACATTATGCCCATTATAAGGAAACATGAAACAGCCTTCAACATGTTCAAAGCACTTGAAGACGCCTTTGAGATATCCAATGCCAGTCGAACCTTGGCTCTAAAAAGAGAGATAAATCACATAGCCATGATAAAAGAAGAATCAGTCAATGCCTACTTCATGCGAATATCTACCTTAAGGGATGAACTGGCAACCCTTGGATATGAGATCCAAAGCAAAGATAACCCACATTGCTCTAGATGGGTTGCCCAGCATCTGGGAAACATTCGTCCAAGGCATCAGTGCAAGCGACAACTTCCCTAAATTCGATAGGCTAAAGGCTAACTGTCTCCAAGAGGAATCAAGGCAAAATAAGAAAGGGATCAAACAGAAGAATATAGATGAAGAACTACAAGTTCTAAATACAAACTCAAACAAGAAAGGCAAGCAGAAGCAATTCAGGAAGAGAAAAGGTCGTCACAGCAAGAACTCCTTCAAGAATGATCTCTCTCAAATTCAGTGTTACAGATGTGACAAATTTGGGCACTCTTGCCAAATGTCCAGAAAGAGCTAAACAAGCCACATTTGCCAAAACAGGAAAATCCAAAAGGGAAGAGGACTTCGAGAAGTATATGCTCTATTCAACACTCACAAATCAAGCATCAAACAAAGTGAACTCCTGGGTAATCGACAGTGGCTCATCCAGACACATCACAGGATTTAGAGAAGTACTAGACTCCATGAAAGAGGAGAATGATGAGTAGGTAACCATCGGAGATGACTCTACACACCCTGTCAAAGGAGTTGGAAACTGCACCATCAAACTAAAGTCAGGTGTATCATTACAACTTAGAGGAGTGGTATATGTTCCAGGCATTAAGAGGAATCTAGTCTCAATATCAACACTGGAGGACAATGGATACAGAGTGACCTTCATGGACAACAGAGTGTTGGCTTGGCCAAAGAACTCATCCATCAAGAAAGCTAAAACAATTGGTCAAAGACAAGGCTACTTGTATGAGCTATGCACAGAGCCCAACTTAGCCCTAATTCATGAAACTACAGATGCCAATGAAATTTGGTATAGAAGACTAGGCCATCTAAATTTTAGAGCTTTATCATCAATGGGAGACCTTGTCACAGGTCTACCTAAGCTAAAGCAATATCATTCAGGGGCATGCACAGGATGTGCCCTAGGTAAAAATACTAAGGGTGTTTTTCAGAGTAGTACTAGGAAAACAAGTAAAATTTTAGAACTAGTTCATTCTGATGTATGTGGACCTATGTTTGTAAATTCATTGGGGGGATTTCTGTATTATGTAATATTTATTAATGACTACTCTAGGAAAACCTGGATCTACTTTCTGAAATGTAAAGAATCAGAAGAGATCCTTAACAGGTTTAAAGAATTCAAATCACTAACAAAGAATTACTCAGGCAACAAAATTAAAACCCTAAGAACTGATAATGGGGGAATACACATCAGAATTATTTAAAGAGTTTTGTAAAAATTTAGGGATTAAGAGGGAGTTAACAATACCTTACAATCCTCAACAAAATGGGATAGCAGAAAGAAAAAATAGGACAATCGTTGAAGCTGCCAAAGCTATGATTATTGATCAGAATCTAAATATCAATCTTTGGGCAGAAGCAACTAGCATTGCTGTATATATTCAAAACAGATGTCCTCACTCTCATCTTGAAGATAAGACCCCTGAGGAAGTCTTTACTAAATCAAAACCGGCTATAAGCCACCTTAGGATTTTTGGATGCCCTGTCTATATTCATATACCTAAGGAGAAAAGATTAAAATTAGAGTCTTCTGGAAAAATGGGAATCTTTGTAGGATATAGTGAAACCTCCAAAGCCTATAGGATATATATACCTAGTCAAAAGAATATTGAACTAAGTAGGGATGTGATCTTTGAAGAAAACTTAGCCTTCAAAAGAGCCCAAAGCTCTCTAGATCTTGAAGTCTATATCCCCACCCCTAGCTTAGATAGAGATCCTACTCCTGAGCTTTAGAGGGAGAATCCTGAGGAAACTATGAGTGAAACTCAAAGTCCACCTAGAGAAAACCTCAAGAAAAGGCCACTATGGGCCACCAAAACTATAGAAGAAGCTCAGAAGTTTGTTGCTCCTTTAGGAACCTTTAGAGAAAGCAAAAGGCCTAATAAATTCACTAGCTATGTTGCCCTTATGAATGATCTCTCTAAAGCTGAACCAAACAATGTATCAGATGCACTTCAAAATCAAGTATGGAAGGATGCCATGTCTGAAGAGTATCAGTCCATTATGAAAAATGATGTTTGGGAGATTGCTCCTAGGCCAACTAAAAAATATGTGGTTTCATCTAAATGGCTTTTTAAGATCAAACATGCTGCAGACGGCAAAACACAAGGCCAGATTTGTAGCTAGAGGGTTCTCACAAAGGGAAGGAATAGATTATGAAGAAACCTTTGCACCTGTTGCCAGATATACATCAGTAAGAGCTGTATTAGCCATTGCAGCAACAAAGGGGTAGAAGGTACACCAAATGGATGTTAAGACAGCTTTTCTAAATGGTGAGATCTCAGAAGAAGTCTACCTAGAGCAACTTGAAGGTTTTGAAATTCATGATGCAGTGTCTCATGTGTGTAGACTCAAGAAAGCTCTCTATGGGCTCAAACAGGCTCTCAGGGCCTGGTATGAAAGAATTGACACCTATCTCTCAGGGCTAGGTTTCTCCAAAAATGATGCAGATCCTAATCTCTACTACAAAAGAAATAAAAGTGATATGCTAATATTGATTTTATATGTTGATGATTTATTAATTACGAGAAATGATCACCTTATAGATCAATGCAAGAATGATCTATCCAAAGAATTTGATATGAAGGACTTAGGACTCCTTCATTACTTCCTAGGATTGGAAGTATGGCAGAATTCTGACAACATTATACTAAACCAAGGAAAGTACACCTTGGATATTTTGAAGAGATTCGGAATGCTAAACTGTAGACCCATGACCTCTCCTATGGAAACCAATTTACATAAACTTAAAGAAGCAGCAACAGAGTCACAACCCACTGATCCTACTCAATACAAACAGATGATTGGGTCCCTGATGTACCTGGTAAATACAAGACCAGATATCTGTTATGCAGTTAATGCTCTAAGTCAGTTTATGTGTGAACCGAAGGAGATACACCTGGTTGCAGTAAAACACATTATGAGATACCTACAAGGTACCCTAAACCTTGGTCTCAAATATGAGAAAGTTGATATAGACCTACATGGATTTACAGATTCAGATTGGGCTGGAAGTGTGACAGACAGGAAAAGCACTTCAGGTGTTGCTTTAGTCTAGGTTCAGCTATGATATCTTGGATCAGTAGGAAGCAGTCTTCAGTAGCTCAAAGCTCCACCGAGGCAAAAATACATTGCAGCTTCTATGGCTGCCCGAGAGGCAATATGGCTTAGGAAGTTGCTTGTGGGATTGTTTGGAGAACCTATGAAACCCACTACTATACACTGTGACAACCAGAGCTGCATAAAACTTTCAGTAAATCGTGTTTCATGACAGATCCAAGCATATTGAGATTCTATACCACTATGTGCGAGATATGGTAGACAAGAATGCAATCCAACTAGAATATGTTTGTACAGGAGATCAAACTGCAGATATTCTGACCAAACCTCTTTCCAGAGTGAAGGTTGATCACTTTAGAAAAGGTTTAGGTATGATAGAAAGGTAATTTGCTTTGTAATCTATATTTGCATATCTATAAGATGTTTAATGTGTAAACCTCTTTGTCATGATAGGACATCTCTAGATTTTATCCCCTGGGCTCATATCTAAGAGATGACGATCTCTCAAGCTAATGAACACTTGTATGGAGACATTATAAGGTGACGATCTTATAATGTCCAAACCAGTTATCATGTTGGACCTCTGGTGGATCATGGATGAAGCCATGATTGTGTTGTGGTAAAACATTCATATGAAGTGTTAGTGCACTTACCATAACTTGGATAAAGGTGAGAATTAAATATTTTCTCATATGATTATCCTTAAGTATTACGTGCTTAGGTAATACTAGTATCACGTGCTAAGGTGATATCTTGTCATCACAAGACTAATGTGATAGACATTTTGTATCACGTGGTTAGGTGATACTTCATATCTTGTGATTAGATGATATGATCCCCTAGAAAATTAAAATATGTAAAAGAATGCTAACTATCAGTTGAATTGTGATGTTTGATACACTACTCTTATTTATCTTACCTAGCTAAAGAGGGAGTGTTAATGCATAGATAGCTTCGGTAAGATAAATGATTGAATGAGAGATAAATGAAGTCTCTCATTCAATCATTTATCATATCGATTATTAAAATGAATAAACTCAAGCATTCAATTGATAAACATTCTTTATTTATATTAACTGTTCATTATCATAGTATCCCGATTTGATAATCTATCCGTATTCACCGATTGACAAATCGAGTTAACCATTGCAAATATGACTTAATGATTATCGGTTAGACTATCGATTGATATCGATATTAGTTTATGTTTGCACCGATTAAATATCGGGTGGTATATTAAACTCACACCGATTAATATCAGGTGTTAAGGGTAGCGTTCGAAGTATTAAATATAACCAAACACCGTTTGGCATACACCGATAATTATCGGGTGTTTGAATATACACCGGTTGGTTAAATAAAATGCCATACACCATTATAGTGAGGGGGTACGGTCAAGCAATGCCTTGACCGGCCATGAATATACACCTGTTGGTTAAATAAAACGCCATACACCATTATAGTGAGGGGGCACGATCAAGTGATGTCGATTGGCCATGTCCAAAAGACATGGCCAGTCAAGGCATTGCTTGACCGTACCCAACCCACTATATATGTCAAATGGTATGTGTGAGAATGGACATTGAAATTTATAAATGCTCCTCCTCTCCTGCCACATAAAAGAAGACAATCAGATTTATATAATAATTCAGTAATAGATAAAACAAGATAATAGTAAGTAGAATATAACTTGCATATTGAATGTAAATTGAACATCATTTACAGTATGTAGTTCAAATTTCAAAATTGTGTATAGGAAAACAACCTTTTCTTTATGAAACTGTGAGAATTATGTATGTGCAGATGATGTATAACAGTATCAAGGAAAGTGTGTGAAGATTGAAGTGATTTTATTGAGTTTTGTTCTTGTTTCCACAAAACATTCATGTTGTCATTAACAGGACAGAACGCTTGATATTAACAACAGCAATCTAGAGCAATCTCTTCACCTCTATGAAGGTTCACACACCTCAACAAAGTAAAAACAAGCCAAATAAAATTTATTTGCAATCTTGACACTCAATATTCTGATTTTTAGGCATAATTATGTGCTCTCGTCCTCAAACTAGGGCAATGGTTTAAATTGTGATCTAACCGGCCAAATTTCTTCAAATTTTGGATTCTTGATGCTTATAGGTGTTTTAAAAAAGTAATGTTTTTCCCACATGTGCAGATGCCTTTTCCATGAAACCCTTGGTCTGCAGTGTCTTACAAGGCAGTATGACTGTATTTTTGTGATTTCTAGTGCTAAAATGAGTTATTTTTGCTAGAAGAGTGTTTGGGCATGTTAGATATGCCTATTCACACCTTTCTTATCAATCTTAGGGCAGGATCAATCCATTTGATCTCTGTTGCTCTAAAACAGTCCAAAAAACAAAGCCTAATTTAATTGTAAACAACAATTTTTCATCGATTCCATACAAAACAAGCCTATCTCATTTTCAAATATATGTTTAATAAGGGCCAAAAGGGTATCTAAAATGGGTCTCAGATCTCCATTATCAGGTGCATAAAAGAAGTTATGCGAGAAAAGGTCTCTAAGAACAGCTACAAACTCCTAGGCCACCTACTAAGGGAATTAGGGTCTAGGAACATGATAACATGATAGCATTTTATTGATGGTTTGAACCATAGTTTTAAAACTCGTGGACTCGCCATGAACTCGCGAGTCCATGGGAGCCACGAGTCAACTCGCCAAGGACTCGCGAGGCGAGTTCTGGCGAGTGCATCTGAAAGACTCGCGAGTCTTTTGCATGGACTCGCAAGTCTTTCAGATGGACTCGAGTGACCCAGAAAAAAGTCATGCCCCTTGACCCCAACTTGGGGGTGCTACCCCCAAACCCCCGTCAAAAAATATAGGGGGAAACTGCACCAATGGAAGTAGGGAAAATTTAACCTCCGAGTCTAATTAGGCTCCATATAACAACATAATTAGCATTGAAGAAATCTTGGTATTATACATTTTAGAGTTGAAAGTTTGAAACTACGAGTATGTGACATGTGTAATGTTTCAATTATGGTTCTTATGTTCTCTAAATGGATTAATTTCTTTGTTTTTTTTTGTAAAACTACGGTTTTTTTTTTGCCGAGTCCTTGCTGAGTCTTTTGCGAGTCTTTCATGAGTCCAAGTCAGAGTCCAAATTTTTAGTTTGCCAAGTTTTTAAATTTTGGTTTGAACAGCTTAGGATAGGTGTGTGTATGGTGTAAGGGTGATTAGTTAGGTTCTGTGAGTATGTATATATTGGTGTTCCACGGAGGTTAAGGACGAGGGCACAAATGTTGAGGATAGGGGGGTAAGGGGCCAAAGGTTGGGGATGACGACAGGGGGCCGTGCTGATATACATATAGTACTTGAAAAACTAGTTATGAAAAGATGTGTAAGAAATACATTTCAATTGAACTTTGGCAAATTAGTAAAATAGCAAAATCGCAAATACTAAATACTAAGATTTCTTGAATACTAAATAAAATTTGACAAATGAAATTGTCAAATTGGAATTTTTATTATATCAAAATTATCATAAAGATGATTACAATGAGTAGCATGAAAATATCATAAAGATGATTACAATTAGTAGAAAAATATATTTTTTATAAAAATGCACTTTAAGCACATCTGGGGACGGGAGACTTCCAAATGTCCCCGAGACGCCTAGCCATCTCCCTATCTCCAGATGTCTTGGTAGCGGTGGCAAGGGGACACCCCATCCCCGTGTTCCAGAGACGTCCCCCACCTAGAAACATGGGGGTAGGGGGAAGGAGGGGAACACATCCCCATGTTTCACTAATATATCTATCTATCTATATATTTGGGCCTTTTGTCTTATACTGTAAATAACTTCCCTAGTGAGTCCAAGCATTGAAAGACAAAAACCCTTTAAGTTTACAAGGAATGAATTTGAGGATCTTGTCCAACATTGCTAAACATGTGAGACTATATGCATAGCGAGCGGCCACGATGACAAAAATTATTTTCTAAGATCACTCCTAACAATTCTATGGGGTATAGCTATAGATTGGTTCCCGGAACTTGATACACAGTCCATAGCCTCATGGGATACACTAAAGAAAGTGTTTTGAGGCAAAAATCAAATTGTTGCGAGATGAAAACGAGATCAAAGCAGAGATTTTTAACACTAAACATGGAAAGCATGAAAATGTATGAGCTTATAATTGTAGGCTCAAAAAACTATTGGAGAAGTTGGAGAATCAACTGATAGATGGACTGAAGAAAAGATGATTCATTGAAGAATTGATCCCTTCACTATATAAGAAAGTGAAGGTCATGCCTATGTCCTCATATGTCAATGCCTACAATTAAGGAATAGACATTGGGAATGAAGACACGAAATCTTCATGAGGAAAGTGGACGATGGACAATGATGAGAGCACAAAAGACAATGATGAAGAATCAAAGACAATTCGAGCCTTGCAAAGAGTTTCTTGATTAAACAGTTGTCATTTTATGACATCCTTGGTCCATCAGTGAGAAGTGAGAATCGACCAAAGATATGCTCCATGGACCATCATTGCCCCAGTTTATCAAGGACAAAACCAATGGAATCATGAAATGTTAAGCGTTGTCTTGTCAGGGGGTGGAAGTTCTTAAGTCCTTTTCCTTCCTTGGACCTGGAATCCTGAAATTCCCAGTTCTCAAGCCCTTTTTCTTGATCGCGAAACCCCGAAATTTCTAGTTCTAAAGCCCTTTTCCTTCTTTGAACCTAGAATCCCGAAATCTCAAAATTCCCAATTCTCAAGCCCTTTTCCTTCCTTGAACCCAGAATCCTGAAATTCCCAGTTTTCAAGCCCTTTTCCTTCCTTGAACCCGAAATCTCGAAATTCCCAATTTTCAAGCCCTTTTCCTTCCTTGAACCCAGAATCTCGAAATCCCGAAATTTCCAGTTCTCAAGCCCTTTTCCTTCCTTGAACCTAGAATTCCGAAATTCCCAGTTCTCAAGCCCTTTTCCTTCCTTGAAACCGGAATTTCTGGAATTCCCAGTTCTCAAGCCCTTTTCCTTACTTGAACCCGGAATCTCAAAATTCTCAGTTCTCAAGCCCTTTTCCTTCCTTGAACCTGAAATCCTGGAATCCCAGAATTTTGGAGTTCCTCTCCCCTTCTAGCAGGGCCAAACGTTCGACATCTAGTGTGAAATCCCTTGCTAACTCTGATCCAAATTTGCTGATTAGAGGCTCAACGACTATCGTCAAATACTTTGCACACAATGTCTGATTTTGCTGATTAGGACTTCAGTTTACCTTGCTATAAGTTTGTATGCTGCAAAACATGTTTCTTGAATGCTTCCAATGATGCAAGATGGATTATTAATGTAATAGAAATGATGTGCTAACTATTCTTAACCTTTCACATGCATATAAGTGACTGGAATTAACTTGTACAGCTAGATGACATATTGTCAAACACTTTCCATGCATCCTAGATATAGTCAATATGCACCCACAGCAACTAGGCATTAATGCAAACACTTGGCATGCAAACTTAGTTATAATCCTTCTTATTCAAATTGAAATACTGATATGTAATGGACTGATTACAAGTTCTGAGAAATCAGATTACAATGCTCAAATTATTGATTGATCCTCATTGCATAGCCTCTACTAACATGACAGAGGATTGTCCCAATGGCTGCAACTAGCATCAAACTGAAAACAATGCATAAGATATGAATTTATGATAGTGAGAACCTGATAACAAGAGCTGTAAGGATTTGGTGATGAAGATTCTACACTCAGAAAAGCGTAGCAGCAGATTATTGCCCACTTGTTCATGAAATCAAACCCTCTAGAAGTTGTCCCTGGTAATTGATGTCTCCAGATTGAATTATAATGGAAGCCAACAAGTTCTTTGATTGTAGCGTCACTGTTCACGTGTACTGTAGCATGCATTGTAGCATGACATTGTTCACACCACTGTAGCAGCTAACAACAACTTCATATCTGCATATGATCAACCTTCAAAACCCTTGATTAAACCTTCTCAAATAAGAACAATCTTGACCTCTGATTGAAGCCAACTGATCTGCAAACTTCAGCTGATGATTCCACAACCTCAAATTCCCTGACAATGAAGAGTTGCATGTTCTCCAAAGTTTGAAAGTAATGGATAATCTGCTGAAACCCTTGCTCTCATAAATCCCAAAGCTCTCAAGGAAGACAAGTAGAATGCTCAATAATAATCGCATCAATTTCTCATTGCAGCCTTCTTCTTTCAAGAAGTTGAGCCCCTCCAAAAAGCATTTAATTCTCATTTAAAATGATATGAGCTTGCACTTTAATTCCCTTGACCTAGGCATTCATGTTGTCCTCATTTTTGTTTTCAAAAAAGAAGGACCATCACATGAAATTTTTGTGAAAAAATGAAAATTTTACTCTATGGCATGCTTCCCAAGGCAGAATTTTGACTAATCCTTGGACTGGCTTAATCCTCAATCCATCTTCGAACTACGTTTCGAATTTCGTCGCATTCTAGATTTGTTTGCTATGTCTTTCCTTCAATTTCGGGTTTTTTCTCCCTCACTACAAGTGGGAAATTTCTCTTGAATTGCAAGTTTTAATGATTTCCTTTGTTTTGGTCTTTGTAGGGAAATTTTTGGCTAATTACAAGTGCACTTTATTGAAAAATAAAAACTTGTAATTTGCTTTTTATTTTCCCCTTGTTTCTTTTTGGCTTTTTCAATTAAAATAGGGATTTTTTGGTTAAGTTACAAGTAAACTTGTAATTCTCTTCTAAAACCCCTACTTTAATGGTTTTTGCATGTAATAGGGATTTTAAACCCCTATTACATATGTGCAAGTTATTATAACTTGTTATAGGGATTTTATTTTCCCTTTACAAGTAATTTTAAACTTGCAAATCTCTCTCCAAAACCCGATTTTGCCTAGGAATGAGAAAAAGTGACATTTAAAACTTGTCATGTTGCCCAAAAAACCCGATTTTCAACAATACATGCAAAATCAAACTTGTTCATCTTTTTCAAAAACCCGACCAGCAAGAAAAATGGATTTGTTGAAGATTTCAAAGCAATTTTTGTGGAGATTTGTTGGAGATGCAAGGCGTTTAGGATTATTTTCCTATTCTCATGCAAATGCAAACATCTTTCACGCCATTTGGGATTCTTATTTGCTGATTTTCTGCCGAAATCTCCTTCCACGTGGTTCCTTGAATCCACATTTTTGGGGGTTTTTACTCCACAAATCTGCCATTTCCTAAATCGTTTTTGCCTCTCTTACCTAGGCGCTGGAGTTAGAGGAAGATTTGGCCACTTCTTGTGCCGTTTTGCTTGCATTTGTTACCAAATTTTTCTGCCCTAGGCGTTTCGGGAAAAACGTGGCAAGGGTTTTGGGAGTTCATTCATTGCTTATTTAAGGGATTGTTTTCTTCATTCAAAGATTAATCATCTTGTTGAAGGAGCATTTTCAGATTGGAGCAAGGTATGATTTCTTTCCTTTTAATGTTTTATTTTCTTGTTTTCTTATTTTCCTTTCTAGTTGTAAATTTGTAAATATGTTGTTCTTGCCCCAAAAATCGGTTTTTGTGAGAGAGATTTTCCCCCTTCATAAGCAATTTTTGAATTGCATTGATCTTCCCCATTTTCCCTCTTTAGTTGTATTCGGGATTTTAAATCCTGATTACATGTTGGCTAGAAATCTTTGTTCTTCCCTTACGGTTAAAGAATTTAACCATTTTTTGGTAAAATTCCAAGTTGAAAAGATGTGAAATACCCTTCCTTTCAAAATCGTGTTTTTAGCACCGGATTACATGTTGAAAGTTCTTCCCATTTTCATGAAAATGACATTCCCAGTTCTTCCCATTTTTATCCATTCATGTCACCCATATCTGTGCTTTCCATTTTCATCATTTCCCGCAAGTCTAATTCTCATTTTCCATCCATTTCTCCATTTGCAAATTTACAAGTGTACTTGCATTCGGGTTTTAAAAATCCGATTGCATGTATGCTCTTTCCAACTTGTATACTTGCAAAAATTTCCCCAAGATCTAAAATTGGTCAAAGTCAAGATTTCCCCATTCCCATTTATTTCCCCTCTTTCTCTCACAAAGTCGTGAAGTTCAAGAGTCGAAGTTTCTCCCATTTGAAGAAGGAAAAATGTTAGTTGCAGCTGAATATGATGTTGCCTTAACACTTTTAAGTCTTCATCACAGTATTCCAGGTTGTCCATCAATGTCAGATTTGTCGTCATCACCAATTCCAAAGAGGATGAAGTATAAATATGACAAGTACCAAAACGAAGTTGCACCTTCCCAAGTTTCCTCTCCTTTGGATTGCATAAGAGATACAGAGATAGAGCATGTGGACATGTCAGAGTTTGTCAAGAGGGTTGAGGATCCACAAGTTAGCAACACGCAACGGCTGTTGGACAGCCATATCCATCATGCATCTTCTTTCCCAGTGGCTGCCCTAGAACCTGAATTTGTTCTCGCTTGCACCCATCACTTTGACAAGGAGACAAGAATCATTAAAAATGATGATGGTGAAGCAATAATCCGCCTTGATGCAGACACAATTGAGAAAGTCTTCATAATACCTCCTGCACTTGTTTACATGGAAATCTCCAAAGAGAGTGCAGCTAAGTATTATGTGAAAAGGGAAAAAGACTGCAAACGTCATATCAATAGGTGGATTCATGAGCCACGAGCTGCCTTCTCAAGGTGGGCTAGGTTGTACTGCTATGACTTCAAATGGGAAATAGGAGACATCGTAACCCTCCTCAACAGGATAATGGGCCTTGAACATTCTAATGTTTTTGAGCCCTGGATGTACCAGTTCATCATGTTCATAAGGTAGTCCCATCATATATCAGGGGGAGAAGTCATCAGCGATGCCTTGTGTGAACAACTTTCAGCAGTCTCTTCCACCATGACTTTCTACATGAACTCATATTTGGTGTACTTGGCAGCATCGCTTAGACATTTTCCAAGTCTTTCTACCAAGGGTGATCGCTTGCTTATACCGGTATGGGAATATTATGATCAGTTGCCTTTGAGACCCAGCATATTGCATTTCAGAAGAGTCCAAGATGCATTTTTCAGTTACTTCATGTGTCAGTTTGACAGAACTCTGAAGAACAAAAGGGTATTAGATGAGGCATGGGAAAAGGTGAGTATGGATGTTTGTTTCTACAATTCCCGACATTCACCTATATGAAAATCAGATGCTATAGTGGGCAAGCATATATGCTCCCTAGATGCCCAACTGATAAGGTCATTCTTATGGAGTTGGGAAGACAGATTATGGCTGTCCATGCTCATTAGTCCGTCAGACATAAGGTTGGAATGGGGATCTCTACAACAAACCCATTAAAAATTGGTCGTTATTCTCTTGTCACATCCGTTAAAGCCAAGGCCATGGAGATTGAAATGCAAGAAATTAAGCTCAAAAGGTTCAAGTCCAGAGCTAATTTTGATTACCAAGGTATGAAGGAGAAGATCAAAAAATCCTTCATGCACGTGCATCGCATTGAAGACATTTGGGTAGATCTCCGTACAGAGATCGAAGTTTTGAAGATGGATTACTGCAGGCTCACTATTGAGCAAGTTGTTGATTTGAACCTGGTGGATATTCCACAAGGGATGATTGACGATGGGCACGTACTTGATCCTGAATATATTTCACAAAGGGTTGAGAAAGCTCCACTTCCTTTAATCCAATGGTCACACAAGGAGTGCATATCCATTCTTGAGAGATTTCAAGCAATCTTGGCTAACACCAATGCTTGGCTGAAAAGTAATGTTGTGAGACTCATCAAAATCAAGATTGGAAAAGAAGATGATTCTAAGCTCAGAAGGTACAAGCATTGGATTCCTGGGTTGATCAGCTTCATGATCTATGTGCACAAGTGATGAAAGACATTTTTTAGATGATGTCTAAGTTGGAAACCGTTGAAGAGAAATTGGATCAGACTTCCGATACTTTCAAAAAGAATCTGGAAAGTGTTGAAGATAGTTTGACAATCTGGCGTACCATGCCCCAACAACAGTTGAGTGTTCTACAGGAGCATGCCATCATCTCTTCCAGGGACATGTACTTGGAATTTGAAGAGCTTCTGGAAAATAAGGCCCTTGTTCTTAAATCCCTCATTGAAGAGATTGGTGATGCAATGAGATTACAAGGTGAAGTTTTCCAAGGTATTGTCTCTCATTGTGAAAAGGCCTCTTGCAACATAATAAGTCAAGATGGATAGCTAATACCAGAAGAAGAAGTTCTTGCAGATTTGCAGATAAGAATTCATAATGAATGGAGGAGCGATCAATTCTCAGTTGTTTCAATTCAAATATTGATGAAACACCAAATCTTTTTGAATTAAATTCAATCCATCCTGGAGAAAAACAGCTCTGCACTCCTCTGATGCCATGATACCATTGTGAAGACCATGGTTGTTGCCAAGAACACCCATGAACTGGATCCCGATGAACTACAAATGATCATCCAGAAGTTTGAAGGGTTCATGTCTTCACGTGCTACAGTTTAAATGTTTTTCAACACTTAGTTGTATTTTTCCACATTTGTAATCTTTAGTTGTAGTTTTTCTTTTGACAAGCTACATGTAAAAGTCTTTTTGTAAAATGCAAGTTAAGTCATTACTTGCACTTTTGTAATTACATGTAAGGCAACTACAAGTTGTGTTCAGTTAGGACCGTAGTTGGAATAAGTCTTAGTTAGTTATTGAATAAGTCTTGGTGGTTGAAAGAATTTCTCAAGTTAGTTGAGATCCTCCCACCTTTTTCTCATGACTCCTCTCCTATAAATACTTGAGGGGTCTATTGTAATCTTTATCTTTTGGAAAACAAACAAAAACTCTGCCAAATTTACAGCAAAAAAGTCTTTGAGCTTTCATATGTAAATTCAAGAATTGAAAGGAATAGAAGGAAATTGCTCAAGCTTTGAGTCTTTGTGCTAAATACTTGAGTTTGTGTTCTATATTACCTTTCTTGCAAGTGTTTCTTAAAAAGCTTAATCACATTTGATTTGCAGTCCTTGTGCTGCAAGTAGTTGAGGTTAATATAGATTAAAATAAATATTTTGTTGAGAGAAGTTGTAAGTCTTTGTGCTTTCACTTGTTCTTAGGAGAATTTAGGAGCAGATTTTGTGAGAAATGGCTGTGAGTCTTTGAGCTTATACTACTTCCCATTGTTTTAAGTAGAAAAGAATAAAATATTCCACTCTTTGAGTTGTTATAATTTGTTCGTGATAGAATTAGTATAGAAAAGGGTAGATAGGACTTCACATAATCAAGTCTTTGAGCTTAATATTTTTGTCCCGTCCCGAAGGAAGTGACGAAAGTCTTTGAGCTTTCAGGAAACTTCATTTCCTTTCTCTCATTTCATTTCGAAAGTTGTTACTGTTGTTTTATATCAAATCGCTATCACTTTTCTATGAAGAGAAAAGGATATTGTCTTTCTTGGAAGAAGAAAGAATGTTGTCCCATCCTATTTTATTTTCAAAGTTGTAGTTAGATAGGGGGAGCCTTCCCTTAATTAGGAGAGTTTTACTCACATGCTGTGGTTGAAACCACAATTTTGTATTTTTCCCCAAGTGTACAAAATTTTCGACCAACAATTCAAACAATTAATATTATGGCCCCTTTTTAAAGTTAACTTGAGCCCTTCACTTCATGAGTAATCATAACATTATTTTATAATAAGCTTAATGATTAATCAATACTTTATTAATGAATTAAAATAAAATAACTCCATGAATACTCATTATTTCTCGATTTCGTCTGAACCAGAGAGTCAACCACTGCATTCACTACTCATCTGTCTGCCTTACTAAAAATAGAAAGGGTACCTCTCAAACAACCAATGACTTACTATAAATAGTAAGTGTGTATAACTGAGCCAAACGAAGACCAAAACTGATCCAACGGAACTTTGGAGAAGATAGATGCCAACCACTGACCAAGAATCTGCCTAAAAAACCCTCTATCCAAACCCTATTGGCCTACGAGGGCCAATGATAGGCTAACTAATCATAAAACGAGAGCGGCTAAAAAAGGGGGACATTACATCCAGTGACATCTACACTTCCAGATGGTGTGATCAACACTCAAGGCTCTTAGTGCTCCACCAACTCTTGCAACTTTTTTACTTTCATTCGTGGAGCTACAGGGGCACATTTAATGATTTTTGTAGGATTGCCATCAAGTGAAGTCCAAGACCATGCTTATTTATGGTTACTTGATGGCCTTCATGTCAAGTTTGCTTGCCCCGACTTTGGAATGTCAAACAATCCACCTCCTAGAAGTACTTTTCTTCTTGGGATTGCCTTGTTAGGGTATGGCCAGGTTGCTTGCATGCAGACCATGTCAGGTTTGTGCACCTCCCTGTCATCCCTGACTAACTTTTCTCTAGGCATGTCAGGGTCAAGGCTTCCTCTCCTTGACCATTGGTCTCTCCTCTACGACCGGTTTGCTATATAAAGGCTTGCTAGGCCTCATTGTAAAGGGTTCTCTCCCTGTTGGCTTGAGCTACTCTTTGCTCTTTCACTTCTCTTGAAGATTTGCATATTTTCTTGCATTTCTACAATTGTAAGTTTGGTCATTGGCCTAAGAATGAATTAAAATTATCATTCTTGCCTTCCTTCAACTTATGCATGTTGTGTATGTTTTCTTACCTTCATTGTAAGTGTATGTTTTGTGGCTTTCTTTCACGTATATGTTGTGTTAATTTGTTTCTGGGAGTGACTTGTGGGAAACCTTTTCCCCTTTTGACTTTTAGCAAATTCTAACCTTCATACATTCGTTTGGGGTCATTCATGCAACTGAAGTTTGTGCATCTCCTAAGTATTTCAATTGGTTCTTTGTGTAAAATTTGGGTGGGGAGAGAAACATCCCTTCTCTTGGTGCATCGCCTCCTTTCAGTTTAGCATTTCCTTCTTCCCTTTTCCTTTGCAAGCTGTTAGGATAGGTTTAGAAGTAGAATTTAGAGTGTTGAGTCGGTTCAACACCTGCACTTGGATTGAAAAGGAAGTCGGCCTTCTTCGGAGATTCAACCTCCTTGCGCAAGGTCCTACACTTCGGGGTTGTTTCCATGTTTCACAAGGTTGTTGATTGTGACAACATAAACTATACAATAAAAACAAAATCTTCTAGAAGGTTTCTAACATTTTCAAGAAAATATTTGAATCTCAGCCTTTGAAAAATAATCATTTTTCAGTAAACCAATGTTTTTCTCTACCTTTTAGTTCTATATGCTATGATTGTTCTTATTTATTTCAATGGGACCAGTCTGAGGAAAGAAAAAAGAATCACTTCAGTAAAAATAAGGAAAATAAAACAGTTCCATTTACTCACCTGACACCGAGAATCAACAACATAACCACCTTTCCCATTCGCTATCATCCTAGGTCCAACTATCCTATCTTGAGTACGATTCACATACTTCTTAATGACAGCTGAAGACCTGAATTAATTTTACAGATAAAATCATTTGTTAGCATATTTTAGAAAAGGCAAATGCTATCAGCAATAAAAGTCAATTTTTGTTTGTGCTAGATAGAAAAGCAGGAATAACTTTTCAAAGTTGATATTCAAGCTCAGGATCAAAACCTGGCCCAGATTAGTCTGGAATCATCCAAGCTTGCTGACAAATACAATAACATAGAAATCAAATCTACAAAAAGCACTAAAGCCACAATCGTTCACAACATATTGGAAGACAAAGGCATTGTGAAAATATCAATAAGGAACTTGAATTGATTGGGTCCGATCAACTAGATTTTTTAGTCCATCAGAAAGTATAACACACATGCAAAGGCAAAAGAGCAAGTGGGACAACTGTTATACACACAATTTTAGATGGTAGAGTTCATGCTTTAGAAAGCAGTTGTGTGCATAGGTTTAAAGACTGTATTGTTCAAGGCAGTGTAAAGAAAATTTAGCACCTCTCCTATCCAATCTATTTTCCAGAAACGGTATAGTTTCCAAGGCCACCATGCAAAAACCCAGCCCACACTGTTGTGAGATCATCTGAGACTCCAAGGTTCCCAGTAAACCTGGTAAAATAGAATTCGAAGGCAAGGAAAGCACTAATGCTGAAGTTGTTCATAACATACCGGAAGACAAAGGCACTGAAAATATGAAAAATAGTGAGCTTCAATTGATTGGGTCCATTACGAGAAGATTTTTGAGTCCATCAGAAATTATAGCCCACATGCAAAAGGCAAAAGAGCTTAGTGAGACAATTATTCTACATAATTATAGATGGTAGAGATCATGTCTTGAAAAAAGTTCTCCATGCATAGGTTTGAGACAGTGTGTTCAAGATGGCATCCAGGAAATTCAGCTCCTCTTCAATCCAATCTATTTTTTGGAAACAGTGTAGTATTTTTTTGAAAATAAAAGATAACTTCATTTTAAACTTTTTCACAACAGTTGCAGATTCCAGTTTTTTCAGAATCAAAGCTATGCAGTAGTTTCAGAAAATCCTAATTTAAATTCAGTTCAAATTTCAAGTTCTATAAAATATTTCTCAATTGTCATTTATCAATCCCCTTGTTGATGTTCCACCGATGCATAATATTTGTCCATA
This sequence comes from Cryptomeria japonica, assembly GCF_030272615.1. Taxonomy (NCBI): domain Eukaryota; kingdom Viridiplantae; phylum Streptophyta; class Pinopsida; order Cupressales; family Cupressaceae; genus Cryptomeria; species Cryptomeria japonica. Next base: position 164,681,982 of record NC_081409.1, read on the forward strand.
ACATAAAAAATAGAATCATGCACACTTCCAAGATGCATGGAAAGCATAATATTGATAAAAGTTAAGAGAGACTATCATCCTTGTCAATCACGTGTAGAACCCAAATTGGAAAAGAAGCCCCTATAAAGCACATTTCTAGATAATGGTACTTAAATCAAATTCAAAAGTTTGGGAATCAAAATTTGATTCACATAGCACATTATTGGTATAAACCTAAGTTGCCGGTACGGGTAAAGGTACAGGTACGTGGGTATGATACGCCAGTACGACAATTTTTTTTTGGGGGGTTTGGGTACGTCCGTACAAAAAAAAGTAAAAATCATAAATATATACATATATGCAGCCTAAAAAGTAGAAACAAAAATTAAATTTAGAATCCCAAATATCATCCATATGCTAAACAAAACTTGGAACTATCATATATGATATAAATATAACAAATTTACTGTAAGTCTAATCTATTTTCCATTTGTCAAAATTTGAATCAGTTATGATAGATATATCGTATTCATTGTTTTCAACAATAAAATAACACAATTAATAATCAGCATCATATGGGTCACTAGGAAGATCAAGATCAACATCATCATTGACATCAGATGATGTAGGTAGAGTAGTGGAACCGCATGCAGCGTCACTGCCACTTGCACTAGCAGCAAATTGGCTATTGGACTCCCCAGAAAGTAAAGATTGTGTGGCAGCTGAAAAATCCAAATCAGTTCGCTCTGGATCTACATCCCAAAACTTTGTGCTCCCATCCTTGTACTCTTTTTGTTTATGAGTAAGAAGGCGCAAGTTTGAATGCACATAAACTAGCTCTTTTGCCTTACTTGCTGCCAATCGGTTGCGTTTCACTGAGTGGATAAAGGAGTATGTGCTCCAATTTCGCTCAGATGAAGAGGAACTAGCAACCTATTAAATAATTGACACAAAATTAGAGGGTGACGATAGTAAAAAATATGAATTTAGAGAGCAATAAAAATTAAGAAACTCACTTGCGATAAAAGTTTAATTGCAAGAGTTTGAAGGTTTGGCGATGTATAGCCATTAAGGTACCACCAAGCATGAGCATCCTTCTTATACTTGTCACGGAGAGCGGAAACACTTTGACCATTGGAGGCTACAAAATCAGCAAACTCAGTTTACATTAAATCCTCCATTTCAGAATCGGGGAAGAGTTTAGCTAGTGCTATCCTACACCCTTCACTAACTTCTGAATCTCTATATGGTGGTACCCTTGATGGCTTAGCAAGCATTTCATCACTATAAAATTTGGGAGTCAATGCAAATGCAAGAAGATGTAGTGGGGTGGTCATTTTGTTCCACCACTCAACACAAATAGATTGAACCTCTTTGAAGAAAGTTTCTTCGAGATCTTGCTCTTTTGCATTGATGATGACTTTCATTTCCTCAATCATCGAGTCAATGCCATCATATACCTCTCCCAAACATGGTTGATCCGTGTCAGTATAACGGATCATACTCATGATGGGCTCAGTGAAATTCAAAAGATATTCCACTCGATCCCACCAAGTGTCATCTAGGATCATGTGTTTTACATTTCTTGCCCTTTCAGTATTGGATTGCCTCCATAGGGACCAACTTTGACTAATTACCATGCTAGCAAGTGGCTTCCACACCTTCACAAGTCGCCTCAAGACAGTGTTGGATGCAAATCAAGTCTCAGCAACCTATTCAAAAAAAAAAAATTTAAATTAGAATACAAAGAAGACATGATCAAATTTAAAAAATAATTTAAGGATTACTAAAGTGAAATCTAGATTTTGGAAATTAAAGTGTTTCAATTACCTTTAGCAACTCCAACTATGAAAATGATCTGAAAATGGCCTGTGACATGCTATGGTTTGTGATGAACATTTGGATCTCTTCAGCCCCATCATAAATCTGTTTGATCCAATCTATTTTCCTACCCATCTTTTGTAGCATGAGGTTGAGAGAGTGGACAGGACAAGGTGTCCAATGTATGTGTTCAAACCGTGTCTCAATCAACATACCTGCAGCTCTACAATTCTTTGCATTGTCCATTATTACTTGGACAACATTTTGAGGTCCCACGTCTTGAATGCATTGTATAAGGATGTTAGCAATAAATTGTGCATCCTTCACCTGTCTCTCACAATCTACAACTTTCTGAAACATTGCCCCTTTAGGACACACTGCAATTACATTAATTAATGGTCGATTTTTGGTATCCTTCCATCCAATGCATTTTCTAAGCTTTTTACCTCCTTTGCTAGTAAGGTGCTACGCACCTTCTCATAACATGGCCCTGTGTACCCTTGTGGAGCCTCATTTACCTTTCTCGACATATCTTGCCAATATAGTAATCGTACCACATTAAATGACAAACCGTTTGCATATAGACATCTTCCAATGGATTGATCTACAATCTCTCTAGCATCATTTTTAAATGCTCTCTCTAATGGTCCCCTGCTTCTCTTCACAATAACAGGTTTTTCATCAATTGTGCCCAAGAAAGGGTGGCTCTGTACCACGATATCAAGAAAATTACTATGAGATGGAGAAGTAGGGGGGCTCTTTGATCTACTTCCTCTTCCTTTCAACAAAGGATGGTTTGAGGCATTACCAACTCTTGCATCTGCTTCCTCTTGCTCTCTAATATATCCTGCGATTTGTTGAGGTGGCAACCCATTTCCATGCTTTCCTTGACATGGTTTGATTCCTTGTTGGGGAATGGCACAAAAATGGGCTTTGACACAGTTGTAGGAGCTAGTTTTTTTCACACTGCAAAAGTTGCATATCCAATTAAATGTTCCACCACCTTTTACTTGGTCTATTATTTTGACATTTTCCATAAAGGTGAATTTGGGTCGGTTTTGAAAGTCCGTTGAGGAATAGAGTTAGCAGACGTTGCCATAATGCTATCTACAACAAGTTAAACAATAATTATTAAAATTTAAATATTTAAGTATTTAACAATTTACATATTTCTAAATCACACAATAGTTAAAATATTCATATTTTAAATAATAATAATACAAAAATTTTAATTTGTATAATTATTATTTTAAATTATAAATATGAATATTTCAGCTATTTTCAATTTTGTAATTTAAAAATTTGTAAAAATATTATTATCATATATAGTTATACATTTACTTGAACATTATGAATAATTTTATTTTCACATTAAATGAAATTTAAATATTTCACATTTATTATTTATATAAATTTAAATTTAAATCATTAATTAACAAAATTATATTTCCTTTCATCGATTAAAATATTTCCTTTCATTGATTAAAAAATAGAGTCTAAAATAATTAAAAATTTATAAACAAACTATAGAAATTTTTTTTTTTTTGAAAGAAATTAAAACTACATACCTCGAGCCTGAGCCTGTCGAAGATGACCTGAGTGGAGCTGCATTGTCACTTGAGCCGAAGACGACGTGAGCAAAGTTGCGTTGCCTGAGCGGCACGTCACCTGCGTCGCGTCACCTGCATCGCCGAAGACAGAGCCTGCGTCGCTGAAGACAGAGCTGTCGAAGACAATTTCGCCTGAGCGAAGCCGCGTTTTGGTTGAGAAATCAGAGTTGCGTCGCCGAAGACAAACGAAGGCAAATCAGAAAATACGTTCAGTTTTCGTTTTAGGGTTTTATGACCTTTTCCTTCCACGAAAGAACTAAAAAAATCTTGAAATTCGCGTGCGACGCGGATCCGTTGAAAAAACAGCAGAAATACTCCACGTCGGCATCACATTCGTTCGGATACGGGTGTCAAAACATGGATACCATTCCAAGACAAAATAGAGGAATCCTGTTCGATTCCACAGGGATTCCAAGTTGAATCCAATTCCAAGTCGAATCCATACCCGGATACGGGGGAAAACCTACCCGTACCGGTAACCTAGGTATAAACAGTGACTGAGTAAAGCAGAGAACAAATATAACAGAATCCATATAACTATGAAAAATAATGAATATCAGTGCCTCTGAGAGCTCCAGGGATAGGGGAACACAATTTCTGATGCAACGAAAAACTTTGCAGGTTTCAAGGGACAATGCTACAAGGTTCATATTCATATTCAAGTTTGTTGAAGATAAAATTTGGAAAAAATTCACCACTGATAAAAATCAAGAAAAATTCATGATTAAATTTGTATAACACAAATTCAATATTAAAATTTTAATATAATTACATTAAATTTATAAATATTAAGTTTAAATATATTATATTTGATCTAAAAATATTAAACTATATAGATATAAACAAACTTAAATACATAAAACATAAAAAATAAATATCTAATGTATTAATAAAGTTATAATTTATGAACATTAATGAAGTTAAATATATAATAATATCATTATATATAAAAATTAGGGTGGAAGGAAAATATTGCATCAATTCATTCTAGAAGCAAAATCCCAGCAGGTCCTCACTAGTTGATGTCTCAAGGAGTGCCTTAGAATAGGGAGCCCTTCACTTTAGATCTCAATCTAATTTGTTGAGGACATGATAAAACTGCATGCCGAAAAGATGTGTAGCCCCTATCAACTCTAATTTCTTGTTTTGGCTTTTTACAGATCACCAAGACACAAGGAACCCTTACACTAGATATTTTTGCAAACTGGGGTAATTTTTATACTAAAAGAATGTAAAAGTTTAGGAAGGATAGCTGCCCTATTTATAGTAAGGCATTCCCTTAGGATACGACTGGAGCATAGCAAAGTGGGTTGTGATTTTGAGTATTGACATGCCGAAATGACATCCTTCTACTCGAGATCTGACTGTTCCACTTCAAACAGTTCCTCCTGATTCAAGAGTGGATTGAGAGCAGAGCAACATGACTAAAAGGAAGAACCGCTGCCAATTATTTAAAATTGTCTTTCTTAACAATTTTAAACAAATTTTCCTCTGGAACTTTATACATTCATATTTCATGGCAATTTTTTGAAGAACAATCAGCTAAAATACAAACAATGAACATTCAACATTTCACATCCAACAGCAATTTGGAGGTGGATTGTCATAAGTTCTATTGTAAGAATTTGGTTTCATGTTTGTAATAAGTTGTAAGCCTTAATTATCAAACTTGCAATAAATCTTGTGTGAGGAGTTGAACATCTGAAAATTAACCTATTTCCAGTTTTAATTAAACTGTCCAAAGTGTGATTTTGCAACAAAATAATAAAAATCATTGTTGTTTAGTAAAAGAACATGATACAAACCCCTTGACTTGGTCACAAGATTTGCCAAATTTAATTTAAAAAAATCGAGATTTGGTGAATCTTTAAAAAAGTGAAAATTGTAAAATCCTAATTTAAAACCGTCTTTCTAACAATTTTTAACAAATTTTCCTCTGCAACTTTATACATTCGTATTTCATGGCAATTTTTAACAAATCTTCACCTTTTAAAAGATTCAACAAATCTCAATTTTTTTCAATTAAATATGGCAAAAATTGTGACCAAGTCGAGGGGTGTGTATCATGTTCCTTTACTAAACAACAATGATATTTGTATTGCAAAATCACACATTAGACAGTTTAATTAAAACTGGAAACAGGTTAATTTTCAGATGTTCAATTCCTCACACAACATTTATTGCAAGTTTGATAAGGAAGGCTTACAACTTATTACAAACATGAAACCAAATTCTTACAATAGAACTTTTGACAATCCACCTCCAAATTGCTGTTAGATGTGAAATATTGAATGTTGACCATTTGTATTTTAGCTGATTGTTCTTCAAAATATATTTAGAGCAAACTACACCCTTTAAAAAATACATGTGAAAGCAAACCATATTTTAGCTGATGTTGTATGACAATGATCAGGGTTTCTGGATCAAAATTAATTGTACCATATTTTCTCTATCAAATGCCGGAGAGTGATGCAATGATCAATGGTGGAATGTCTAGGTCTGAAACCAGCCTGACCTTTGGCCCTTATACCTTCACCTTCTACCCAGCTGCTGATTCTACACTCTACCATACTCCCAAAAAGTTTGCCTAGAAGAGGATTGACCATTATAGTGCAGTAATTGGATGGGTTATTGGTATCCCCACTTTTAAAGAGAGGGATAACCACACTAGTTGTCCAATCCGATGGGAGACCATCACAAATGACACTGTTGAATATTCTCTTTATGTGAGGAGAGAGAAGTTCAACTCCGCTTTAAAAATTCAGCTTGAAGCCCATCAATATCACTTGCCTTACCCATTGCTAAACTCTTTATCCCCTGTTTGATATCCTCTACCGTGAATAGATCTGTCGATGTGTTCACTATGGGAGGAGAGTTCTTCTCGTGAATCTGCTCATAAAGAAGCTTTGCATAATCAAGCCATTGGGCATCCGTGATATTGTTTTCAGTTTGTTTTCTCCTTTGCTGTAATTCTTTCCAAAAATCTTTGGGGTTGTTTCTACAAAGAGAGATTAACTCCTTCCTTCTAGCATCTACATATTCTTCTTTTTTTGCTTGAATCACCTTTGCGTATTTCTTCTTGTTTTCTTTGTGTAGTTGGCATAAAACGCATATTGTTATGTTTGATAAATCTGGTTACCCGACAGTGTATTAATTAATTGTAATAAGAGGGTCGTCACTCTCGGGTAGTTATGTGTCGGTTGGCTGACGGTTGTGTACCTCTCGGCAACCTTCGAAGCCTTTAAATATGTCGTGCACAACCAAGGAAGTAGTACGGTATAGTCAAGTCTATTGTAATCCTTGGTCAACCATCTGTAATAATTGCATGTGCAAATAAAGATATGTTTACTACCGAGTCTGGTAAGCATTGTCATGTACATTATCATTTCTGTATTTAATTTACCAATTGTAGCAGTAAACATTTTGGCACCCTTGCCTTAAAAGAAATCAGGTCAGCCTTGAGTGATTCATGTCCGTAAATCCCATTAAAGGTGAGAAGAGGCCATAGGGTGGTCAAGACAAAGCGATTAGGTGATCCGCGGACCCTCGGCCGGAGGGAGCACAGAGACGAGTTGAAGCCTAGAAGTACTCGGAGTGTTGGGATGTTGGAAGTACTTGAAGTGTTAGGGACGTCGAAGATGGATGTGTAGAGGACGCCTGCGTGGCCGATAGTGCAGGGAAAGCAACAGAATGTAATGGTTGAAATAGTCCACCCAAGTTTGGCACACAAGGCGAATACACATGTACCTTTCGAGTGAAAACAATGTTGAACACCCAGGAGAAGTAGAAACTACCGAAGTTCACAGGAGACGGGTCGGAGGACCTCATACGGCATTGCAAAACATGCATAACCATTTGGGAGGCAAATGGCCAAGATGACAAGGACTACTGGCTAAAGGCATTTCCTACCACCCTTTGAGGGATCGCCATTGACTGGTACACAAACCTCGACGCCCAACACAAGACGAGATGGAGTGATCCAGGAGGAATTCAAATTCTTAAGGGATGATAATGAGATTGTGGCCGAAATCTATAATACTAAGCAAGGGAAAAATGAAAGTGTACGGACTTACAACCATAGGCTCAAAGAACTATTGAACAAGATGGAGAACCAGCCAGCTGATGGGTTGAAGAAGAGGTGGTTCACGGAGGGATTGATACCCTCACTGCGCAAGAAGATGAAAGTAGTGCCTCCGTCCTCGTACGTCAATGCTTACAATCAGGTGATGGACATTGAGAATGAAAACAAAACCTCCTCCCGAGATAAGAGGAAGACCGACAATGATGAGAGCATCGAAATTAGCAGTGACGAAGAATCTAAAACCATACGAGCCCTTCGACGAGATATGTTGAGAATGATGAAAGAATTGAAGGCTGAGAAAGGAACCAACAAAGAAGGTAATGAACTATGGTGTACTGAGTGCAAAAGGGAAGGGCACATGAAAGGTAATTGTCCTAGAAATATGTTTTGTGAAATTTGCCAAGTGTTGGGCCATTCAATCAAGGAGTGCCCATACAATTTGAAGATGACAAGTACACAAGTACTCTTCACACAGGGAGAGTCCAGCCCATCGAAATCACAAAATGTATCGCCAAGTGGTTATGGAAATAAACGAGGGCAAAACCAAATACAATACGACTCCAAAGGACGTCCTATCATACAGTGCAGACAATGTAGTGAATGGGGACACTTTGCGACAGATTTCCATAACAAGAAAGACAACATACAATTGTTGTGCAAATGGTGTGGACCAGGTGACCATGAAGACACCAACTGGCCGAAGCAGAAGCGTATTAATATGTTGGATGTGGAGGAACAAGAGGACGCAGTTTTGGCAATCACAAGAGCACAGACAAAGAAGGCAATGTATTCAAACTCTAGTAAGGAAAAGGAACAAGACGAAGTAGAACAAGTGTTGGCGAAGGAACGAGTAACTTCCAATGGAATTGCAAGTACGTCATTGAGGGAGTCAGAGAAGAACATAGTCCAGCAGGTGCTACAAACAACTGTACCCATCAAGGTGGTAAACCTTCTTCAAACTATGTTGCAACTGAGAATGGCAATTGCCAACACAGTCAACGACGACACAGTCATCCAGAAACAATGTAAGCCACACGAGGAGGAATTGAAGGGAAAACCATGACCCAAAGGGAATGAGTCCAGTGATCCAATGTCGCTGATGGTGAGCATCAAGAGGAAGCCGATGATCGTCGTGATGGAAATAATGGGGAAGAAGTTGACAAACACCATTGTCGATGGAGCCTCGGGAGTAAATGTACTACCAAAAGACACTTGGAAACGTTTGGGGAAGCCAACGCTCTGGTTGCCAACCTTCCATTTGGTATGTGTCGACCAACACGACATCCAGTCGTTGGGAACATTGGTGGCACAAAAAGTAATGATTGGGACACAACAATTTTTCTTGGACTTTGTAGTCATCCCATTACAGAAGAAGGCATACGACGCACTCCTTGGGAGAGGATGGTTGATTATTGCCGAGGCAAATCATAATTGGAAGCGCAGCGCACTCTCAATTGAGACTGATGGGAGGAAGAGAAATCCGTATGGAGGGTGAAACAAACTGTACGGAGGCAGGATAGGTCATTTGTACGGGGTGTGCAGAGTTCTATGGAGGAGTCCGTACATGGTGTGTAGAGTTTCGTACGAGGGCGGAAGGAATCCGTACAATGAAAAGCAAGAAAATCCCAACCAAAATTTGCACGAGATTCAAGGGAAATCCGTACGATTAGACATGCGGAAATCTGTGCCAGGGAAATCCGTACGGCCAGCCACAAGAACTCTTGTACAAAGAGATAGGATAAATCCATATGAACAACGAAGACATCTGTACGAAGTTTGGAGCTGTCTATACAGTGGCAGGTAAGTTTGAAGAGATCCGTACGGAATTGCTAGAAATCCATACAGAGTTGGAGGGTAAATTTGGAGGAATCCGTACAGAATTGGCGGTTGAGGAGATCTCATATGGTGACAGTTGGAGGCATTTGTACTGGCCGTATGGAAGTAAGAAAACTCTTGGTAGTCACGAGAGCTATGTTGGTTAGATGGAGGAGATGCCACTATCAAGGGAAGAGGGGATGCTACCATCACTTGGCAGACATGGCAAACATGGCGGTCCTAGACATGGCAGAGTGGACCTGCCATCTGGCGGTCGTGGCGGAGTTGGCAATCCTGGACATGGCAGACTGGACCTGCCATCTGGCAGTCGTGGCGGAGTTGGCGGTCCTGGACATGGCGGAGTGGACCTGGCATCTGGCAGAGTTGGCGGAATGGAACTACCATCTAGCAGTCTTGGCGGAGTTGGCGAAATGGAACTGCCATCTGGCGGTCTTGGCAGAGTTGGCAGACTGGAACTATCTGGTAGTCCTAGCAGAGTTGAACTTTTGTATGGTGATACGAAGCCCCATGGAGGGATGGAAATTCCATCTGGCCAACAAACCTTCGGAAGGGCATTGCAGATACAACACGAGCAAGGGGTGTTGTCCCTTGACCCCATTGGGGGCGTTGCCCACAAACCTCCTTTTGATTTGGCAGGTACACTACATGTTGGGGTTGTCCAATACAAGTCTTGGCCTACACTCTTATCATTAGTCTTTCCAGATATTACTTAATGTTTACTTGTCGTCTGGAAGATGACTTTTTCTTTTAGGGGGGATAATGTAGTTGACATCAAACGCATATTGTTATGTTTGATAATTTTGGCTACCCGATAGTGTATTAATTAATTGTATTAAGAGGGTTGTCACTCTCAGATAGTTATGTGTCGGTTGGCTGATGGTTGTGTACCTCTTGGCAACCGTCAAAGCCTTTAAATATGTCATGTACCGCCAAGGAAGTAGTACAGTATAGTCGGGTCTATTGTAATCCTTGGCCGACCATCTCTGGTCTTCTTCTCTTTAATAATTGCATGTGCGAATAAAGATATATTTTATTGTCAGGTCTGGTATGCATTGTCATCTACATTATTATTTTTGTATTTAATTTACCAGTTGTAGCGGTAAACACTTTGCTCGGATCTTTCCCGTTCACCCATCTCTTGGTTGCCTTGCACTCGTCGTCATACCGCGAGTTTATTGGTAAAGTATTCATGACCCTCTTCCTACTGCAATTTCTTTTACAAGCACTCAAGCTTTGTGTTTAATAAGTATCAGCAGGCTGCTATGAACATGGTCATCTTGTTTATTGAGTCTTTCACCCTCCATCATATTATTTAGATCATGGAAACTTTGCTTAAGGACAGCATTGAAGATGCCCCTATTTTCTTGATTTATGAGGATTTTTCCTTTAGCAATTGTTTTCTTTTGCATGTTAAGACCTTGTTTAATTTGTGGGTTGCACGTAGCACAATCCAATTTGACAAAAAAAGGCATATGGTCAGATTTCAATTCTATAGGATAGTCTCCAATGTCAAACTCCAGCACTCTAGATATAAGATTTTGAGAACAAATCAAGTAATCAACCACACTCTGACCATTATATGTTTTGCAAGTGATATTCCCTGTTGACGGCCAGCCCCTCATTCCGTTGCAAATAACCATACCAAACAAACTACACATCCCCAATACTTCTGCCCCAAAGTGTGAAATATCGCCATTGTTATCTTGTGAAGCTCTTTTCCAAGATTGGCCTTCACCTTCTTACAGCCATAGAGGATTATTTTCTTCTTTTTCACCACTGCTCAGTTGTAGAGTGGTTATTAGATGTCCTTGCATTAAAGTCACCTATTAGCATTATTTCTCCTAAGGAACTGAAAAAGGAGATATCTTTTTTTAGTGACGCATAAGGGTCTTCACTGTCTAAATTTCCTCTCTTGTAGAACTTAAGAGTTTTTAAAAGCGAAATAACAAGCAGCCAACCTGATAATTGTCTCATTTACAGTTATTTGCAGCCAAATGTATTGTTTGTTTGGATCCTCTTTTTTGACTTTAACGGTTCCATGCCACTTCTCATTTATAAGTAATGTGAGTCCCCCATGTCCTTTACTTATCCCATTCCCTTTGTTCCAAACTGAAATTTTTTTGTAACCCTCAAAATCCGGAACCTTACAACTATCATGCTCACGTGTTTCAACAAAAATGATAATATCCTTCCCTTCTACTATGGACCCCACCCCGGGACCTCTTCTCCATGGATAACTTCTGCAGTTCCAACTCACTACAATTAAGCAGTCTCGTGGGGCACCAATTTCATATTTCTTATTCGAGAAGCGCTCCCTAATTTGCGCTTTCCCATTCTTCAACCATGCCCACTTTCCCTCATTTCTTGTTGTCTTTATTTTATCCCACACCTTCTTTGCTCCTCTTGCTGCACAAAAGTCAGATCTTCATCTAGATAAAATTGTGAACCTCTAAGTAGCCTTCTATTTTTGAGGATCATATTTTTATCCTCATGTTTCTCAAAGTAACTCTTATATGCCTATCTCTGCTTCCGTCTATCATCCTTCCTACCCTATTTGCTTGTTGAATAACCCCTGTCCATTCCAACTTGTCTCTAAGAAAGTCCCTAACTAGAATGTTGGTTCTCTCTTTTTCTCCAGTCTTTGATTCCTTTGATAATGATATTTGCAGCCTTACCAAGTTTGTCTTGTTCTTCCTTTAACTGTATTTTCATTTGCTGCTCAATGATACCTTTCTGTTTGTTTGCTGATCCACTTACAATTTGTGACCAAGATTTAGCCTCTTCTATCTGCTCCCTTAGTTTAGACTGTTTAGTTTCCAAGTCAGCTAATGCCAATTGAATTTCTTTTACTTGTGTAGTGTCCTCTCCCTCTATCATTTCTGATCCGTAATCCTTTATTGATTTCAATTGTTCTAGTTCCTGTTTTATGGTTTCCAACTCTTGTTGTCTTGTTGCCATAATGATCTGCAAGTCTAAGATTTGTTCTTTAAGGTTTTTATTCCATTTCTCTCTATTTTGCTTGTATAATCTATTGCTTTGTATACTTTGTTCTCCTCTTCCCAATTCCTTGCCTCTAGGGCCTTAAGCCTCTTTTTTACTTCTATAAGCTCCTCCATGCATAACTCAGAAGACCATAATAATAGTGTTGAAGTTGGGCTATAAAAAATTTCGGTCCATTGTCTATCTTCCATGCTATCCTCTTTATGTAATGTGTATTCTTCTGTCTGAAACAAATTAGATTTGGGAATCTCATTTACATCCACTTGTTCTTGTAAACTTGTCTTATCGTTCTCTTTCTGCCCCTTTGTTCCATACTGGTTTGAAAAGTCTTGTTAGAAAAATTGTTCCCCTTTGGCCAAATCATTGCAAATCATTTCTTATGAGTTTGCCTTAATCTTCGGGTTTGCCTACGCCTTAAAATACCTTTATACTGTTTTGCATTCACTAGTATCAATCTTTTGTCTGTGTTGTCTGCCCGTCTCTGGAGAAAATCTACCATGACAGAGCCCCAGGACCCTGTTAAACCTTCAAAATTTGCCATAGATTGAGGTGTCTTAGGTAGGGTTGTAGAAGGTTTCAAAAGGTTTAGCATGGAGCTCAATAACTGAGCCTGAGTGTTACTATCTTCCCCCACCATTAACCTTGGATGAAAGAAAAAATTGCTTCCTGCTGAAAAGTGGGACCCCTTCGCGCTAGCTTGCTGACAAACTACTAGTAAATTTCCTTCTGCCTCATCACTAACAAACCCCATAATGTTTGTTGTTTTGTTGATAAAACCAGGTGAAGGTTTGAGAACTGTTGCTTTATTGGAAACCAGATTTGTTTTATCCCAATCTAAAGCAGAATACAAGAATAAAAAAGTTGAAAGCTGGAGAGAGGAAAAGGAAATAAAATAAGGGACCGATACTGGCACACCTTGTCACTGCCTGGGTCCAATAGAAACCTTGAAAGTTTTAAAGCCCTACATATTTGAGGCTGGGGCCCTTCTCTATCGGTTCTAGGATCCCAAGATCCCCGTGCTCCGAGCCACACTCCTATTCTCCTGCCAACACATCCTTGAGACTTGCATCGCCCTTCATTGCAAACACCCTCGTCTTCTGATCGCCTGCTATCGCCCTGCCATTAACCCATTATCGCTATGTGATTTAACATTATTTTTAAAACGGCAATAAAGCTCACACATCATTCATCCACCCTCCCAAGCCACACAAATAGAAGCCCTCATTAGAGAACAAGAAGAACCTAATGGTATGGCTGAAAGACCCAAACTAAGATCTCATCCTTCTGCAAAGAAAAAAACAATGACTTTACCCACAAATTCTCAATCAATAATGGCCTCTCATCATCCTTTCTTGGAGATACCCTCTATGCAAGCTGAAGTGGAAAATCCCAGTCTTTACCGCAAAACGAGCCCATTGGACAAGGCATTTAAAATGGAAGAGATATTGCAAAGAGAAAAATTGCACATTGCATCTATGCCAATGGTCTTCCTTTCAACTTGGTGAGATCACCATATTGGTGGGAAATGGTGGCACCAATCAATAGTGCACCTCCTGGTTTCACAAGTCTTGGGTATGAAAAGGTGTGCGAAAATTAATAGGGAAGAGTGAAGAATTTTGTAGAAACATCACTCAAACCAATTAGAGATTCTTAGGTTGAACTGGGAGTTTTTATTGTTTCCGATGTATGGAAAAATTGCCAAAACTATCTATTAATAAATATTATTGCAGTGTCCCCCAAAGGGGCAACGTTTTTTAGGGTGGTTGATTGTTAGGGGCAAGTCAAAGATGCAAAGTTCATTTCCAAAATCCGCATTGGATCCATAGAGATGCTAGTTCATAAAAATGTTGTCCAAATCATTACAGACAATGCAAAGGTTTGCATGGCTGCGGGTGCTTTGGTTGAGCAGAGATATGAGCACATTTTTTGGACACAATGCACTCTACACTCCCTTAACTTGGTGATGCAAGCAATTGGCACTCAAATAGAGTGGGCGAAACAAATATGCCAAGAGGGTGAAGAGATCCAAATGTTTGTGACATGATTTTTAGGCATTTTCAGGAAGTTTCTCGAGGTTGGAATTATTGAAGGTAACTTTTATTTATTTGTTTCATTTTATTTATGCCATGTTTAATATGTATATAATATTTTTTAATGTGTTATTGGCATGATTTTTACATGATCCTATGTTGTTAAGACCCAATTTGCATCACATACAATCATGATGAGATGACTTTTGAAGGTGCGAGAGGCGTTGAGTGCCATGGTTATTAGTAACCAATAAGTGTTTGGAATCAGTCAAATTCAAAGAGAGCCCAAAAGGTTGGGTCATTGATCCTAGATGACGATTGGTGAGATTGTGTGGAATATGTCTTGAATTTCACCGAACCTATCATGAGTATGATCAAGTTTGCTGATACAAATACACCATATTGGGGGAAGTCTATGATGGCATGAACACAATGATAGTAAAAATGAAAGTCATAATAGCACAAAAAGCGAATGACCCCGAAAAAATATTTTTCAAAAGGGTCCAAAAAAATCATTCTTCATTGTTGGAACAAGATGACCTTGCCATTGCACCTCCTTGCATATGCATTATCTCCCAAGTACTATAGCACTATGGTACTTTCTTTGTCAAGGAGAACACTACCATATAGAGATATTGAAGTTGCTACTAGGTACAAGTGGGCATTCGCTAGACTCTTCTCAGATCCTAAAGTGGTGGAAAATGTTAGGAAAGAGTTTGGAATGTTTATCTTAGGAAAAGATCATAGTCCTTGTGATATTAATAACGAGTCCAAAATGGATGCTACTACATGTTGGTACCTCCTTGGTCAAGATTATTTGTTCCTCCAACCTCTTGCAATCAAGATTCTATCACAAGATTAATTTATATTGCATTTTTTATTATTAAGTTTTGTTGGTTTTCTCTCCAATTTCAATAGGTTGCAAGTTCTTAATGGATGCTACTACATGGTGGTACCTCCATGGTCAAGATTACTTGTTCCTCCAACCTCTTGCAATCAAGATTCTATCACAAGATTAATTTATATTGCATTTTTTATTATTAAGTTTTGTTGGTTTTCTCTCCAATTTCAATAGGTTGCAAGTTCTTCTTCCGCTGAATGGAATTGGAGTACATACTCCTTTATCCACTCAGTGAAGCGTAAACAGTTGGCTGCAAAAAATGTAGAAGACTTGGTTTATGTTCATACCAATTTGCGGCTTCTATCAGGTAAGGAACACCAATATAAGGATGGGTCAACGAAGCATTGGGATGTAACCCCTAAGTCTACCAACTTCAATGCAACTATTGATGATCTTGCTAGAGTCACAATGGGTGATGATGATATGATACCTACAAATGATGCACCTAGTGGGATTGGCACTACTTTGGGTTCAAATGATTTTGAACTTGAAGCAAACGATGATGATCTTGATCTAGATCCTTTTGATGATTGATGAAGATAGAAGGCAATTAATATTTTTGATTGTCAATTTTGTAATTGTAATGATTTTCATTTGAATCGTGAACCTAGAGATATATGATACATTGATATATATTATATGGCATATGACATAAAATGATAATATTGAAATTTTGAACTATCAATTGGCATTTGGCAGTGATCAATGATGAAGTATCATACTATTAAATTTATTTAGTTTTACAATGTTGTATACTACACACACACACACACACACAAACCCATGTACCCAAGGGCAGAAAAAATTGCCCGAACCCATGTATCAGGTTCTCAGACCTGTACCTGTGCTTGAACATATATCGATAACTTAGGTTTGGAAATAGCATTTCATTATTTCACTTAATGTTTTAATAAAGTGACTTTATAACTTAAGTGAAATAGAGTGTTACAAAATGAACCTTGGGTCATGCCTAGGCAAGTGAACAACTTTTTGTTGCTTTTAAAATCATCAAATGGCCCTAGAGGTGGATGCCAAGACTTTGGAGGAAAAAGTAATATTTTAATATTAAAACTTTAAGTTGTTTTTAAAATCATCAGAAGGCCTCTGATGTGGATGCCAAGACTCTGGACGAGAGAATAATATTTTAATATTAAAACTTTAAGTTGTTTTTAAAATCATCAGATGGTCCTAGAGGTGGATGCCAAGTCTATGAAGGAGAAAATAATATCTTCATATTAATTTTGTGGCCTTAAAAAGTGGACATGGGGTTTAGCGAGGAAAATAGAAGATTTAGAAGTGTTGTTTTATTTGCCAAAGGGAGATGTCAACTTGAGGAGGAAAATATGGAATATTAAAAAGGGTAAATGTTATTATTTTATTATTTCTAAGTTGCCCTAATTTCTCATTGAGACTCTACAAAAGAGAGTTTTGGCTTTCATTCTTGTTATATCGAATATTGTGGATACAAAAACGTTGTTGGAATACACTTGAAGCTCTTGTAAAGATTGTTGAGGACGAAATCCCTCATTAGTTAGCCTACTTTCGATGGTGAAAGATCCACCCCAGCTGGTCGTGTTCTACAGTTCAAGTTTTCAAAGATTTTGGATTGCAATAGTGTTGTCCATTTCACACATCACAAATGGGGACCCCCTCTTTTGCTTTCATTTTTAGGGTTTTTAAGGTTAGATTGCTAGGAGCGATCCTTTAGGCTAAATAAGTTTGAATTGATCTCACATCCAACATTTTGAGAGTTAATGATTCACATCTTTTGCTTGCTTTAATGGAAATGGAATACAAATTTGGCTAAGGCAAGTTGGTTCTAGAGGTCAATAATTCTAAGGAAAGGAGTTGGAGTTCAAATCATCATGAGAAGCTTGGAACAAATGAATCAAGACAACAAAGTTGCCATTTTTGGAGGACTTCCGATGAAGCCCCAAAAGCATGAACTAAGACAATGCATCTCTTCGTAGTTTGGATTTGAGACACTTAGGGAAGTGTGCACATAGGCATATAGCTTGTAGGAGAAATTCCACCTTTTGTGGTCTTATTTTGCTGTTACACTCCACATTCAGTGGGTCATCCACCTCTTGTGGAATATTATATTATTTTTCCTACCTACCCCTAGTATTTCTTACTTACCCTTGTTTCTCATTGAGCCACATCTCATGATTGTGTGCTCATACATCCATATGGCCTTGCCTATATAAGCAGGCCCATATTCATTGTATTGGTGAATCCAGTTGATCATTTGCATATTGATGAGAATACAGTTTGTTCTTGTCATTCTTTTGTCTCTCTTTTATACTTTTCATTGTGCCCTTGATCTTGGCAAAATCTCACATGGTATTAGTGCCATTAGAGCTTCAATTGATTGGTTTTTGGAGACATCTTGGAAGGCTTCTATTTTCGGATCTGAGGGACAGCGTTTTTCGGAGGCATCTTAGAGCATTTTCAACCTCACCATTGCGTCCAGGAGGCCGTTTCAATAAAAATCAAGTATAAACCCGATCTATTTAGGCAAAAATTGAATTTTGGGTGTTGGAGGAATTTTTTGCCCAATTTGGGCGGTACGGTAAGGAATTTCTGGATCTCGAAAAAAAAAAAAAAAAATTGCGGGTCCGTACATTCTGCCCAATCAGCATTTTTATGAAAATTTTTAGATCCCTCTCCGTTGAGCAGTTTGGATTTTTGAGTCAACTTTGAAGACTAATAACTCACTAGATTTTGCTCCTTTTTGGGTGCAATTTTTTTTAATTTGAGCTAATTTTTCGTGCTCTTCGCAACGGTGTGATTATTTTCTGATTTTGGTGCATAGGTTTTTTGGAATTTTCGGATTCTCTCAACTGTACCTATCCAATCCTCAATTTTGTAACTTCAAAGGCCTCATTTGAGCTCATACAACCTCCTTTTCAGGAGCCGTTTTTTTTAAAAGTGCATATTTTTTCGTCTACTTTCATAATCTATGATCAGCTTTCAAAGATTTTGAGTGGACATTGTACTTTCAGATATTGGTCTTATTTGGCCTATTTGATACTTGTAAATTGGTTGGATCTTAGTTTAGATCTCTTGCATTATTAGTTTGAGTCTCTTTTGGCCTTATTGAGGCAGTTGTAAAGTTGAAATTAGAAGTCCACTTTGCCATTTTTTGCAAATGGCCCATTGTACACGCACTAAGTATAAAGTGTCAAATCATCATTTTGGGGGGGCTTCTTTGATTGAGTGAATTTGGGGGGGTGTCTTGTGTGATTGTGCCTCTCTTTTCTTGTGCTCTTTCATTTTTGTTGCAATGAGTCCTCATAAATTTCCACCTTTAACTCCACATAATTATGCATCATGGAAAATTAATGTATGGAGCAAATTAATGGAAAAAGGTCTCACGCACTACATAGATGGAACAATAGCAGCACCACCTAATCCTAAGGCTGATCCTAATGCTCAGTTAGAATGGCTCACTAAGAATTGCATGGCTCTTGGAACTTTGCGTAAGTATGTATCAGATGACCTCATTTTTCACATAGAAAAGTGTACTACAATCAAAGAGGCTTGGGATATGTTTTAGAAATTGTATATGTACCTTGGGTGGAAGTGCATATTGCAAGAAGTATCACATTGAATATGTACCTCAACTGATGGAAATCCTGCCAAAATCTTTTTAAGAAAAACAACATCAACTTGTCATCTGCCTACACAAAGAAGGATACATCTCCTTCCTCTTCCTCACCGTCTAAGGGAAAAGGGCAAGCATTTGTGGCTACAACAGGTTCTTCACAGTAGTGGATACTTGACTCGGGTGCCTCTTATCACATGGGTTCTACAAAGGAGTAGTTTTCTTCATTGGAGCCATCTAAGGTACCTCACATTTACATAGGTGATGATACACAAGTAGAGATTGAAGGGAAAGGTTCAGTCGACATGGATGATGGAACATTTGAGAATGTTCTTTATGTTCCTAACTTGTCTACCAAACTTCTCTCTATCTACCAAATCACTCACTATGGGAATGGGAAAAAGGTTGAGTTTACACCTGATTCAGTTGTGGTAAAGGAACTTGATGATGATGCCTTGGTAGCAGTGGGACAAGTCAATGACAACTCAAGGCTTTATTCATTCTCCCACTTTGTGCCAAGTTCTCCTTCTAGAGCCTTGCTTACTCATTCAAATTCAGAAAGTAAGCTATGGCATGAGCGGTTTGGTCACCTCAACTACCGCTATCTTCAATAGCTCAGCACTAAAGACATGGTCACAGGTCTACCTCGAATCAATTTTTCAAAGGGTGTATGTTCAGGTTGTTCCATGGGCAAGCATCTTGAGGAGAAGTTTGATAAGGGGAAAGCTTGGAGAGCTTTGGAAGTTCTTCAACTTGTTCACAGCGATGTAGCACGTCCATTTCCAACACCTTCATTTAGTAAGGCCCGCTATGTCCTCACCTTCATTGATGACTACTCCCGCTTCACTTGGGTCTACTTTATCATTCATAAGAGTGAAGTATTTGACAGATTTCAGGACTTCAAGACTCGTGTGGAAAAGCAATCCAGGAAAGTGGTCAAGATTCTTCATACAAATAATGGAAGGGAATATGTGAACACAAGACTTGAGGATTTTTGTACATTTGAAGGGATTGATCTTCAGCATTCTGTTGCATACACTCCACAGCAGAACGGGGTTGCAAAACGCAAGAATAGAACTCTCAAAGAAATGGCTAGCTGTATGATACATGCACGTTCTCTTGATCCCACCTTTTGGGGAGAGGCTATCAGTTGTGCCACACACATCCAGAATCGGGTTCCTCACAAAGCTTTGCAAGGTATTACTCCTTTTGAGGCGTAGGCTGGTAGGAAACCGATTGTGAGACATTTCAGAGTCTTTGGGTGTCCAGCATGGGCTCGCATACCTCCGTAGAAACGCAAGGCATTGGAACCTCAGAGTCGGCCTTGCATATTTGTTGGATATCCTGAGGGTGTTAAGGCATATAGATTGATGGATCCTGAGACACATGAGGTGTTTATTGAGAGGAGTGTTCACTTTGAGGAAAGCTCTCCTAGCTTAGCCTCTCTACTTCCTCCACATTCCTCCATTGTGGATAGTGATGCTAGTGATTCAGATGATGAGACTCCTTCAACTCCGACTCGCAGGGTTACACCTCTGCAGGGTCCACTTGCAATTGAGGAGCCTCGTTCTCCACCTCCACCTAGACCTCGTAACTTTTTTTGTGGAGCCACAAGGGTGCATTTAATGTTTTTGGCAAGATTTCCATCAGTTGAGGTACGGGGTAAGTCTGGAAGTGCAGGGAAGTGTATGCACTTGACTTGTACATGCAAGCAACCTAGCCATACCCACAAAGGGCAATCCTGAGAAGGTGGATTGACTAACCTTCCAAAGTCAGGCATGACATAAGTCACCAAGCATGGCCCTGTACCTCCCTTGATGGAAATCTTGCCAAAAACATTAAATGCACCCCTGTGGCTCCACAAAAAAAATGCATAAGTCACCAAAACTGTCACAACATTTAAAGCCTTAAGTGTCGATCATGCCATCCGGAAGTGTTGCAAGCCAAAAGCAAGTTTGGAAGACTTCGGAGACCTAGGTCACCGTAGTTGGGGAACTTCGGGGTTCTAGAGTTCCGGGGTTGAAGAACAAGGAACTTGGGAACCTGGGGGTTCCGAAGTTCCAGGCTAAAAGAACAAGGAACTTGGGAACCTAGGGGTTCCGAAGTTCTGGGGTTGAAGAACAAGGAAATTGGGAACCTGGGGGTTCTCGAGTTCTGGAGTTGAAGAACAAGGAACTTGGGAACCTAGGGATTCCGGAGTTTTGGGGTTGAAGAACAAGGAACTTGGGAACCTGGGGGTTTCGGAGTTCCGGGGTTGAAGAATAAGTAACTTGGGAACCTAGAGGTTCCGGAGTTCAGGGGCTAGAAGAACAAGGAACTTGGGAACCTAGGGGTTCCAGAGTAACTTCGGAGACCTCGGTCACCAAAGTTGGGAAGACTCAGGAACTTCCTTCTGACAAGACAACACTTCACACTTCATAATTCCATTGCTTTTCTCCTTGATCAACTGGGGCAGCGCTGGTCCATGGAACATATCTCTGATCGGTTCTCATTGATGGACCAAGGGTGTCATAAAAATGACAACAGACCCCTCCAAAGAGCGACTTAAGCCTTTCACTTCCAATGAGGTTCTCAAGGCACAAACTAAGGATTTAGTTATTTCCTTTCACACTCCAAAAGAACGAACTAAGGTTTTCCATTTCCTATGCCCCCCTAAATGTGCAAACTAAGGAAATACGATTTTGCATTCAAGGCAAAGGGAGATGTTTTAACACTTGCACCACCTTGAGAATGGACCCCACAATGATGAAAGAAAAGCCTTTTTATTTAAAATTTAAATTGGTGAACCAAGTCAGCCTTCAGCTTTAATTTGCAAATCATTAAATGAGATCACAAGTCGGCCATGTGAGGTATAGCATCCCCTTTCAGCAACTATAAAGCAATGTTGATCATTGCATTTGATCAACATAGAATCAATATTGTGAATGATCTCAATCAGCTAGTGAATCTGATTAACAAGGCAGTGACTCCATTCCATGCTGATATTGCCAAGATTGTCATTGCTAGAGCAGCGAATGACAGCAATTTTGATCAAGGCAAGGCGAAGACATTCAAGGCATAGTGAAATTTGTTACAATCAACAGCAAATTGACTTCCTAAATTGGCGAATTTGTCATTGATAGCAGCGATATTGTGCCTGTTAGGAATCAGCAAATCGAACTTCAACGAATCCATCATTGATCAACAGCGAATTCAATAGGGAGATCAGCGATTCTACATCAGAAAATAGACAAACTCCAGCATTTCACATCAAGAGCGCCTTGATATAAAGGGCAATTTTGCCAAAGAATGATCAAATTGAAATTACCATTCCATTTGGAAGCAATTTACAGGTCTGAAACAAGTTTATTTGATCATTTTCCTAAAAAATCAGACCTTGGTTTAGCACTGGTACAGCTTCATGTTCACTATTTTCACATGATTTTGATCACAGGATGCTTTGTTCATTGCATTTTGATCATCTAGCATACTTCAAAGTGTGATTCATTAGCTTAGATGGTTTCAGATTTTAGACAAGCTTAGGGTTTTATAATACATTAAGGTTTTAATGATCCAATACACTCTTAAGGAGGAATTACTAACCTCGATGCATTTTTAGATGTTACAAGTATTAAATTCATATCACCACCCTAACTTGGACAACTCTCATAAGTACAACATGGCAGAAGCACGGTAGGCTCTCATCAAGGAGGACTCAAAGGGAGAGGTGATGGAATCCAAGATTACATCATTTTGGGGCAATGTAGGAGACACCAACCTTGGCCAAATCAACATGAAGAAGTTTCAAGGATCTTTGTATGCCACCAAGCCATCCAGATTTTCAAAGATGATGATTGAGAGTGGGATAGTGAAAGGAATATGCTTCCCTCGAGCTGTGCAAAGCAATGAGTTGATCGTTGAGTGTACCAAGCAGTATGATGTGAGCAAAAGGATAATAGTAGCACTTGATGGCAAAGAACTTGCTTATCTATCCGAGAGAGTTATTAGTGAAGCTTTCCATATACTTGAATTCAGTGGCATGATCTACAAGAGCAAGGAAGTAGCACAGGTATTCTATGATGATGATCCCAACAAATGCCTTGGCATAATCAACAAGTATTGGTTATTGAAGAGCAAGCCCAACATATCTAAGCTACCCACCAAGCTCCATAGGATTGATTTCAAGGAGGAATTCAGTGACTTGATCACTATGCTCAATCGAATCATGGGAACCCCTCAAGCATCTTAGTTCGAGAATCAGATGTTTTACTTCATGGAGATCATATCGACTGAAAGGAGAGCATAAATTGGGCAAGGATTATAAGTAATAACATTGATATACAGCTCAAGAGATTTGCACGAACCAAAATATTCTCCATGAGTTCATATCTCATATATTCGCTTGCCAAAGCTCATGAATACGCAAGATTAATTTATAGAGGTCTAGTCGGTACAAGAGTTGGAGAATTGAGAGCATGTGACTTATATGCACAGCTGCATTACCCTAGCAAGACACATTATAGGAGAGTGAACGATGCCTTCACTATGCATAATAAGAACTTTGCAAGGTGGCATTCATCAAAGATTATCCCCATAGGCAAAAGAGCTAATAGAGAAGTTTGGTGCTTGGTTTATCTAGTTTCCGAAGTTCACCTACATAAGTATACAAGGATGCTCTTGTCCACCCTACATGCTACCGAGATATCCTACCAACAAGTTCATATTGCTTTAGTTGGTGAGGCAGTTGATGGCATACAACAAAGTATAGAAGAATAGACACACTGCTAGAATTCCTTTTCCCATTTCAGTTGGACATTCGTTGGAAGTGTGTCCATCCTTGCAAGATACAAAAAAGGTGGAAGAGGAATTGAAATCTCTCCTTCTTATTCCATACTTTTCCAGAGATAGCTTTGATCCCTACAACAACATCAAGAGATCTAGTGGTAGAAGACACAAGCACAAGTTATGGTTGGAAGACCATTTCATGAATCCTCAAGATGATCTAAACATAAGAAGAAGAATGTGTTCAAGGCTACCAATTGACATCGTCAGGGTATGCAAGGTCTTCAAAATTCTAGATCAAGCACAAGATAGTGGAAGACACCTCCAGCCAATATATGAACAAGAGAAACACAAAGAGGTGAAGGTCAACTAGATTGATATGGAGATCACCAACTTGAAAGATCTGATGAAACCAATCTTAGCACATGCAAAACGATGGGTAGGCGTCCAAATCCAGAAATTAAAGAGTCAAGACACCCAGCTGATTTTCAAATTGATGGGAGAGATGGGGTCTTTTGATGGTGATAAAGAAAGTAAAAGCCAAAGTGGAAGTGCCACCCAGTTGGCTCATAACAAAGGGTCTAAGAGAAAAGAAATTCACAAGGAAGAGCCCCCAAACAAGAAGCATAAGTCAACTTCAAGACGTCCTACTAGTACCTCTTCCGAGCATGAAATAGAAATGAATCAAGCAGCTGCCCAAGGAAATCGCCCACCTAGAGAGAATATTGATCATGGAGTCTACAGTTCAGAAAAGTAGGTGCGAAAGGATAGACAAGTGTAAGCAACCATTGGGTCAAGACAAGTTAGTCTCACCTAGGCTAGCCGATGATAAGGCGGGCAATGATGTACATGTGACTATTGAGGATGAAGATCAAGAACATCTCCACCCCGAGAAGATCAATAACTAAATGAAGTGTAGGTAGGAGAAGATAAATCAACTATCCTTGCATGGCTTAGGGAGAGGTTAGCAAAGGAAGTGATAGTAATAGTGGAAGATCCTATTGATTTAGACAGCTTCCTAGATAGATCTCAAGAAACTGCTGAGAAGAAGAAAGCAGTGAAGATGTCAAAGATGACAAGAGATGGTGAAGGGTCTCGAATGATATAGATTGCCACTCTAAGAGTAGATAAGCCCAAGGGCGAGATCACAGTGGAAGAATATCACTTGTAGACTGTTGATTTAGGTCCTCCTACCATTGATCAAGTATTGGAAGACATGAACAACACAATAAAGATAGTTCACGACATGCTAAAGTCGGAAGTAGAGAAGAATAAGAAATTGGAAAGAGAAATCAGTATATTGAGAAGTCACTTCCGGCAGTTCAAGCAAACGCTAAGGCAGCATGATCCTTTAGCTATGCCACCACCATTGCTTCCTCCGAACTCAATTGACAATTTTGAAAAGATGAAAAATTCAGCGCACCTAATGGATACTTGGATAAATGAGACTTTCAAAAGGGTGAATGCATTTACAAAAGAACTAGTGGAGATATTTGATAGAGCGGTGAGCGTTCTTGAAAGAAATCAAGTCCTCGTGGCAGTATATGATACTTCCGTTCTCACCAGAGACTGTACTATGCCCATATTAAAAGAAATGAAGAAACTATCGAAGCAAATTTTGGTGAACAAAGGAGTATTGAGAGATGGACAATTGCCTGATTTCCAGTAGTGGTGTAACTTGCTTCGCATGAGAAAAGTCATCTTTGAAGATATCAGCAATGGATGCACTCAAGTTGATGGAGCAATAATCTTGATACATGATAAGATTGTAGAGGTAGTTGAAATCATTCTTAAGAAGGAGATGAATGAAGGAATTCATATAGATGTCGATCAGCTAGTTGAGAGAGTGAAGATCATATTCTTTGGAGTAGACGGATCACCTTTAGAGAAACAACTGGACGATATACACTCATTTATAGTACTTGCCAACAAGACTAGGGATTTTGGGCCAGGATGGGAAACAACTTTTGCCTCAACTTTGGAAGAACAACTGACGAACCTACCTGCAGTTCCAATAACTGAGATTGATTTCATGACGTCCAGATTCATTGAATTTGTAAAGAAAGAAAAGGATAAGGGCAACAAGATTCTAGAAGATAGTTTGTTATGATCCCATGTGGCATCATTTTTCCTATTGGAGGAATTTTCCTCGTATGTTGTGCCAAATGGATGTCACATTCCCATTGGCTGATATTTAATAATTTGTAGTACATTAGGTATTTTGTAGTAACAAACCCTAATTAAGGTTTAGGTGGCAAAATTTGGGCCCGTGACTTTGATTCAATCTTGGCCATTTATTGTAATTGAGATCTCTATATAATCTCATCTCATTTCATTTATAAAGGATCAATTAGAAGAGTTTTGAAGAATTGTTGTTTGATACTGCAAAAATTAATAAAATCATTGAAGTTTTAGTGACTTATTGAGTTTTGGAGCATTTGCTTGTTTCTTCATCCTTTTATGAGAGAAGTTAATATTGAAAAGACAAAAAAAAATTAGAATAGAATTTGCTTATGAAAGATGCATGTGCATGATTGATAGTCAAGCTCATTGTTCATACTACTAGTACTCCATCGATGGTGAAGTATCCCGCATAGTCCACTGAACTCAATTTAGCAAAATCTTAACTTCAATTACTATTCCATCATTGGTATGCTTCATCTTGAAGGTATCTATGCTTGTGGTAGTGATTTGAAAATCATCAAGCTACCCTTAGAAGATTGCACTAGCGTTGTGGAGATGTTCATGGCATGTCGAAGCAAAGCTTAGTTGAGCTCGCTTGAAATTGTCCATTTTCTTGTATTCTTAGTATTAGCATAGCATTCCTTAAACCTTGCTCCTTTTTTCATTTTTTTATCAAAGATCATTAGTAGTAAGAAAGAGCGATATTGCAACATCATTCAAAGAACATAATTCAATGAGCTTGAATTGATAAAGAACAATTACGTAAGTCCCCTCGCAGGTATGAAAGATCCCAAATGGATCCTCTTGCTGTTGCTGCTATAAATTCTTAATTAAACATACTATATTTTTGTAATTTTCCGGTGATCTTATAGAATAGACAGAAGTTGCAGAAAGGGATTGTTTCTTTTTGGGTTTTGATGTTATAAGTAAAGTAATTGATAAATAGCAACAACGGTGAAATAAAACAGTAAACAATGTTCATATGTAAGAACACTTGAGCAATCTGAAAATACTGCAAATCATACCAGGCAAATAACCTAGTTTTGTATTCAGTAAGAATCCATACATTTATTTCGAGCTGTTCTCAATTTGGATTGATGCCAGATGGAGGAATATTACTAGCAACGAACAAGGAAGACCAAATAAGCTTAATACAACCCTTCAAGCCAACATACAAACAAGGCGTAGTTGCAAAGGAGGCATGGAAGCTACTGCAAATCACATGCCAGCTGAAATAGACCAGCCGCCCTGTTGAAACCCCCAATATGCATGCCGAATCTTCAGGCCAAGAAGATGTGTCTTCTACCTCTGACAATCTTTGTGCAATCTTGGATAAATCCACTGTCAACTCCTGCTGAGGGCTATGTCCCAGCAAGTTCAGACCTGGGGTTTACGTCCCAAACCAAAATCACTCCTCCAGAGCAATTCTCAAATTCGCAAGTTTCAAAATGATCAAAGATGCTATCAATTAGGTTTTCATCTCCTTATAACTCCTTTCCCTTTGCAAGTCGAACCTTAAAGAATAATAAAGCTTGCGCTTTATAATTAAAGTGACACTCCCAATTATGGCATCAAACTATAGGAAAAATATCACTTTATTGCGAATAAATAGCTTCAAGCATCCAAAAAGACTCTGGGAGGTGAGAATCATGTAGCAAAGTTCAAGACCTTTCCAACGAGCTATAACACAGGCATATCAAACCAGATGAAGCCAAAAACCCCTTATTACTCTGAAATAGCTATATACATAGCCTTATTTTAATTTATTTAATCGCTAACTTAGGAAATATTTAAATATATTAAAATATTTCCATAGATCCAATAATAGCCCAAAATAACCAGCCAAACATGAATCTAACTTCGTCACTTGTTTGAGACTGATGCCGGACAAGATGGGCCAACTGGTAGTCCCATCCCTAAAATCTAGGGATACTCCTAGAAACTAGGAAACACACCCAATCTTTCTGAAACTAAAACCATGGTATGGTCCCGTGGAATCTCAAATATGGACACTGCCACAACCTCCTAAAAAGTAGGGAATCGCCCTAAAAAGTAGGAACCTCTCTCCAAACACATGTAACTGCTCAAAAGGATCCTGCTCTACTCCTTGGTCCCCCAGGTGGTCATTCAGTCAACTGCCAGTTCTCCCTAAAAAATAGGAACTGTCGTTTGAAGGTCCAAAATGGCTCACAGAGCCCCTGCAAAGCTCCATGACCCTCAGAATGAATCCCCTAACCATGTCATTGACCTACGGGAACTCGAATGGTAGGTCAACCCCTACTCATCTCATGTCACCTAGAAAAGGGGACATTACAAGGTACAACAAACACATCACACCATTGAAGCTATCCAACACGTCAAGACTTGACATCGAGAACCTTGGAGTCATCTCAAATGATGCTTTGCTAATCTTCAGCATTTGAGAAGTCTTTGTTCAAGAGAGGATAGAGTATTCAATACCTTATTCTATGCTCGATTGTGCATAAAAACACCATCAACGAGTAGGTGAATTTGGTTTGATGATCATTAAGGTTTAAAAGGTGTTTTGATGTGGGTTCTCTTGTTATGGTGTGTTTTTTCCTTTTGAGAGTGTTATTCAGGTTTGGTAGAGATTTAATGCTTTTTCAGTGTGCTGGTCATTATTTTCAGAGATTGAGGAAACCATTTTTTATGCTCATATCTCAAAGTTTTATCACATTAAATTTTAACGTTTTTTTTTTTTTTTTTGTCTTAAAAGTTTCAAATTTCAACTTTCATTTATAGTTTTTAAACTTTTTTATTTTTATAATGTGTAACTCTAAGTCTTAACTTTGTCTTCATAAGTGGCTAGTTCATCTGAATCTAAGAGAAATTGGAATACACATTCTTTCATCCACTCAATAAAGTGTAAAAGATTGCACACAAAAAGGTGAAGAACTTAGTAAATATGCATTCCAATTTGTGTCTCCTTTCACACAAACAACATGACTACAAGTGACATGAAGTTGTGGGATATAGAACCAAAGCATATTGACTTGGATACTTCCACTTCTTCGCAAATTGCACTTGAAGAGTCTGAAAACCAACACTTCTTTAGTGCAAGTGGCAAGGGCACTGACACTAATTTTGATTCATCTATTGTCAATGATGATGATGATATTGACAATTTAGAAAATTCATTTGATTATTAAAATTAAAACTAATTTGTTGAACTTGATATTATTGTTTTAATATTGAATGATGAATATTTTATAATATTTATCATTTATGTTAAATGACAACATTCAAATTTATGGTGGTTTTGTTGTTTATATCATGTTATATGATATATACTTTTTCCTAACTTTGAGTGCAACTGATTCAAAAAAGTATTACAGACCAGATTCTAATTAAAGCAAGAAGACCACTAATTAAAATATAGGAAAACAGCAAGGAACCCATTAACAATGACAAATAAATTAATTTCATACTTTTTCAGCACAATACAACGTCCAAATCCACGATCAAGAGAAGATTTGTTCATAACAATGGCATCCTCAATATCATAGCCACTGTAACTCATCACAGCCACTGTTGCATTCTGCCCTGCTCCAAGTTTGTCATATTGAATCTGGAGACAATGAAAAGGGTTAGCAATAATTTATGAAAGAAAGATAGTGAATCCCAAGAAAAAATACACATACACAAGTTCCAATGATTTGGGGATTCTACTCAGAAACAAAACGGTGAAATCTCATTAGCTAGTTAAGGCTGAATTCTATTGAAAGCTTTCCAGCCTCATTCCAACAACATCCAGAACACAGAAGATTTAATGTCGTTTACCAGTTCAATTGTCTTTGTTGTCAGAAGAGGTCGCTGAGGGTACACCAACAGGTAGAGCAGAGTGTCTATTCTGCATAACTGCACAAATGTTGACAAGCAGAATTCATATTGAGAAATAATCTACATCAAAATTCATACAATTACAATTTTAAATTCAATCCAGTATGTTCAGTTTCTGTGTTCATACACATATTTGTCAAATAGATAAAAGATGACCTGAAACCCCCCCAAAACAAAGAATAGATGATCTAAGATTCCATTCTAGTAAGTTTACAGTTATTAAAAAAATAACAAGATCTTGACGTTTTCCATTTTTGTACATAAGCAAATCTTTTTTTCCACTTGACACACAATTTCAGACATCCTAATTTTTTTTAGGGTTAATCTTGTTGCCAAAGAACCCATTTCCCACTGCATTGCTACAGTCCATCACTATCCTAGACTGTAAATGGCCATTTATGCCATAATATATTCTCTGAAGTTCTTGACAGAAGTTCAAAAGTTTTGTATTAATAAAAGCCTAGGAAATGATATTTTAATGTAACAAAATACCCATAAAACAGGCAAATCAGGTGTGGCCCAAACCATACAGCAAGGAAAGAAACATCTGAAACATAGCTTTAAAGCAGTAGCTAAGTGCCATACTCCGAAAAAAAGTAAAAACACTAAGACAGCAAATACCAAAAAGATTTATAGTATGTTAAGCTAAAGAAAGCTACCCTAAAAACATTTACTATTTGTACAGAGGATAAACTTCAATACAACAGGTCACTGATCTTTAGATATATAAAATTTGAAGAAAGAATGTACGTATCTGGAAAATTAACATTTCTAAATTTGAGTTCATAGATGATAGATATTATAAATTAACAATCAGTATAAGAAACTCTAAGCCCAAGGGCTCTTAGATAGCAATAGTAAAACACATAAAAAGGTGAAAAGAACACAGAATCATAGAAAAAGAAATTCCACAAGACATTCACCTGCATGTATAGTGTTTTAAGTCAGCTGCATACCCCACATTACAAGAAAAAAAAGCTCAATTGAGCAAAAGAAAACATGACAAACTTGGATCATATAAACAAAAGACTAGCCACAAAATCAAAGATGAAACAATAAAAGTGTCCCTCTAATACAAGAGAAGTAAAAAACAACAGATTATATTTAATTTGATGAATCTATTCTGAATCTATTCTGAATCTATTCTGAATATGTTGTATGTATCCAACAAAGAATAATCAAGCATTACTTGATTGTAAGCTATGTTTCCCATTGCTTGCTTTCCCATTGCACACTGCAATAAAAAGATAATCATTGTCAGGTTTCACTATTAATCACAAGAAAGAGAAACGTATAGTTATGGTCTGTAATAAAATTCTGACTGAAGTTTGACAATTACTGTTATCACCACAAACCTGATATGTATTCCTTGGTGATTGATTGTGGTGAGGAAAAGGTATAAGTCCAGCACAAACACCCAAAATTGTGAAAGGCTCAATTTCTATATGAGTAGTCAAAGGTGTTGATTCTCCTTCATAAAGTGCAACCTGGACATAATCATGTGTCATTCAAGGAATGTCTAAATAACCAACATCAGTCACAATAGTTTAGAAAACAGGTCTCACCTGTGCATTGTTCTCTTCATTAACATCAAGATACTCCACCAAGCCTTCCCGCAAGAAGTCATCAAATGTTCGAAAGCCATCCTGACACCCACATAAGCAGAGCTAAGATTTGCAAATACAATTGCTAGAACTTGTAATATATCAAACAAATAGTAACCAACCCTCAATTCTTTCATGTGATGTTCTTTCACTCTAGAGACTCCTTTATCTGCAATCACCAATGGCCGACAAACACGACCACCATCTGAAGCAACATATACACAGCGCTGCACAAATCATCATTACACTGTATATCAATTCAGAACTTTCTATTTGTATTTTATATAAATTCACAATCTGACAGATTTTATTTTTTTGTAATTACAAAAGCAGAATCCTGCTGTTAATAAAGGTAGGAATCTATGCAAAGCAGTGGGTCATTGTTACAAAATCTGCTTATGTCATGGACCCAGAGAGAGAGAGAGATTCCAGAATGTTCATTACCATACCATCTCTTATGATTTTCTGAAAATAAAGTGAAGAGAAACAATCCCATAATAAATGCATTTAATTCTAGCACTACGTTAAAAATTAAAAACTATGATTATAATGCTGCCCTTCATTCTAACACCCCACCTCTTAAAGTTGTTCAGAAGTGTTCCATCATTACCATTAAACTTACTAAGTGCATAAATGGTTGCCCCCCATCTTCCCACCCCCCAAGATCAACTAATAATATCACATGTTCAATTAATTATACTTATTCTAGAAATGGTCCAGAACTTTCTATAAAGCTGAATAAATATTTTGACCAATACCTGCTTCTCATTCACAAAAACGCTCACAAATTCTCCAATTTTACCAGCTCGGCGTAACTTTCTTAGAAATACCGCGAAACGCTAACAATTAAACATTCACCATCAATTAGATATTTGGGGTATAAATACTAAAAAGAGTTTCTTAGAATTTTTTACTAATAGTATTGAAACTATTTAATATAACTAAACTGCATATGAAGATAAACTATTAATAGTTTATTTAAAAAATACCTGTGGCCGCCTATGTACTCCAAGAATGAGCCCATTGAAAATAACTAAAAATGTCTTGGGTGAATGGAGTTCTTCACCAGAAAGCAAACTCAAATCTTCAACTCCTAAAGTACGGCACTAACATTTCAAATTCAAACATTAGAAAGACTGTTAAAAGCAAGAATTGAAACTGAACGAAAAAAATTTAAAAAAGAACAAACACCAATCAATATAAATGTGTATTGCCCTCAATGCATGGTAGAATTACATTTACACAGCATTGTAAAAGTATAAATGGAATTCAATTACTAATGTTTAAAATGGGAAAACATGGCTAAAAAAAAATTTACTATTTAAAAAAAATTGAGGAAAGAAAACAAATTTTGTTATTTCATGTCAAATATAGTAGATGGAGATAAAAATTGATGCAGGAGCATCCAAGGTGAACATGAAATTCAAATTTGAATTTGGAGTATTTTTCATTAAATTTGGAATTTATTCAGTTTTGGGGTGCGGGAAATGGGAGTCGCAACTTGCCTTAACTCAAAACACTTTCCTTTATTTTGAAAATTCAAAAAAGGGCACCCAAAAATGAGTTATTGGGCAGTTTCTATTTTGGGGTCCTATTGGGTGGAGAATTTTGGGAAAGTTTTCAAATTGGAGTTTTGGTGATTATGATGGTTAAAAGGCAAATTTCAACATTATTTTCAGAATCCCCATTTTTAGATTTTTCGGAAGTTTGAGAGGAAGAAGAAATTTATCTTTGAAGAAATTGTAGGTTTGAAGAAGGTGAAGAAGAAATGAGATGAAGAGAAATCAGATTTGAAGGCTACTTCTTGTTGTAGTTCCTTCTTGCAGATTATGAGACTTTATAATGAAATTTGTTTATGTTGATTGTGAAGCAAATAGGCTCACATTTCTTTGTATTTTTCAGATTTTAAGTCAAATCAATAATGATTTGCATGTGTGGTTGTATGTTGGAATTTTTATTTTGCATCAAAAATTGAGATTACACATTATAAAAATGGTAATTATAAAAAATTGCTAAGTTACTGAATTGGTATTGCAATCAGGGAAGAGTACATGGGTATGGTATGCCAATACAAAAAACATATAAAAATCATAATTACATACAAATTTGCATGATTTTTAGTTTATAAACTAGTTTTTATATTTATCATACTTCTATTTAGTTTAATTATTTAATTAAATATTTTCCATTCATATTTTAAAATACTTCACTTATTAAGTTATGAAAACAAAATTTACAATATAGTTTACTACCAACTAGAGAACAGTTGATTTTCATTTTTAAACCATCAACTAAAAATGATCGGATTCCTATGTCCTAAGCCTGCGATACAAAGGGAATAGGAGAAGCTTTTGACACCACTATCCACCACTGGTAGTTGCTCTATGTTGGCAGGGACATACTTGTTTCTTGTTCATCCCTCCCATGCTTTTTGGAATTAAAGCTAGATTTGGCATGAGAAGAAGCATATCGAACTAGCAGAATCTAAAAGCTTATGTAAATCGTGCAGTAAACCTTACATAATTTGTACAATCAAATTGTAAGATAAAACTTAAAAGCTACATTACCCTATGTTTTTGGGAGGTGGATGGTAAGGATGGGGGGACGAGGTTCCAAGATGGTATTTTTTTTTTTAAAGATCCCCAACCATTTTGTACTGAATTTTTCTGATGTTTAACGTTGCTGATTGAAAGTTATTAGGATAGTTGTTTTGAGGTTTTTGCTTGGGTTTTGTTTCCAATGATTGCATAAGGGTTTATCATGAACGTATGCCAATGAAACAATACTTTTGAACTCAAATGCAGAAATATTAATGACTGATAAATAAATTCAGAATTCTGATTCTTGGAACAGCAAGATAATAAATTTCAGAATTAAGGAAATAATTCACCACAGCAACTATTTGCATACCAAGAGTCCAGTGCTCAACCAAGAAGGAATTTTATTGATGAATCAAAGATGGCTCCAAATGGCTTTATTTGCTTCTACAATAATTACCAAAAACAAATACTGGGGAACTGCTGAGTCCCAAGCTTGGCCTCCCAGGAAGGATTATTCAATTTACTGACAACCAAAAATTTGAATCAAAATCAACACTTGTGGCCTGTAGAAGTCACCAAATCACTGCTGGAAGATGCTGCCAATTAAGCTTGCATGAAATCCAACCCCTTTCTTGGCTGGTACGGCCATGATGCGCAATTGGGGGCTTGCTGAATGGTACAACTGGCTTAGGAAAGGTATGACCAGCTTAGAAAAATGTACGGCTGGCTTGAGGAATCTCAAATCCCTCCAAATCTGCCACATTTCGCATTATTTCTACTGCAAACAATTTTATTATTAATCTTTCAAGTAATTTCACTGTTTTTTGGTATAATTGTTGACCCGGCAACAATTACTTTTATTGAATTTTGCTGATCTGATTGCATCAAACCCTTGATGCTTATTTGCTGGAATTTAACCTCTAAATCTGCCTGTAAAACACTCCACTTAAGCACAAAATCTTGTATAGATTTCCCATAATTTTGAACTACATTTCCATCCAACTCACAAATCACCAGGGAGTTTTTGTTCCCAGAAGTCTGAAAGGCTGCTGAAATTCATCCTTAGAGCTCCATTCTCCAATTGCTGATGTAAAAATGAATCAATGAATGCACAAATGAGACCCCCTCACGTTACTTTATTACTTCCCAACCATAATCGAACTTAGAGAGTTTTCTCCTTTATTTTAATGAAGTCATTTTGCAACTTACATCTCCCTTAAGTGGTTCGATCAGCTTGAGGGTCTAATTCATGATTAATAAAAAGTCCACCTTTTAAAACAACCTTATAAAACCTAGGGATGTGTGCCATGGGGTCTCTCATTTATATTTTTTTTTTTATAACATAAAATTATAAAGTTATTTTATTATGGCTTTAATTATTTCTATAAATAGCCACCATAATATAAAATTATCCGTTTTAGCCATGGGTAGCTTTCTACTTATAGCAAAAAGGTGACTTAGCCATAAATAACATTATTTGCTCAAGGATGACAATAACCAACTGCCAAACAATAGCATGTAAGCCCTTCCGTGCATGGAGTAACATCTCCTATCCATTGGATTTGCCTACAAAGATGGATAATAGGCAAATCTCAACACCTAAGTGATCAACTAGGAAAGAGGGGACATTACATTCTTGCCATCCTAGGATTGCTTGCCCTCAAGCAACTGCAAAGTTGGATGGTGAAGTATCATTTCCCCTTCCCACGTGGCATACTCTATAGGCAAGTCCTTCCAACGTACCAAATATTCCCTAATCACACTACTCCTCAACCTCCTCTCCGTTATGTCTAAAATCTCTACACGAATCAAGATCAATCGGCCCTCCTCATCCAATGAAGGCAACTCAGGTGAAGAAACAAAATGTTGTCCCAAAGCCCTTTTCAAGCAAGACACATGAAAGACATTAGGTATCTTACTATCAAAAGGCAACTCAAGCTCATACACTACCTCTCCAATCCTCTTCGATACTCTGTAAGGTCCATAAAACCAAGGCTTGAGTTTCTTTGCCCCACTCCTCTTGAGTGTACTCTGCCTGTAGGGCTGCAAATGCAAAAAGACCATGTCTCCAACCTCAAATGACCTCTCAATTCGATGCCGGTTTGCATACATCTTTTGCTGATTTTGGGCATGTTGAATGTTATCCTTAAGTGCCTTAAGGATATCCTAACTGTCTTGAAGCCAATCCCGAGCTCTAGGCACTTTGCTATCACCAAGCGCCAAGTCCACAAATTATCCATACAACACACAGAAGGGAGTCATACCAATCGAAATGTGGTATGTAGTATTATAACAATGCTCCCCCAAATACAACCAACGCACCCATGCCTCTTGCTAACCCGAGACATAGTTACGTAAGTATCCCTCAACCCATTTGTTGACAATCTTTGTTTGTCCATCCATCTGAGGGTTGTAACTAGTACTAGGGGTCAACTTTGTACCTTCTAACCGGAATAGCACATGCCAAAAGATGCTCATGAATATGCTATCTTGATCACTGACAATGATCCTGGGGAGTCCGTGGAGTCTAAACACCTCACGAAAGAATAATTTTGCTACCTGAGATGTTGTAAAGTCGGCTGCAATAGGAATGAAGTGTGCAAACTTTGTCAATCTATCACAACCTCGTAGATGCAATCCTTCCCCTGAACTCTTAGAAGACTAGTAAAAAAATCCATCGATATACCCTCCCACTTCTGCTCTGGAATAGGCGACGGCTACAGAAGACTAGCTAGGAAAGTATGCTCTAACTTGTTCTGCTGAAAAGTCACACAGTCACGAATATAGTGCAAGACATCATCATCGAGACCCTTCCATGAGAATCTCTCTTGTACCTACCTGTATGTTTTGAAGTAACCAGGATGTCCTGCTAGTGGTGTGTCATGGATGGCATGCAAAATCTTATCCTTCAATTTTGACCCAGGGACTAAATAATTTTTTTCTTATAGTATATCACATCATCAATCATAGTGTACTTGTCATCCTAAATTTGTCCATCCATAATCTCACATGCAAACTGATTTTTGGAATACTCAACTAAAAGTTGAGACTTCCGATTAGCTGAAATCTCACTCAAGGACCATAGGGCAGCAATTGAAGGCCTCTTGGAAAATGCATCCACAACAATAATCTTCTTCCCTTTGAGATACTCAATGTCAAAGTCATATCCCTGAATTTTGCTAACCCATTTTTGTTGGCGCTCACTAATTTCTTTCTGCTCCAAGAAATAATTCAAGTTGTTGTGGTCAGTCCTCACCATGAATCTGCCATCTACCAAGTCCTATCGAAACTTCACCAAAGCATGCATAATGGCAAGAATCTCCTTGTCATAGGTAGAATACAACCTCATTATTTCTCAACTTCCATCTCTCGTAAGCAATGGGATGGTGATTCTGCACAAGAACAACACATATGCCCTCTTTTGATGCATCACACTCTAGAACAAAGGGTTGAGAGAAGTCTGGAAGAGCTAAAACTGGATGAGTGCTCTTGACTAGCTTGAGCCTATAAAATACAACTTGTGCCTCTTTTGTCCATCTAAAAGCACCCTTCCGTGTGAGATCTGTCAATGAAGTTGCAAGTTGTGAATAACCCTTCACAAACCTCATGTAATATGCACATAAGCCTAGGAAACCTCGCAACTCTGAAATATTCCTATGCGGTGGCCAATCAAGTATCGCCTGTATATTCTCCTGATGGACTTTCATTCCATTAGCACAAATCACATGCTCCAAGTATAATATCTATGTAAGTCCAAACTCACATTTGGACATTTTGGCAAATAGAGACTGTGCCTCCATAATACCAAGAACCTCATCCAAATGCCTCAAGTGCTCCTCCCAAGTCTTGTTGTATATCAATATGTCATCAAAGAACACCAACACATACTTACGCAACTGCTTATTAAATATATGATTTATACATGACTAAAATGTAGTAGGTGCATTAGTGAGACCAAGCGACATCACCAATAACTCATAGTGCCCGTAGTGACATTTGAATGTTGTCTTATGTATGTCCTCACGAACACAAATCTAATGGTACCTTGATCGAAGATCAATCTTCAAAAAGTACAATGCACCATGAATCTCATATAGTAACTCATCTATATCTGGAATCAAATACCTGAACCTGATTGTTTTCTTATTCAATGCACAGTAGTCAATGCACATGTGCATAGTGCCATCCTTCTTGTTCACCAACACAACAGAAGAAGCAAAGGGGCTAGAACTAGGCCTAATGAACCCCATATCCAATAGCTCCCAGATAGTCTTCTCTATCTCATCCTTAAATGCCTTAGGATGACGATAGGGAGTAGTGATGACGAGCTTAGCGACCTCCTCTAACTCTATCACATGCTCAAACCCACGGTTAGGACGTCTTCGAGGAGGAATATCCGCAAATACAACTCCATGCCTGTCCAAAACTATGTAGACATCGATATGGAATGGCTGCTCATCAAGTGAAGGTGTCTTGGACAAAATGAAACACTGTGTTGCCCAAGCAACATAACCATATCTGAAAAGAGACTCCATCCTGCGTGCTGAGACTACCCTAGGGCCACCATCAGAATGAGCCTTCAATACCACCTTCTTGCCATTTGCTATAAAATCCAACTCCATCCTCTGGAAGTCCTGAACATATCTACCAAGTGATTGTGGCCACTGGATGCCAAGCACTGCATCAATTTCACCAAGACCTACAACGTAGAAGTCATTGGTCAAAGTATAATCACCCATTTGTATATTAAGTTGTGGGACCCTTCTGGTGCACCACATGGAAAAGCCATCTACTACTGTCACACTAAAACCAGCAAAGTCCTCAGCCTGCAATCCACGCCTAGCAACCAGACCCTCGTCAATTAAATTGTGAGTAGCACCACTATCCACAAGGCAAATCACACGTTGTCCCTTAATTACTCCCTTCAACTGAAAGGGATGAATCTTAGGGACTCCTGAGAGAGTAGCAATAGTGACCTTGAATGTACCCAAAGTCTCATCCTCCCCAAGCTCTATCTATGGAGTCTCATGCTCATCCTCACCATTGTTGTCCTTAGAAACTATATCCTATATATGCTCATCATCCACTTCAAAATAGACCTCAATGAGATGTGCTTTGCCTTTCCCAAGGCATCTGTGTCCAGGCTCCCAAGGCTCCTTACACGAGAAGAATAGCTTCTTCCTCCTCAACTCATTACGTGTCTCCTAATCCATCCTAGGAGGTGGTACACTCTTGTGTTGTGTAGAAGACCTCTGAAAAGGTTTAGAGCCTCTGGAAAACTTCTTATCTGACTGATAAGAAGTGGGTGGTGGTGTAGTCTCAAGGTCTAGGGTAGTCTGAATAGCCTCATGTAGGGTCCTAGGCTTGAGAGCCTTGACCAATCCCTGTAACCTGTCATGTAAACCCTCAATAAATAGCACCACCATGCATCTCTTCGGCATCTTCTTCGATATCTCAAGAACTATAACAGCAATACGTTGAAACTCATTAATATTAGTTTCAACATGTCCAGTTTGTCGCAACAGTGCAAGATCTTTGTAATACAACTCAACATCCTTATAGTCAAATCTAGCAATCAACTGCTCAGTAAACTTAGTGTAAGAATGTATGAGTCCATGGTTTTGGGTGACTAAACCATGGTGCCACCAATCATAACCCACGACCTCTAAATGTAATACTACAAACTGAATAGCCTCGTCCTCAGGCATTGGCTTAAGTGAAAGGTAGATGTCAAGTTTGTGCATCCAGGATTGTGCACTGATCTTGTAATATCCCACTATTTTTTTTTTGTTTTTTAGGCCAATAACAATTCAACCACAACAAATAACCAATTAAGGTTAGAGGAATAAACCAAAACAATTGAAAGGGAACCCTTCCACCTTTTGTTCACCGAGAGCCCAAACTGGGAGGGTGAGAGCATACAGTGTTCCGGGGATCGTCAGCAACAATAATCAAACTGAAAATTACAATGCATGGGCGGCAAGCCAGCCCCTTCTGCTTATCCAGCAGGATAGAAACCAAACTCTTGGCGGTAAACCGACCAAGGGGAAATCACAAGGAATTGAAGTACAATCACTCTACCGCGTATTTCAGCGGGAGGACATTACATTAAACAATCACTCTACCGCATATTTCAGCAAGAGGAGGACATTACATTAAACAATCACTCTACCGCATATTTCAGCTGGAGGACCATAGTGTTGAACTTATCACTCGACCACTTATTCAGTGGAGGACTAATTACAAAAAACTGAATTACAAAACTTAGAAGGCGGCAAGCCAGCCTCTTCCACTTATGCAGTGGGGATTACAAATGAAAGCAGAAAGAAGGGATGATCAGTACTACTGAAACAACCTTACAATATAAAGATGAGATGAGAAGATTAATTGCATATTTCTACAACAAGACTGTAATTTTCTGTTACACTGATCTGCAAGCTGAAAGTACAATTTCAGCAGCCTATGGAAACATCAAAACATTCATAACTCATTCATTTTCTACCCACATCACATGAAATCAATCCCAATCTCCCAATATAACTCTAACAATAACATCCCAACCAAATTACCACTCAAACAACCCTATATTCATTTGGCACGCATCCCAAGGCAATTGCAAAAACCAACACCATACCTTGGATGTTCGATTTTGTCTATTAAAAACAATGCTCAAACAAAATAGCCAGAAACTCACACATTGTATCGCCATGGCATGGAAGGAAGAATGAGCCGGTACCTAGATGAATGGAGTCGCCTGGTTAAGAGGTATGAGCAAATTTCACTTTCAGCAGTCTCGCGACCAGCAACCAGAAACAATCAAATCCAACATCAATCACTCCATAATCTACAACTCAATAACCAATCTGCAATGGGAACACAAGGGCACAGCTAGGTACTATATTGCAAGCACGAAACTGAGACTCAGCTAGGAAGCCAACTTCGAAGCTCAGATTTTCAGTAGCCAAACCGGCAGCATAACGATACAATTTTCAAAGATCCTCCAAATGGGAGCCCAAGCCTCTTATTTATAACTTCACTCTTCAAATTCAAATGCCATTCCTCCAAATTCCACACCTTGCATTTGAATTTCATTTCACCCAAGTGTAGCGCCAATTTTCACAAGTCAAACCCCACGCCAAAAAGGAAGGGACCCACGTTAATTACTTGGCAAATAATGGAGATGCACTAAAACATAATATTCCTCTAAAATATTTCGCCATTCCATAGTACACATGAGTTTCGCCAAACAATTAGGATAAAATAGGCATTAATCCCAATTTTAATAAATCAGTCGTCAATAATCAAATTAATTAAATATTAAACCTTAGGATAAGGAATTAATATTCAATTATTTCGCATATGACTCCCGTACTGATTATCAACACTGTTAGGATGAAACTGAGTCAGGAGGACCACAAAACTGTTGCAGAATCAGAACCCTATCCACTGCCAAAAATAGAATTGTGCCACATAGCCACTTACTATAAATAGTAAGTCAAGAATTAATGCTCAGAAAAGTATGATCATCGCGTCCAGAGGCAAAAAATGGAGAGCTCAGTAGGACAGTGACACCAGAATGGTCATTCCCTGACTTACTAAAAATAGTAAATCCTCGTTTCATCAATGCTAGACCCTCATTCCTCATTCCAACTAGCCTACGGGTCTCAAGAATAGGCTAATGGACCACTGAAAGAGCATCAATGAGAAGGGGACATTATAGATCTCCTCACTACCATCGAAGGAAGATAAAGTGAATTTATTGGTAGCTCGCTTGAGATCATTGTTTTGCTACTGTCTAGGCCATCTATCATTACCGTTCCTCATACTGTCTCTACACTGCATACAGTACCAATGTAAAGGGAAAGTGTCTCTAAAATGCTCTAGGAGGCGTGCCCACTCCTCACTAGCTACCATAGCCATATCTTGGAACTCAACGCCCTCCTGTGGGTCTACTGGTGGTGGCTCATCTTTAGGAGTGAAATGAGGCTGCATGGGCCTGTCAACTATCTGTGTATGAGTCCTGTCACACCTAGGAGAACCAAGAGCATTGTCGATTGATGAAGGGGCTCTACTACTACAACGATTGCCTACAACTGAAACAGAACTGTCATGTCTACCATGCCTATCCATGTAGCAATTCAAGTCCAATCTATCCAAACTATCCTAAAGCCTATCTAATACCTGCACAATCCTCGGCTGTAAATTAGCCAGAGTTCTCAGTAACTCATCAAGATCGGGACTGTTTTGTCTCTCCTCAGGCCGAGGACTCCTATTACCCTCGGGTATGTCACCTATATCAAAATCCAAGTTTCCCTATGTTCTTCTACAAGTATAATATCTGTAAGGCCCAGTCATTCCCGGATGCATAGAAATAATCAGAGGACCCTCAGGTTGGCAGGATCATTTTTCTAATACCACAAAAAGATCCCCGACTAGTTTGTATTGAAGTTTTTTTATTTTTATCATTGCTGATTGAAACTTTTTAGAATAGTTTTAATGAGGTTTTGGCTTGGGTTTTGTTTCCAATGATTGCATAATGTTGTTACATGATAGCCTCGGTAAGATAAATGATTGAATGAGAGATAAATGAAGTCTCTCATTCAATCATCTATCTCATCGATAGACTATGATAAGACTTCAGTCATCATTCCTTCGTCTGATAAATATAACTACTCTTCGATATGTCATTTTTTATTTATATTATATCAATAATAGTATGCATGATATACGATCTAGTTGTGATTGTATCCCTCGATTCTTATATATAATCTTGCTAATAATCGGGTTGATTGTTAACTGCACAAAATACCGATTATTATCAGGTTTGCTAATAAAAACATAAATACCGATTATTATCGGGTTTACTTGTTAGTTTATGCACACTGATTATTATCGGGTTTACTTGTTAGTTTATGCACATCGATTAATATCGGTTAAACTTATTAGTTTATGCACACCAATTAGTATCGGTTAAACTTGTTAGTTTATGCACATCGATTTGTATAAAGTTAAATGCGATTATGATTGAAGAGGTGCGATCAAGTAATATCTTGATCGGTCATATCTAATAGACATGACCGGTCAAGGTATTACTTGATCCTCCTTATTGGCATATATATATCAATCGGTGATTATGAGAAGAACATCGAAATTCATAAATGCTCCTTCTCATCTGCAACATACCAGACAATAATAAGAATTATTATATTAAGAAATAACATATATTTGAAAGAAAAATAAACCTTCAATATAACTTGCATCTTGAATAGAAAATTTGAATAACATTTACATGGTATCAGAGCCAAGTTAAATCGA
Source organism: Cryptomeria japonica (assembly GCF_030272615.1). Classification (NCBI taxonomy): domain Eukaryota; kingdom Viridiplantae; phylum Streptophyta; class Pinopsida; order Cupressales; family Cupressaceae; genus Cryptomeria; species Cryptomeria japonica. Next base: position 164,725,112 of record NC_081409.1, read on the forward strand.
ACCTAAGGCTATTCAATTTTGTGGAAAATTCAAGACAAGCATATATTCAATATCATATTTCTACTAATGGCTAGCGCTATCAGATTCGAAGATAGACTCAGAGGAGGTGATGACTTCTCAACATGGAAGTTCAGAATTCAGATGATTCTAAAAGAAAATAAAATCGAATCATTTGTAAAAACTGAAACTACAGAACCTAACACTGAACTTGACAAAAAACTTGGATAGAGGGAAATGAAAAGGCCATCAAAATCATAGTTGATGGGGTGAGAAATAATATTATGCCCATCATAAGGAAACATGAAACGGCCTACAACATGTTCAAAGCACTTAAAGATGCATTTGAGATATCCAATACCAGTAGAACCTTGTCTTTAAAGAGAGAAATAAATCATATAGCTAAGATCAAAGGGGAGTCAGTCAATGCCTACTTCATGCAGATATCAGCCCTAAGGGATGTGCTAGCAACCCTCGGATATGAGATCCAAAACAAAGAATTAACACTCATTGCTCTAGATTGGTTGCCTAGTATATGGGAAGCATTCATCCAAGGCATCAATGCAAGGGATAAATTTCCAAAGTTTGATAGGATAAAGGCAGATTGTCTCCAAGAAGAATCAAGGTTAAATAAGAAAGGGATCAAATAAAAGAATATAGATGAAGATCTTCAAGTCCTAAATACAAACTCCAACAAGAAAAGCAAGCAGAAACAATTTAGGAAGAGGAAAGGTCGTCATGGCAAGAACAACTTCAAGAAGGATCTTTCACAAATTCAATGTTACAGATGTGACAAATTCGGGCACTATGTTGCCAAATGTCCAGAAAGAGCCAAACAACAAGCCACATTTGCCAAAGCAAGAAAATCTAAAAGGGAAGATGACTCCGAGAAGTATGTACTCTACTCAGCACTTACAAACCAAGCATCAAACAAGGTTAACTCCTGGGTGATCGACAGTGGCTCATCCAGACACATTACAGGGTTTAGAGAAGTGCTAGACTCCATGATAGAGGAGAATGATGAGGAAGTGACTATTGGAGATGACTCCACACATCAAGTCAGAGGAGTTGGAACCTACACCATCAAACTAAAGTCAGGCGTATCATTGCAACTTAAAGGAGTACTATATGTCCCAAGCATCAAGAGAAATCTAGTCTCCATATTAGCACTAGAGGATAATGGGTACAGAGTGACCTTCATGGACAACAGAGTGTTGGCTTGGCCAAAGAATTCATCTATCAAGAAAGCTAAAACCATTGGTCAAAAACAAGGCTACTTGTATCAGTTGTGCACAAAGCCCAACCTAGCCCTAATTCACGAAACTACAGATGCTAATGAAGTTTCGCATAGAAGACTAGGTCACCTGAATTTTAGAGCTCTATCATCAATGGGAAACCTTGTCACGAGCCTACCTAAGTTAAAGCAATACCATTCAGGGGCATGCAAGGGATGTGCCCTAGGTAAAAATGCTAAAGTTGTTTTTCAAAATAGTACTAGGATAACAAGAAAAGTTCTAGAGTTAGTTCATTCTGATGTATGTGGACCTGTGTTCGTACCTTCTTTAGGGAGATTTTTGTATTATGTAATATTTGTTGATGACTACTCTAGGAAAACTTGGATCTACTTTCTAAAATGTAAAGAATCACAAGAGATCCTTAATAGGTTTAAGGAATTTAAATCACTAACAGAAAACTACTCAGAAAATAAAATCAAAACCTTAAGAATGGACAATGGGGGGGAATACACCTCAGATTTGTTTAAAGATTTTTGTAAAAATGTTGGGATTAAGAGGGAGCTTACAATACCCTATAATCCTCAACAAAATGGGGTAGCTGAGAGGAAAAATAGGACAATTGTAGAAGCTGCCAAAACCATGATTCCTGATCAGAATCTAAATACCAATCTTTGGGCAGAAGCAACAAGCACTGCTATATATATACAAAATAGATGTCCTCACTCTCATCTTGAAGCTAAAACCCTGAGGAAGTCTTTACTAAAACAAAGCCAAATATCAGACACCTTAGAATATTTGGGTGTCCTATCTATATTCATGTACGTAAGGAGAAAACATTAAAATTAGAGCCTTTTGGAAAAAGGGGAATACTTGTAGGATATAGTGAAACCTCCAAGGCCTACAGAATCTATATACCTGGTCAGAGGAATATTGAACTGAGTAGGGATGTAATCTTTGAAGAAGATTTAGCCTTCAAAAGAGCCCAAAGCTCAATAGAACTTGAAGTCTATATCCCCACCCCTAGAATAGAGGAAGACTTTGCTCCTGAACTTCAGAGGGAAAGTCTTGAGGAAAATGTAGGTGAAACTCAAAACCCACCTAGACAAAATTTCAAGAAAAGACCACCATGGGCCACCAAAACTGTAGAAGAAGCTCAGAAGTATGCTGCTCCTTCAGGAACCTTCAGAGAAAGCAAAAGGCCTAACAAACTCACCAACAACGTCGCTCTCATGAATGATCTCTCAAAAGCAAAACCTACTAATGTATCAGAGGCACCATGTCTAAGGAATACCAATCCATTATGAAAAATGATGTTTGGGAGATTGTCCCTAGGCCAGCTAGGAAATCTGTTGTCACCTCCAAATGGCTCTTCAAAATCAAACACGCTGTAGATGGCAGCATTGAGAAACACAAGGCTAGATTTGTAGCGAGAGGGTTCTCTCAAAAGGAAGGAATTGATTATGAAGAAACATTTGCAACTATAGCCAAATACACCTCAGTAAGAACGGTCTTAGCCATTGTAGCATCAAAGGGATGGAAAGTTCATCAGTGGATGTTAAGACAGCCTTCCTTAATGGTGAGATCTCAGAAGAAGTATACCTAGAGCAACCTGAAGGGTTTGAGATTCATGATGCAGAGTCTCATGTGTGTAGACTCAAGAAAGCTCTCTATGGGCTTAAACAGGCTCCCAGGGCCTAGTATGAAAGAATTGATACTTATCTCTCAAAACTAAGCTTCTCCAAGAATGATGCAGATCCTAATCTCTACTATAAGCAAAACAAAGGTGATATGCTAATATTGATTTTATATGTTGATGATTTGTTAATCACGGAAAAGATCACCTCATAGATCAGTGTAAGAAAGACCTTGCTAAAGAATTTGATATGAAGGACTTGGGACTCCTTCATTACTTCCTAGGTTTGGAAGTATGGCAGACTTCTGATGGCATTATACTAAACCAGGGTAAATATACCTTGGACATTTTGAAGAGATTTGGAATGCTAAACTGCAGACCCATGACCTCTCCAATGGAAACAAACCTTCATAAACTTAAGGAAGCAGCAGTAGAATCAGAACCCTCAGATCCTACTCTATATAGGCAAATGATTGGGTCCCTGATGTATCTTGTAAATACGAGACCATATATCTGTTATGCAGTTAATGCCTTGAGTCAATTTATGTGTGAACCAAAGGAGATACACCTGGTAGCAGTAAAACATATCATGAGATATCTACAAGGTACCCTAAAACTTGGTCTCAAATATGAGAGAGTTGAACTAAATCTATACGGATTCACAGATTCCGATTGGGCTGGAAGTGTAACTGGCAAGAAAAGCACCTCAGGGTGTTGTTTCAGTTTAGGTTCAGCCATGATATCCTGGATCAGTAGAAAACAGTCATCAGTAGCACAGAGTTCCACTGAGGCCAAATACATTGCAGCCTCCATGGCTGCTCAAGAGGAAGTATGGCTTAGGAAGCTGCTTGTGGAGTTATTCGATGAACCAGTGAAGCCTACAGTTATTCATTGCGACAACCAAAGTTGTATAAAACTTTCAGTGAATCCGGTGTTTCATGACAGATCCAAACATATTGAGATTCCATATCATTATGTACGAGACATGGTAGATAGGAATGTGATCCAGTTGGAATACATTTGTACAGGAGATCAGACAGCAGATATTCTTACCAAACCACTTTCAAGGGTGAAAGTTGAGCACTTCAGAAAAGGTCTTGGTATTATTGAAATTTAATTTGCTTTGTACTCTTATGCTTATTAAGATGTTTTATGTGTAAACTTCTTTGTCATATTAGGACTTTTATGGGTTTAACCCCCTGTGTTCATGTCTAAGAGGTGATGATCTCTCAGATAATGAACACTTGTATGTAGACATTATAACATGACGATCTTATGATGTTCAAACCAGTTATCATGTTGGATCTCTGGTATGCCATGGATGTGCCATGATTGTGTTGTGGTAAAACATTTGAATAAAATGTTAGTGCACATACCACAACTAGGATAAGTTGAGAATTTGACTATTCTCATGTGCTTATTCTTAAAGTATTGCGTGTTTAGGCAATACTGATATCACATGCTTGGGTGATATCTTGTCATCACAAGTTGATGTGATGAACGTTTGTATCACGCGTTTAGATGATACTTCATGTCACATGTTTAGGTGATGTGATTTCTTGTATCAAATGACTGATGATACTTCATGTCACATATCTAGGTGATATGATTCCCTAGAGAGTAAGATTATGTAAGGGATACTGACCATCATAAGAAATGTGATGCTAATATGTTGTCTTTCATTTATCTTCTCTAGCTATAAGAGAGTGTTGATACATGATAGCCTCAGTAAGGTAAATGATTGAATGAGAGATAAATGAAGTCTCTCATTCAATCATCTATCTCATCGATAGACTATGATAAGACTTCAGTCATCATTCCTTCGTCTGATAAATATAACTACTCTTCGATATGTCATTTTTTATTTATATTATATCAATAATAGTATGCATGATATACGATCTAGTTGTGATCATATCCCTCGATTCTTATATATAATCTTGCTAAAAATCGGGTTGATTGTTAACTGCACGAAATATCGATTATTATCGGGTTTGTTAATAACTGCATAAATACCGATTATTATCGGGTTTACTTGTTAGTTTATGCACACCGATGATTATCGGGTTTACTTGTTAGTTTATGCACACCGATGATTATCGGGTTTACTTGTTAGTTTATGCACACCGATTAGTATCGGTTAAACTTGTTAGTTTATGCACATCGATTTGTATAAAGTTAAATGCAATTATGATTGAAGAGGTGCAATCAAGTAATATCTTGATCAGTCATGTCTAATAGACATGACCGGTCAAGGTATTGATTGATCCTCCTTGTCGGCATATATATATCAATCGGTGATTATGAGAAGAACATCGAAATTCATAAATGCTCCTTCTCATCTGCAACATACCAGACAATAATCAGATTTATTATATTAAGAAATAACATATATTTGAAAGAAAAATAAACCTTCAATATAACTTGCATCTTGAATAGAAAATTTGAATAACATTTACACATAAGGGTTCATCATGAATGTATGCCAATGAAACAATACTTTTGAACTCAAAATGCAGAAATATTAATGATTGATAAATAAATTGAGAATTCTGATTTTTGGAACAGCAAGATAATAAATTTCAGAATTAAGGAAATAATTCACCACAACAACTATTTGCATATCAAGAGTTCAACGCTCAACCAAGAAGGAATTTTATTGATGAATTTCAAGATAACACAATCTATGAGCTCCCAACAATCGAAGATGACTCCAAATGGCTTTATTTGCTTCTACAATAATTACCAAAAACAAATACTAGGGAACTGCGAAGTCCCAAGCCTAGCTCCCACGCAGGATTATTCAATTCACTGACAAAAACAACAATCTGAATCAAAATCACCTCTTGTAGCCTGTAGAAATCACCAAATCGCTGTTGGAAGATGCTGACAATTAAGTTTGCACGAAATCCAACCTCTTTCTTGGCTGGTACGGCCATGATGTGCAATCTCAGGCCTACTGAATGGTACAACTAGTTTAGGAAAGGTACAACCATCTTAGAAGAATGTACAGCTGGCTTTGAGGAATCTCAAATCCCTCCATATCTGCCACATTTCGCCTTATTTTTGCTGCAAACAATTTTATTATTAATCTTTCAAGCAATTTCACTAATTTTTGGTAAAATTGTTCTCCTGGCAACAATTTCTTTTATTGAATTTCACTGATCTGATTGCATCAAACCCTTGATGCTTATTTGTTAGAAATTAACCTCTAAATTTGCTTGTAAAACACTCCAATTAAGCACAAATGGAAATGTTGTATAGATTTCCCATAACTATGAATTGGGTTTCCATCCAAATCAGAAATCTCCAGGGAGTTTTCGTTCCCAGAAGTCTGAAAGGCTACTGAAATTCATCCTCAGAGCTCAATTCTCCAATTGCTGATGTAAAAATGAATCAATGAATGCACAAATGAGACCCCCTCACATTACTTTATTGCTTCCCAACCCTAATCGAACTTTTAGGATTTTCTCCTTTATTTTAATGAAGTTATTTTGCAACTTATATCTTCCTTTAAGTGGTTCAATCAGCTTTAGGGTCTAATTAATCATTAAAAAAAGCCCACCTTTTTAAACAACCTTATAACACCTAGGGAGGCGTGACATGGGGTCTCTCATTAATATTTTATTTTTAACTTTATAACATAAGATTATAGAGTTACTTTATTATGGCTTTAATTATTTCTATAAATAGCCACCATAATATAAAATTACCCATTTTAGCCATGGGTAGCTTTCTATTTTTAGCAAAAAAGGTGACTTAGCCATAAATAACATTAATTTCTCAAGGTTGAAGATAATCGACTGCCAAACTATAGCGTGTAAGTCCTTCCCTGCCTGGATTAACATCTCCTATCCATTGGATTTGCCTACGGAAATGGATAATAGGCAAATGTCAACACCTGAGTGATCAACTAGGAAAGAGGGGTCATTACATTTTTTGCCAATTTAGGGGATGGCAAAGGGGACGACTATATAAAATATAGGGAAAATTTATATGGATAAAGAATGCATATGTACATTATATTCATATGAAAACATGGCTATAACATGCATATGATAACATTATAGAACCTTAAGTATTGACATACAACGTTTGTTTTCGAAATTCATTGTCAATACTCAATGATACAATATGCATTCATGACTCAAAAATTAGAATTCATTGTCAATATGCATGTTATATTAAAAAAACAACATACAAAATGCTCAAAGGCTACACTTTTGTCATATAGTTTCATTTTCAAAATACAAAACAATGTAGTACACTGCTGCCTCTAATCTGCGTCTCCCAATACTACATCAAAATCAAAGTCCTCTTCTGAGTCTCTGCTACTTTCATGGTCCACGTCCAACTCATCCAATGGAATCCCAACCAATCACTCTAGTGTCTCCTCTTCATCAATCTAGGCCACATCTTCGGGATCAACATTCTATTGTAAAGCTGGAGTCTAACGATCCTAAAGTCAAACAGGTAAGTTTATTCCTCTTGATGGAGTGGATAAAGCCATATGAGGACCAACTCCTCTGTAGTAGCAAAGGAACTGACAACCTGTGAAAGGAGGCAAGTGGCAAGCAACTTCAATTGTTGTGTATCCCTCTTGTGGCATGTCCACCATCCAATAGGGTCTCTTTGAGCTAATATAACTCTATCCAATCTTGCTTGCGATTTACTCAATGTAAGACCACAAGTCAAGGAATTGTGTGTGAAGTATGGAAGTCTCCTACTCTAGATACATCTTATCAATGAACTATGTGAACCCATCTACAACCTCTTCATCATCACATGGAGGCACCCTTCCATCCCTTGGTGCATACCATTTGGGATTTAGAGCATAGGCTACCATATGAAGTGGGGTGTTCATTGTGTTCCATCTCCGCATCACAATGAGCCTAATAGCTCATATACCCCAAAGTAGGATCCTTAGCCAGAATTGTTTAATTTATCTTCCCAAGCATATCTAATGACATCTACAATAGGTGAGATGAAAGAGTAAAACATATCTGAAAAATCAAAATGCAAACAAAAACTTCAAAATATTAAAATTAGAAATTTAATATGAAAATCAGCAATGTAATATTTAATTTTCGATGAAATCGGCAATCTAATAAAAAAATCAGCAATGTCAACCTCACAGTGGAACACCAACTGTCATCAAGGATCTTTTGTTTGAGGGATTTTCTTTGAGTAGAGCAGCCATCTAGTCCACTCAGATTCATCGCCATCAACTGCAGAGGTTCATGCACCTCAAGCACTCTCTCCAACAAGATGAAGTGGCATACCTTTATTCATTAAAAATTTTAAAACAACAAAAGGCTCAATGTAGTTGGAATACAAGTGTTTGAAGTTTCAAAATTTTGATTTTCCAATGTTTCTGTATATTGAAATTTTGAAACAAAATGAAAGTGGCATACCTTGTCTCAATGGGTTTAAGGAACTCCTTTGAAAATGGCCTAGGAGAGCAAGTGAGGTGTGTTAGTTGCAAATGAACATTTGAATGTCTCTTACTTATGCCACTACTTGCTTCACCCAATCTATTTTCCCTATGTCCTTCAATGCATTGTTCAATGAATGATCACAACATGGGGTCTAAATGAAGAGCACAAGAATATATTGAGGGGGTGGAGGGGTGGAGTGTCGGGAGGGGGACGGGGGAGGGGAGGGGGGTGAATCAGTATATTAACAAACTTTTACTTTTTGAACTTTAATCACAAGCACATAACTTATCTCATAACCACATTCATTGCATACCAACATTCACATGTGATCTAACCATTATGAATACAAATAGAACACAAGATATATATGTGGAAACCCTTACGGGATTTAACCACGGCAATAAATGCTTATATGGATATCTTCTTTTACAATATTTGTAGGCACCAACCTACAAGAGGCACCAACCCCTAAGTTTGTTTGAGAACACCAACCCACTGGAAGCACCAACTCCCAATATTAATTTTCACCTTAACAATGTTACTTTCTCAACTAATGATTGATAATATTTCTTTCCACAAATCTGATTATGTTTCCTTAACAACTCAGCTGTAGACTGATCATATAATGATCAAAATCTCCTCGAGATGATCTCCAATAAACTTCTTCATAAATCTGCCCATAAGTCTGCTCTAAGTCTAATCATGAATCTGCCCTCAAATCTGCTCTGAGTCTGCTTCATAAATCTGCTTCATAAGTCTACTAAAATCTGCCTCATATGTCTGAACAAATCTGCTATAGTCTGATAAAAAAATCTACCACCAAAAGGGCCGCAATCTTTACTTCAAAATCTGCTATAGAAGGACAATAATACTGCCCCTAAACTGATATAATAATCACAACAAATTGGTACACATATGCCTCATGAATTTGCTCTTAACACATAATCTCTTTTTCACAAGATCTGCCTTTTCATTCATACAAATTATCTTCTTTTATCTCTGTAATATTTTCTTCTTTATATCAGCATTATAATATCACCAGACACACATACACAGCAGTGTACTTTTTGTTCCAGAATTATTTCTTCAGCATTATACACACGCCTTAAATGCTACTCACTCCACACTCTACACCTTCATCATTCATCAAAAAATGATATCTTATACTTAATCGAACAGCAACAATCCTCTTTGAATAAATACATCTCTTCATTATATTTTTACAAATTGGACCTCTTCATTTATTCTTAATTGTACCATATTATGTGTATTAATTGCACCTCCTCAGATCGCATCCTTTGTATTTTGTTTATAAGCCTTGAAGAACAAATCATACCTTTTCGATTATCTTTGCTTATAATAAGTCGCACCTCTTGACATTATTAGTTTGTTTAAAGTAAATCGTGTTTTTTGCTTAATCAAACTTTGATGTTTTTGTTATGCGATTTAGACATTAAGTCGTGTTAATAAAAGCAAAGATATAATGCGCTTAATGCATTTGCTGACCACTGCCTTGTGAAGGTTCACTTTTAATTCACTGCCATTGTAATATATGATCAGACTGAGAGATCATCTGTTTTTAATTCGCTGCTATTGTTGATGTTTAACTGTTGATCACTGTCATAGTGTGATCATTCCCAGAATTATATAAAAAGATCACTGTGCATTTAGAACTTTTTCTTCACTCTGATTCACGTCATGTCAGGAATATAAATCATCAACAATGGTCGCTGCTATTGGCTTGGTCCTTGTTTGTTAACATTCGTCACAATCTTCTTGAAGCGCTGCCTTGACAATTAATCATCTTCTCATTGCTTGGCTTGATCAGCTCTTGATTCATACTTGTATGATTACATTCTGCTCTTTGACATGAAGTATTCAGATCTCCGATCATTTTTTAACATGTTAAGACTTCCTAGTCAACCCGTGCATTCATTAACATTTTATTGTTGTATCTTCTTGATACATGTCGCTGTGTCCATGGTTCATTATCAAGGTACTCTTTCAGGTCCAGCACGATCTCCATGAGTTTTAGAATATACACTGAAATCAAACTTCCATATTTCTTTCATGATGAATTATTCTGTGAATAGTTAATATGCCACAATAAGTTTGTTGCATCCTATGTTTTTAATCGAAACACCACACATTCATATTTAATCACCACTTTCATAAATATATGTATCTCCTAGTATCATCACTGACTTTTAGACATATGTTTGCTGGTCTTGTTTGATTGTGCTTTCCTTTTTATTCCAATCATTCCCTTTATGAAACCTTTAGAAATGTGCTAATCGCTACCATACAATTCTCAAAGAAGATACAATTCCATTCCTTGATACTGTGCAAGTGTAATCGCTGCATTAGTTATTTCAACATAGACATATCTTCTTCGATGGTCCAATTTTCCTTTTACAATACCCAAGTACATCAATGATAATGAACATCTATATCAATGACAAGTGCTTCTTAACAATATCTATTTGTCCATCTTTCTCATGTCACCTAATCATTAGTCTTTCTTTGACATCCTTCATTTATAAAAATAATGAATATCTTATTGACAACAATCCCATCCATTCACTTTGACATCAATGACCACATTTCCAACACTAAAAGATGTGCTTGTAAGCACCCTCCACCATCAAACCAGCTGATTTGCACACATGTGCTGAATCAATGACCACTTGTACAACATTAGCAGCCCAAACCTCCTCTATGGCAGCTTACGAAATACTAATGGGAAGTATGCATTCTTATGCTTCCCTAAACAATCCACAACTTTGAGACATAAGAACCAGCAAAACATGTGACAATGATATTAATGAGTGGCCAATGTTTAACATTATAGTCCACCCATCCATCACAATAGAGCAACCAAACCTCATCCAACCTCATATCCTCCATTAGCACATTAACCTTGGAGTACTCTTTGTCTAGGAAAGTAGTATGTAGCTTATGATCTTCAGAGAGTGTGAATGAGGGACCGATGGTGGCTATATCTTTGACCATTTGTTTGAAATAAGAGAAATGTGATGGCATGAGTGAAAAAGAATCTAGCAATGGATGACTCTCTAGCTTGATGTGCTTGTGCATTAAACATAACTTCAAATGACCCTCCCCTTCTCACCACCACTCATCTTCCTCTTTCCTTGTGTCAACTTCACTACTATCAATAGTGGATGGCGTAGGCAAAGGTGATCATGAACATGCAAAAGAAGGTGTTGGAATTGCAACACCTTGTTTCGTCATTTCCACCTCCATGCGCAATCTATGGCACTTTATCCTCTCCTCTTCTTTTAGTGCTGGACAAACTTTGACCACATGGCTTGTAACATCCAAAAAATAAGATTTTACCCTTGTATATCTGCCTCTATAATTTTTCAAGCAAATATGACAATCCCACACTATAATGTCCCTACTATTTAGAGATCATTAACCTGCAAAACAGATTGTTAGGATGCAACATATACATATATATAAGCCATTTTCTAATTTGCAATCTATCTTTAATACTTAATTAACATGATCATAATTTTCATCTAATAAAAAGGATACGAATGCCATACGAAAGTATGTCCTTAGGCGGCCGTGAAGCTCGCCTTCTTGGAACCCCTTGGTTCCAAGCCCTTCAAGAAATCGAAGAGGAGTTAGAATCCTGTCTTGGGTGTAACCTCTTACACCCAAGCCCTTCAAGGAAGACCCTTGTCTATTCCTTGCCTTGGGTGATGCCTTCATCATCCAAGTCCTCAGAGGGGATTGGCCTGACCTTTGAGTCCTGTCTTGGGTATAACCTCTTACACCCAAGCCAGCCAAGGAAGACCCTTGCCTTTCCTTGTCTTGGGTGGTGCCTCCACCATCCAAGTCCTCAAAGGGGATTGTCCGGATCCTCCTCTTCTTGGTTGGGTTTAGTTAACCAAGCCATACATTTGTATAACAGTTTTAGTTCATAACCTATTCCTTGGATTAACATGAATTCTTAATGTATTCTTAAATTAATATATGATTTTCCATCTTTTACATATGCAATTACATTCCTTAAAAATACCCTTGTATTCACAATCCTTCCTAATATACAAACTTATGTATACAACAATTAAAAGATTATATCTTTACTGTAATGTCCCCTTTTTAGCGCAACATGATATGGGGTGTCGTTAGCCTATTTTGACATGGTCCCGAAGGCTAATAAGGACATTGGTGGGATCTTGAGGTGTTTTGGCCTAGGTGTTTTCAGTTTCAGGCCAATTGGTGCTGCTCTGACAGGGTTTCTAGACACTTACTATTTATAGTAAGTTAGTCTCCAAGCGGTGACTTGAAATTTCTAGTGTTTCCCTGGTTGGCATAATTATCAGTAAAAAATATTTGAAGGCGACAATGATTTAAAGGGATTATCAACAATGTTTTAATATTTAACAATAAAGTGTAAAGTTAAATTAAATATTTAACTTTATCGTTATATTATAAGGTTGGGAATATAAAGTAATGTTTAAAATATTAAAAGTTCCCTTTAATGTGTACATTGTGGGAAATAATATTTTATTCTAAAATGTATTATCCCACATTTAGGAAATGAAGTGTTTGCATCCAGGAAGAAGATATAAATTGAGGTTGAGAGCTCTCTTTGGGGTATGCTTGGAGAAGATTTAATATCTTCTTGTTGGATTTCTTGAGAAATCTGATTCGTTGGGCTTGGAGGACGAAATCCCTCTTGGTCAACATTCTTCTTGCTGTTGTGAGATACAGTCAGGGAAATTTATGGTGTTTTCATTTAAGAAACACACTGGGTTCATTAGATTTTCACAGGGCAGATTTAAGAAGATTTTGGAGCAGTTTGAAGGTGATAGTGAAGATATATGAGTTGCTGTGACTAGTGCCATGAACAGTACCGTGAACAGTAATGTGAACAGTGTGGTGAACAGTGCTGTGAACAGTGCCGTGAACAGTATGTGAACAGTGCCGTGAATAGTGCAGCTACAGTGTGTGAACAGTGTTTTCAGCAGGTTCTACACTTGTGGAGTTTAGGTTTGAATTTGTTCATTATCATATGGTCTGTAATATTCTTCAGATCTGATTTGTATGCTTGGAGTTGGAATTAAATAAATACCATCAGCATTAATCTTCTTGTTTTTGGTATTTGATATGTCTGGTTGTTTTTATATTGAATAAACTTTGAAAGCTTTACAATAAATATCAATTTATCCAATTTATCCTATTGCAAATCAAGAACCAAAAAAATCCAGTAGTCAGCTTGCAAGCCAACTGTTTGACAAAATTACACTAAGTAAAAAGGACATAAATTTAGTGCCGAACAGGGAGTGCCCATTACATTTACCTATTTTTAATGACTAGTGAATATTATACATTAGTATATGTATAAATACCCACTAGACTATAATTTACATCATCCATTGATGAACTTTATTCATTATCTATTATTCATTAACTAATATTAACTAATATTAATGAACCTTAATAATTAACATCCTCTATTACTATTAGTAAGGATGACATTTCGTATCCTATACTTATATTATTTAATATAAGTGGGAATTTGATTTCTTACCTCCCTCCGTGGTTTGCTATTCCTTCCTACCTTCCGCAGCTCCTTCCTTCTTGTTCGCTAACCTCCTTCCTTTTCCCTGCTGTGCGCTGCCTTCCCCCCTCCTCATTTGACCGCAACCTCCTTTATAGTTTGTGAGGGGTTGTGTCCCCACGGGTACCCTTCCGCATGAAGGGGTGTGGAGGTAACCGTAGCCTAGGCTGCGATTACCTATGCACCACTTGGTGCGGAGGTACCCAGCCCGTTCGGGATACCAGTTTCCCCCCCCACCTTTAAATATATTACTATATAAAATATAAGTGTTTAATTGTATTTTATATAATATTTCCTTTTAATTATTAATTGCATAATATATTATTTAATATATTGAATATTAATTGTATTTCATATATTATTTCTTTTTAATATTTTAAATATTAATTACATTTCAAAAGAATATAATTTCCTCTCTTTTTATATTTTAATATATACATTTCTTTTAAATATATTCGATATTACATATCAAGAATATATTTAAATGCCTTCCCATTTAACTATTTAAATAACTTTCCCTTTATTAAATAAATTAAATATATTTCCTTTAGATTATTTATTTCAATTTATTCCCTCACAATATCCTTAACCCTGCAAGTGATTTTACATCTTGCGATATCGTAGGGGTTATCACACACACCCTACTCCCTCCAAAATTATTTTTTGTTGACCCCTAGGTGTAACATATTGGAGGAGTTTATAATTTATCGAAAGAGCCCTTTGCATATTTTTCCATGATTGTTGAAGAGCACTTGAATTGATTAGGTTGTCATCCACTACTCTCAACACTTGCACTTGTATTTCCACCACCCATTTCCACTTCATTCTCACTACAACTATCACCATCACTGTTGCTCATTTTTATTGAGATTGAATGAAATTTTAAACTAAAAATATGCAAAAAAAAATTTTAAAAATAGACATTTATGTCATTTTATGCTTCAATTTTTGAAAAACATTGGAAAAAAGAAAAATGGAAGAATGGAACTTACCTCTTTCAATCTTGAAGGAAGATACTTGCCCTAGTTGAATCCCTTTTCCATCTATTCCCTACTACTCCCCCTCTTTTAATGGCTTCCTTCAAACCCTCTTGCTGCTCCAAGTTTTTTCTTCTCACACAAAATGAGTCAAAATGTGTCAACTTTGAGATGTCTTGATTTTCATCTCATTCTCTTCTTGTAGCAGCTACTTCAAGTTCTGATTTTTCTTTCTAAGTCTCTTGATTTCACTTATAGCACTTATTAGTTCTTCTCCAAAATCCACTTCATTTTCTTCATCAATATGATCTTCATCTTCTTGATTTTCAGTGTGTACTTCTTCTATGGCCATAAACAATATTTCTTCACTCAAATACTCTTCATCACTAACATTGGAAGAACAATTTTTTTTCTTTTGAATAGTCTTTTTGAATTTTTGAGACTTCCGCTTTTGCCTTATACTTCTTATTGTTAAATGTGGGCTTCTTTTTATAGTTACTGTCCTCATTTTTTTCATATGGACATTTAACTACAAAATGTCCTACCATGCCACAGTTAAAGCAATTGAAAGGCAACTTGCCTTTATATTTACCGTGCCCTTTTCTTCAACTTCCTCATGAAAATGCTTCTTCAGAATCAGATTCTTCATCAGAACTTTCACTAGATACACACTCATTTGTCTTTTTCTTTCTTCAAAGCTTTGAAGGTTGTCTCTCTTTTGGATGAAGAATTAGAGTTTCTTCTCATCTCATAGGCTGTTAGAATGCCATGAAGCTCGTCAATAGACAACTTATCAAGTTCCTTCATCTCTTCAATTGTTGAAACCTTTGCATCAAATCACAAAGGAAGAGACCTTAAAATTTTATGAACTACAATGCACTCAACTTTTTCTCCTAAACCCTTAATAGAGTTAATTTCATCTAATCGCAAAAAATAAGCAGCAATGTTTTCCTCTTCCTGCATCCTGAGACTTTCAAAAATTCTTTTGAGTCTTAAGTTTTCCTTTCTTAAACTTGTCATCTCCTTCATATGCTTTCTAAAGTTTCTCCCAAATGTCATGAGTTGAATCAAAGTGCATAACTTTCACAAATTAGGTCTCAAACAAACCACATAAGATTGCATTCATGGCTTTTGCATTGTTTTCAAAATCCTTCTTCCCATCAACATTTGTTGGAGGAATTGAAGGAATTGTATAACCAGACACCACACTTTTCCAAACATCAAAACCAAGAGACATTAGATAAGTATGCATTTGAACACTCCAAAATGCATAATTGGAGCCATCAAATAAAGGTGCTCTAATCGTAGCAAGACCTTCAAGAGAACCCACAAGTGCAATCAAGATCAACCTCCAAGCTTTAAAACTCTATTTCCAAATGAACCATGCTCTGATACCGATTGAAAAGCACACAAAATACTTAGAGAGGGGATTGAATTAGTATTTTAAAACTTTTGAACACATGAAACCACATAGAAGAAAGATAGAGCAAACATCAACAAGGAGAACACCAAATTTCATGTGGAAAACCCTTTCGAGTAAAAAACCACGACACATCAAATGCTTTCTATAACCAAATGGGCACCAACCCAAATTACATAAGTAAGCACCACCCCAAATTACATAAGTAAGCACCAACTCACAGAGATAACCAATCCTCCTCGAAGCACCAACTTCAGATTTAGCACATCCATTAATTTGGAGTATACAACAGTAGCACATTATTCTTCGATAGCAAAAATAATTTGACTCGAAATTCAAACTTCAACAATAATATAACAATCCCACGTGAAGCTCTGCAAGTATCTAAACGCCCAAGAATGGAGTTTTGAGAAAAAACCAAACACACACAGTTAACAGTCATAAAAACAAATACATGCCATTATACTCCATCTTTTGCATCGTCTCAGCATCTTTTGAAAATGTAAACAAGCCTCAAAACTTTGTCCACTAAAAAGACAACCCCTAGGCACTTAGAATAATAAAATTGTTCTCAAGAAATGTAGTTTGCTCCAATAGAACACCCACGCAACACTGCTCCTTTCTCACACATCTAGCAGGGGTTGCACATAAGAGTTTCAAAACCTTAGCTAGATGCAATCGCCAAACTTCGTAAAGTTTTTTTTATTTCAAAGCTTTCACACACAAAGGATATAGTCACGATAATTCATCACCACGTCACCAAAGCATTACAAAAAAGAAAAACAACTACAATCGTTTTTAAACACACGCATTTTTTATTTTTTCATCCAAAATCAGACCACACAAACCTGGAAATAGTCACCCCAAATAATGTAATCTGTCAAAATGTTTTTTTTATTCAAATAAGATGACCTATCTATTGCACCGAGGGAATGATTGTTTAAAAATAGAGAAAACATTTTAAATGCAAGCTGAAATTAGCCATCCCACTCACAAAGAGTGTAACAACTCTGCAAGTCGTCACACCAAGGTAAGAATAAAAGAATTAAAGAAACCATTTCCAAAAACAAATGCCTATCATTAATTTCTAACACAACTGAAAAACATTTAAGTTTTGCTGCCATATGCCAAGGATAATCGCAGCCCAAGAATAAGGTGAACGTGCCTCTTATCATCATCATGCCTTTAAAAGTCAACTTTCAAATACTAACATGGCAGATAATCTAACTTGGAATAAAGAAGTAGACAGGCAAGCAGGTGAAGTGGACAAGCAACCAACTCAAGCAGACAACCAAGCAGCTCATGAAAATGTGATGGAAAATCAGCAGCTTGACTAATATTTCATTCGAATTCTCTTTTCAGAAATCCAAGCATAGAAAAAACAATGTACCATAGTTCCCTAATACTTTGAGTAATCCTCCAAAATTCATGACTTTGACCATCAACCTTTGACATCAATGACAAAATATCGAACAGAATGTTGGGCATTCCATGACAAAATGTCGCTTCGTCTCTACTGTACTTGTGTTGCAGAATAGGCACGTTCTCTTTTCCCACTCTTCTTTAGGTATCATCCATCTACCTATTTCACACTTCAAGTGATGAGAGCTGGTTCTTAACTGAGACGTTAGCATTTTTGCTTTCCATTTAATATTTGCTCCTATGTAGGCTTTTTCATCATGGTCTCTTGTGGGGTTGAATTCTAGGATATAATAGACTTTTTTACGTTCATTTTGTTTTGTCCATAAGCTACTCCTAAACTTTTTCTTCACAAATTTTTTTTACTTCTTCATTGGTGTCTGGGCATTCCTATATGCTCATGTCCGATTTCTTCATGCATTTGCTTTTTTGTTTCATCCATGTCTTCTTCCTTCTATCTAGTATTTCCTCCATAATCATCTTAGGCGAACAATGTTTTTCCATATTTCAAGTCTTCTTTAATTAACTTACCAAACGAACCATTGCTAAAGCTTCCAACGGATAGTTGTCAGTTTTTGCTAATAGAATCTCATATGGGACAGCAGAATTTGAAGCTACTTATAATTAGATGTTTTTGAATTCTTTCCAATTGCCTCCATTTCTTCTCTGACATATTGCTGCCCCAAATTTCACATCGGTATAGAATCACCAGGGTAGCCAACAAACAAAACATCATTCTCTTGGTTTTCCAATCCCATAGCTCTGCATTTCTACACCTATTAAAATTCACTGCAGAAGAGCAGATCTTGAGAAGAGGTTACATACTATTTAAAGTCCCAATGCCCTGATTTTTTGGGGTGTGTGCTGTCCATGGATCCCATAGGCTGCTTTGGCCTCGTGGACATTATAAAAATCCATCATTTCATTTCATTTCCTCAAATTCTTTTTCCTCTACACATTTCCCAGTTAATCTTGTTACGAAAATTGAGCCCAAGACAATTCATCTAGCCTGGACATCGCAAAAACATTTTTTTATGTCCCAAATTTCAAAAGTAAAAGTTGACAACAACATCTAGGCAGTTATTTGCATGGAAACCATTTTACAAAGGAAAATGTCATTACTCTTTCTGGTTAGAAAAGTTAGTAACAGTGTCACACAAAATTTGCAATTTAAGTACATGGCCCAACAATAATTCTACAAGTTTTCATATATTAACTAGACTTATCTTTCTTTTTGTTAAATTTGACTCAGCAAGGTACACCAATTCAAATACATGCCAATTTTTATTGTGTTTCATAATTGTGGATTTCATGTAAGGAGTTCAGGCATTTATTCAATTTAGCCATGCAGTTATAAATTTCTTCATAAACCTTGTGCTTCATTGGCTGAAAGGAATAGATGTTTCTACTTTCTAACTTTATTTATTCACTCTTTGGTCTAGTTATAGAGGGTTTGCATTCTAAGTTGTAACCATAACCTGGAATATTCTTCTTTTGCCTAACTTCATTTTGAAATAATTACAAACCAATTTCTACTGAATCAAATTACAAGAAGTATATCTACTTACCTCTATATTCTTTCAAATTGTAATCAAAAAATAGTAATACAAATTTAGAAACCAAATGGAATAGATCCAAAGACAAGGAACACAACCTTAATGTTCCAACTCTAATAACTATCTTTAAATGCAGAAAACAATGACCAAAAAAATCAAGAAATCATCGTTCTATTCTAATATGTTAAAGGATGGAAATTCTAAGATTCAACAAAATATCACATTTTCATTCTATAATAATGATACCATACCAGTGAAATTAGTGGGCCCTCTTCCTCATCAGTTGTGACATGAGTCATTAATGCAAGATTTTTGACAAGTCCACAAGCTTCTCCCTCTGGGGTATCACATGGGCACAGCATGCCCCACTGCTCGATAAATGCCAGGTTAATTTAACAAAGGCATACTTTTCCAACATTTTACTTGAACAATATGTTTCAGAATCTAATATTGACATAGCTAGCTCAAACTGATCACTAATCTCTCAAATATTTAAGAAATTCAAATTGCTTTAATTACTTAGCTGAATTATCTCCATAAATATAGAAGAATCAGTAAAATTACCTGGCTTGGCTGTAAAGCCCTTGGGCCGCTAACTTTTCTTGTCTTTTCAAACTGGGATGAAATTCGTGTCATATGCCCCAATGCTGCTATGAACGATAGCCTTGAAACAACCTAGTTATCCAGTTCAACTCAATAATTCTGTTGAATACAAACTAAATCAAACATTTCCACAATAAATATGGAAATGTCAACTTTGTAATGATATTTTCCATTAAAAGGAAAAGATGTGATTGGAACAACGTGCTAAAAGCACTTAAATCCTGTAGATAAGTACAAGATGTTTGAATTTTTCAAACAAGATGTTATACAGTAAAGAATTTATTTGCATCCTGAAAGCTACCTGTGTAACACCCTTTCTTTCCATTCGAAACCGCTTTACAGTCCAGTTTCCACTGGAAATTGCATGCTCTAATCCCATAGTAAGAATGTCCCCCCGCATGACCTGTTCAAATATCCATTCAATTGCATTATTTTTTGTATGCATCACATTTTCTATTCCTGCAATGTATAAATCCATTGTTTTAATTATTTAAAACACAAAGATAAAAGACATTCAAAACTAAACAAATAAGCTTACAGTCACCCACCTCTTTTATGATATTTTAGTTGATTTCAAACCCCATGAAAACAAAAAGTTTTTCTAAGAAATGCAAATTTTCAGGCCATTCCAGCCTCTGTTCTCTATCATATCAAAATGATATAGTACTGTTCCCAATGCATCCCTTTCAATGTTGAATTAAATAGGGGATCATACCCCCAAAATTCACAGAACATGCCTACTAAATATTGTTCATAACTTCATTGTATTTACCTAAGTTACTGATTCGGGTACGGGTACGGATATGGATACGGGTACGGATTCGTGGGTACAGCATTTTTTTTTCCTTGGGTATGGGTACGTCCACACATACATACATACATATATATATATATATATATATATATATATATATATATATATATATATATATATATATATATGTTTGTACAAGAAGAGTGATACTCATAAATCCATAATTGCCAATAAATATCAAAAAATAGAATATTTTGATCTTATTCATAATTTGCAAAAATGAAAATACTCAAGTTTCAAAATGTCATTACACAATGAAAATTCAAATTCAAATTGATTTTAATATTTATGTTCTTCATCAGAAGAGTCCAGGTCAATATCAACATTTGGGTCAATTACATATGAACCACAATCAATTGGACTGCCACTAACACTAGCTATGTCAAGTGTAGAAGCTGGTTTAATTTCATTTTTCAAACATTTGACAGAATGCCAAATCATTAACAACACAAGGAAAGTGATTTCACAAAACATAAGCAAACAGCTGCTACGTATGCATAATGTAAATCAACTGAAATCAATCTCAGTATGGCTGATAAAAAGTTTACTAACCCTGTGTTCATATGTATAGCTCACAAAAGCAACTGAAATGATATTAAATTGCTTGCCTGCTGGCATATTCTGATAAAAAATGCTATCACAAAGTTGTGGGAGTGAAAATGACGTTTTAGTTTATGAAACTATGCTTGGGTACGTGTTGTGCAAATCGCACACCCATCCCCGTCTTGGATAGGGACCCCCAGTTTGTGCCTTTCTGTCCTGATCCTGAAATTTGGCTAAGTCTGGAATTCCCTGATCCTGAAATTTGGCTAACTCTGAAAACTGAGGAAACCTCCAAAAACTAGAATTTGCAATATAACTCCTGGAGGGCCGAAACCACTCTCAAACATCCTGAAAGTATATATGGAATATAACTTAAAGTATAAGTGTCTTATACTTAAATGTTATATTCCATTAAATGATCCTCCGGGGAGATCTGGGCAAACTTGCCCAAGTGCCCAAGCTCGCACTTCTTGAGGAAACGTTTAAAATCGCCCAAAATGCCCAATTTCGGACCCTGGGGCCAAAATGTGAAAAAGTTCAAAAGTTGCGAAAATGCCCCAGAGGTCCGAAAATCACTTAAGTTGTCCAATTTCGGACCCTGGGCCAAAAAGTGAAAAAGTTGATAAAACTGGCAGGAGGTCCGAAAAAGTGAAATGTTGCAAACGTGCCTTCAAGTCCGAATTTCACTTAAAGCACCATTTTCGGACCCTAGGGCCGAAATTCGAAGTTTCTTCTATATTTCCAAACGCGTTTTTAGGTTCGAAAAGTGAAAACGCGATTTTGCGAAATATGTTACAAGGTCCCAAAACCACTTAAGCGCCCTCATTTTCGGACCCTTGGAAGAAAATAAAAGAAAACGCGAAGTTTTAAAATGGACGCTTCAGGTCCGAAAGTCCGAAAAACCACTTAAAACCCCATTTTCGGACCCCTGCGTTTAAAGTGAATCGTGAAATGTTTAAAACACGCACTAGGTCCGAAAACTGGCGAAAGCGCTTCAAGCCCCGAAAAACACTTAAACGCCCAATTTCGGACCCTACCTCCGAAGTTCACATTAAAATCGCGAAATTTCCAAACGCGTTTTTAGGTCCGAAATTCTTCTAAAAATTGCGAAATATGCCTTATGGTCCGAAATCTGGGTAAATTCGCCAAAAGGCGTTGAGCGTCCGAAGTTTGCCTTAGACACCCATTTCGGACCCCAGCCCCAAAATTTTAAAACCCTCAGAAATTTGTAAAAACGCCTTCAAACTCCGATTTTGTAAACATGTTTAGGTCCGAAGTTCACTTATATTGCAAAAGGTGGTTTAGCTCCGAAAATGAGAGTTCGCCAAAAACGTGAAAGCTCTGAAAATACACTTAAGTGTCCATTTTCGGACCCTAGGGGCGAAATGTTTGAAAATCGCAATTTTTACAAAATATGTTGTAAGCTCCGAAAACACTTTAGATGCTCATTTTCGGACTTTGGGGAGAAAACTAAAAACGTGAAGAGTTGCAAAGAACGCCAAAGGTCCGAAGTTTTTTACAAATTTCAAAGGTGCCCTCCGTTCTCCGAAATTTACCAGAAAAGCATGAGTGTTATGATTTTAAAATTTGCAGAAGTTCTCCAAACCTCCAGAATCGTGCCATAAACCCATTTAAAACGTCCAAGACTCCAAAGGTAAAATACGCAGAAATAAAAAAACCAAGGATCAGATTTCACAATCGAAGAGAAAGAGAAGCATTTTCAAGATACATCCCGCAAAGAGCTTCTCAAGCCAGACATCGTAACTAAATTTAATGTTTGTTAAAATTAAATTATTTAATTTTTTTCAAATTAATTTAATGAAATGAAGTTGGTTGATCGCAGGACGTCATCGAAGAACCAGGAGAAAGACCTGAAAATGCAAATCAAAGAAGGATCGCAATTCAAGGCCAGGCGCTGAAGATTGGAAAGAAAAGATGCAGGAGCGCAAGAGCAACCGAGCATTGGGAACCGTGCCGTTGAACATAGATGAAGTCCATCGGCGAAATTGAAGGCAAAAAAGCAAAAGAACACTCAGTCTATGCATTCTCGAGAAAAGGAGACACAGATGGATTTAATTCAAGGAATTCAATTCCTAAAAGGGCTGAAATTGCTTTATTGTAAACTGCCTATGGGTCCCGTGCAAGATATTTTTGTGGATAACTATTCCCAACCACCAAGAAGACCAGATAGACCTGAATTAAAGCCAAAAGTGGTTGGTAGTTGAGATATTTGTTGGTTGGATAACTGAGAATTAATTCGGCATTGGTCAAGGCTGTCAGCTTCTGGAAGACAGATCAGGGCCCTTGGATGCAGTCCATCCTGGCCTCTGATTCAAAATTGTAATATCTATAAAAGGCAGAGGCCTTTCTTTTGTAAAGGTTAGATTGTTAGAGATTGTTAGAAAAGGGTTAGAAATTGCTAGATAGTTAGATTTTAGAGTTAGAATAGGTTAGATCTTAGCAGTAGCATAGAGATGCTGCAGAAATTGTTGTAATAGGCAGATGAGATCAATATATCAACATTGATTTGGTGTTTATTGTCTTGTTTTCATCCTGTTTGCATGGTTTCTTTCAGCATTTTAGATAGATCTTTTTATTTTGGGTGTGCAGGTATTTGATAGATTCAGGCTCATACCACTGAGGATATGCTGATTGTGTATCTTTTTGTGTGGTTAACTTGAGCCTTCGATTGTGCTTAGTTCAATTGCAGGTGTCCGTTTGAGCTACGCTAGAATTGGGTGCTTAGCCGTGCGTCTCCAATCTGAAAATCTTCCAAGTTCCTTTGAAGATTGCACCGTTCCTGCAAGGTTGTGAGCCATTCTGGCCAAGCAGGAATTGGTTATGTGGAATCCGTCTACCCGCATACCCGTGTTGTTAGTTTTAGATCTCCTAACCCTTTCCTTTTGCTCTTTATTGCATAATTCGAGAATCACAGCAGACTAGCTTGTTGCCAGTTAAACGTAAGTCCCCCTTGTGTTTCCAGCATAAACACATCAAGCCACTGGGAGATCCCGCAGTCAAGACCTGACAAAAGAAACCTTGAGGTAGTCTCCTTTGATCAAACTTAGAAAACAGCATTAGAGACTTCCTTATCTCAAGAGAGAGTAGGATAATCAGTCGGCTATTCTATTCTGCGTTGGCCGTATGGAGTTTGCAGCAATGCGAATTCAGACACGTCAACAGTACGGCCCTTGGTACTTCCCAGATGCCTGGGTTCTCTATGGGTTCTTCACAGAAGGACCCATAGAGAACCCAAGTACCCAGGAAGAATCCAAGACGTACCTAGGAAGAACCCGAACTGTACCAGTACCTGAACAGTACCAGTACCAGTACCAAGACTCAAGATAAACTAGAAGAATCCGGTAACTTAGGTATTTACAGATTCATATAAGTCCAAGAATAAGCCTATCTTACTTTGTATGAACCTGGCTCTCTAGTGGAAAATATAAAACATAAACAAAACAATAATCCCAGAGATCACTAGTTGGTTCCGTCACTTGAATACAAAATCAAGAAAGTACATATCTTGTTCTCAATGACATTTTTAAATATTTTGCCCTGGTATGCCCCCCATGCCTTCTAGAATTTAATTATATCTAAAATTTCTTATATACGTAGTCAATGGGGTAAGCAGGAACAAAACTAAGAAAAAGGCTACATAGTGTTTCCTATACCTTTAATTTTAATGCAGTGTCACAAAAAAACCCTGACTAGAAAGAGTTCCAGTGGTGGTTCAATCCTCCTCAGGCCAACTTGTCAGATAAAGTTATTTCTTCTTAGGCGATAAAGCGAAGGCCTTAGCCACTTTGGGAGGCCTCAAGATGTCTGTTTCTCTATAGTGCAACAATTTGGTTTAGGGGAATGAGACCACCAAGGTCAAAGGTGTGTATCAAAGAGGACATTGTTGCTTAGCCTCTTCCTATTCTCCATGTATATTGATGACTCTGTTATCAAGGGCAGAACAAAGTGTGGGTAAGGCCCTAATGGTACAAAAGAAGCATCAATGGCAAACATTTGTCTAGCATGCAAGGAGAATGTCATGGTGTACAGAGAGCTACAAGAGGTTAAGGTTTTTTGTCCTGACCTTTGAAGCAGGGCGG
Source organism: Cryptomeria japonica (assembly GCF_030272615.1). NCBI lineage: Eukaryota > Viridiplantae > Streptophyta > Pinopsida > Cupressales > Cupressaceae > Cryptomeria > Cryptomeria japonica. The sequence goes on from NC_081409.1 coordinate 164,750,443, forward strand.
AGATCCTCATGGTTACCCAAAAGTTATAACAATAGTATTCTTGACTTCTCCAATGTTATGACAATGCTGCAGCTGACTCAAGAAAAAAAAGTTCTGACCAAGGTTCATTGGGACATCTTAATAATGTTAAATTCCTGAATCTTAAGGTCCTGGTTCTCCTTCGTAAAATGGATGGAATCAACAAGGGGTGATGGAGGTGCTCTGCGTGAACTAGACAGCTGGACTTCAGTAGCTGGCAGCGGTGTGGCTAAATGGGGGAATTTCAATGGAATGTAAGTTAAAGTACAAAAGCTTCTTTTTCTGGTTGGGATTTTTTGGTGACTGGCCATATGAATGTCTTTCCAAATCTAGGCCATGTCTGTAAGTAATGCTTAGGCCCATAAAAATGTATCTTCAAATTTGGCTTTACGATTTCAATTTTGTTTTCACAGTTATATCAAAAGAACTTTCAAAATGTAAAAAGCCCAAAAGAACACATCTATTACATTGAGATATATAAAATATGAATATCATGGACTGTAATTTCTAGCATGGCAGCTAAAACATGTCTTTCTCAATCTCCAATTACTCTCCTGTGGGATTTATAATCTACATCCGGAAACATGATTAATAAATTATATTACCCCACACCATTAGATAAGTTATTTAGCCCACCTTTGCAACATCAAATTTGGTAGAGACATTCTGCTTTGCAAAGGTAGCATCGACCTGTCTTTTGATCTCCGAGTTCATTCGTTTAAACAAATCCTGCAAATCAAAAAAAAAGTGTGATGAAGTTCACATTAAGATCCACATAAATCTCACTGTCAATTGGCTAAATAATATCTTGCCTATAAATAACATTGTCAAGGCTCACCTCAAAAAGCAAAGACAATAGCTGACCTGCAAGCTCTAATCGTTTATTACCCACATAATCCTGTCGATGTCAAACAGATAAATGATTGAAGGTAACCCAAAGAAATCTTTATGCACCTTTCTCAAACCAGTAAGCCAATCAGCAAAGCTCTACTAAATAAAGGACACCAATAGAACTGCATGCTGGAAAAACAGTTCTTACCATTCAAAAATGCAACAAACAGAGATTTCAATGGTCTAATCAGATGAAGAATGATACTCTCTTGTGCTTAATTACTAAACAAAAAACGATAGAAAATCTTGTAGTCAACATTATGGACAACCCGGACATTGTCAGGCATTATATTGAAAAAACAGTTGTAGGGAGGGAGCAGAATCAGTCATCAGGAGGGTAACCCCCAATGAAGAGGTTGTTAGGAAATCCAGAGGTTGTTAGGAAATCCAGTCACAATATTCTTTTATTTCTTCTACCTCTAGGGACTTAAAGGATAAAGATGGAATCTCCAACACAAAGAAAGTGATGGAGCTGTAAGTATATATGGGACAGCAAGGGAATACTGATATAGGGATCTAAGATGTGACTTTTAAATTGAAGTAAATGAGCAAAGCATTAAAAGTTCCATACATAAAACTCATGAAATCCTGTAATGAAGTATTTTATTATACATGTAGGTTCAGGAAAGTCCAGACAACACTCCTAAGAGAGAGCAACAGAACTAAGCAGAAGAAACAGATGTAAGAGGGTTCAAACTTTGTAGAGAAAAAGATGTTCAACTGATACGAATATCAGTGATAGCCATGTGTCACAAGCAAATGGTGACTCATTATTGTTAGAATACACAGCTTACATTTTGTAATAAAGTCAAGTTAGTGATTTTAGTTGTGTGTAATAATGTTAGCTATTATGTTATTAGATTTTGTGGACAAATGTTAGGTTTTGATTCAGTTACATCTCTCAAAGTCTATATAAAGTGATGAACCCCTTTGTAATAGACACTCCACTTTTTCACAATATCATATTGCGTTATTATATTTGTGCTCATTGCTAATTTCTTAATATGGTATCAAAGCAAGATTGTCCTAAGTCTATGCTGAGTTGGTTATTTATAGGGCCACCATATCTGTTGCAAGATGCCAAGGAAGCACCATGCCACCATCAAAGGATCTCAGTTGCATTAAATCTGTCATAGCAAAGATGAAGTCCACCAGACCCATTTCCGATCCACAAAAAGTCACAAGTGTGTAGAAACTTGCAAGCATTTTGTGTGTATCATTTACACAAAATCACAGGGGAAAAACCGCCAATTTTCTGTAGAAATACTAATTGCTAGTGCAAAGGAAATCTGTGGATCATGCTCTTCATCTGTTACAATGTTGCAGCTAAATTGCTAATGCATGGGAAGACAGTAGTTTTTTTAATCTGTTCCAAGTTCGCAGCTAAGGAACAGGCAGACACAATCATGTTCATGCAAGGGTATCAATCAACCACAGGCAGCAGTAGTCTGAGCAACCGTGCAATATAGAATTTATCTGTTAAAGGAAATTTCACTAGAAATGGATTTCTAAAACTAGTAGGTTTGGTGCTGAATCCAAGCAAAACGGAGTGACACATTAGCATTAGAAAGCCCATGGCATTACAAGAGCTAACGCAAAGCTAGAATATCTGCATTACAAGAATGTAATTAAGTAATTTGATAACTCAAAAACAGAAGAAAAAAATTCATGCCAAAAAGTTAGAATAGCATACACTATAGAAAACAAAAAGGGAAATATGTATGCCCATATCTTAAATGAATTGACTAATTTTAAACAAGAGCTATATGAGTCTATGAAAGATAACAAGAGAATGTTGAAATTAGCATATATATTGCAAGACCCAAATGACTTGAAACAGCATAAACATTTAAAAGAAAATATTCAAAGCAAGTCTCAAGAGAGTACAAAAATTAAAATACCAAGATAAACATCAGTGGATGCAAGATGTTGGACCAAGACAAAAAAACATCAGAGAGAACATAAGAAACGACATGACTCAAAAATTTAAAAGATCGTTAATTTCTGAATAAGAAAAATGAGAAAAAGGTACAAATAGGGAACGAAGGAATTTGATGTCTCAAATGTAAAACCCAGAGGTAGAAAGAGAAGAGATATTCTATGCAGTATTACAGAATCTGTATTGAAGTTCCTGTGACACTAGTGAGTCCCCATATAATCTAAAAAGTAATATGAAAATAGTTTAATGAACAATTCATGATTATGCAGCAAACATTATGAAGAAGAGGATATAGGAGCCGATGAAATCACTAGTCCCTGAGTAATAGCAATAGTGAAAATCAATGGTCAAGAAGCGAATGCTTGTTATGCAGAGCAAAATATGTAGTAAATGGCATCACTTTACTACTGGACACCTATATGCAGCAATGCAAATCTCAACTTTATGAACTGAACTTTTGTCCCTAGCGAGCACGATAATAAGATCTGTTCTAAAATAAAATCAACCAACACAGTTTTATTAGAAAGAGAAGAACAAAATCAGTATATATTTGCTATCACTGGAGCAGCAAAGAAACAAGACCTGAACAAATTTCTAAAGATCTACATGAAGGATTTTTTTATTAAAAAATTTGCTAAACTCTAAAAAAATCCATCGACCCGCTTTGATACCATGTTATGGTAAATCGATGTTATATTAATCGATAGAGACGAAAGCTCTACATAAAGAATTCATAAGAGAAGATGTTTCTAAAAGAAACAATCGTTAACAAAATGCAAAAAAGGAAACTTTCCTAAACTAAGTAAGACAACTAGATGACCATTAAAGAAACAATACAATATTTAATACCTTGTGATATGCCCAAAATCAACAAAAGATTTATGCTGATCGTTGTAGATCTAAAAGAACATTTGAAGTTTGCACACTTATCTTCCTAAGGTTGCAACCTTAGAAACAATCCCCCCTTGAGGGAAATGATGTAGAGAACCTCAACCCATGCTTCTATGGGCCTTATAAGATTATAAGAAGGATCGGTGAAGTTGTTTATGATTTGAGTCACTAGCGAATAGTCGAATTCGTAATATCTTTCACGTATCTTGCCAAAGAAGGTGCTAGGTCAACATATCACACCATGTCTAGAGCTAGCCCTACTTGATGACAAGGAAAAATTGATTTTGGAACCTGAGGCCATCATTGACATGAGAGAAAAGAAATTAAGGAATGTTTGGTTAAATGGAAGAATCTATCTTAAAAAAATGCCATTTGGGAAGTGTTGTGAGGTATTCACACATCCCCCATTGCAAATGGGAACCCCCACTTTTTTCTTCTTTCTGGGTAGCGTTAGGGTCCTTTGCTATTAATCTTTGCATTGAAGGGATAGAGTTTCTCAAGTAGCTAGGGGGTCATCATGTCAGGTTGGTCCTCTAAGTGGAGTGAAGTAAGTCATCAAGCATGTTGCAAGAATGAATCAAGAACATATATCGACATGTCCTTAGCCTTAAGACTTCTATATAAGGAGACTTTCAAACAATCATTTGGATATCAATCAAAACGAATTTCCTCTCCAGCAGCGAATATATGCAGCAGATCAGCTAATTGAATCAACACAAGTGCAAATCCAACCATTGAAGGTGCAGATCCAGTGATAAATAGAAGTGAATTTCATCACTGAATAGGACAATTCATCAAAGGAGCAAGGAATCCAACCTATATCGACAGAAAATCTAATACAGGAAGCATATCATCAGCGAATTTGACTACATCAACAGCAAATTCAGTCAACATCAAACTCAAATTTGATCCACAAGCAACGACTCCAATCAATAATGACAGCAAAGTTCACAAAGGAAGGAACGAATTCATCAAAAGGACAACAAATTTGCTCAAGCAAAGGGGCGATCTCCCCTAAGACTGCACCTATCGGACCTGCAAATCATACAAAATCAGAAATTATGTCAAATTAAGAGATTATATAAGCTATACATCTTATGTGTTTGATGCTCAATTGTTTGTTTTGCAGGAGGTAAGGAAAGAGATCAAAAGGATCAGGTTGGAAGAAGATTGGAGTAAGGATCTTAAAGAGGGAATTTCAACACCAAGAACAAGATACAAGGAAGATGCCTTCAAGAAGCTTCATCAGCAAACACAAGAACATCAAGGAGGAGAAGATCTCAAGATATTCAAAGACTCTCACCATATCATGATGACATGAAGAGATCAAAGGGTGAAAGGAATAAATCATCCAACTACTTCAAGGTACTAGAATATGAAGGAAAGATGACCCACATGGTAGAAAATAAGGGTCTTACAATCTTGAATTCCCTTCGGGAATCCAAGAATAGAAGTCAGTACGTTGAAGAGTTACATTCAACCAAGTGCACCCTTCATCAAATGTAACAAGAACAAGGGAGGAACAATCAAGGTCATCACACAATATACATGATTTAAGAAGCAGATAGTTTCAGAGGAGTTAACCAAAGTTTGCTTCTCATCATCATCATCACTTTAAACAAACCGGATAATGTTGAGTATAAAGAGATATCTCTCAACATCTCTTCATGATGATGAATCAAATCAAGTCTACGAAGTGCAAGATAAAGGTAGAATCCTAGTCATCATCCCAGTCACTACCTCCACCAATCAGAGAGGTCCACATCAGCACATTGAATCAAGTTCATACATGAAGGCACAAACTCCGATGTACCTACCCTTGTTATTTATTGGTCATGCCAAAATGTTGTAATTATTTCATTGGCCAAAATTGAATTTGTTGTAACAAACCCAAATTAGGGTTTTCATTGTTGAATCTTGGCCATTGATGGAGATTCAATCCTGGCCAATCATTGTAAAAGAGCTCTCTATAAAAGCTCGGGCTCTTCATTTGTAAAGGTTAATAGTGCTAGAATAGTGAATAGCTAATAGTTAGTAGTTAGCTAATAGTGATTACAATAGAATAGCAATTAGAATAGAAGTTAGATTAGGAGAAGGCAAAGATTATTGTCAAATCCTTGTTGTAAAGAACAACTGATTTCATTGAAGTTATGGTGAATTTGATTTGTTATTTCAACAACTCGCATGGTCTTTGCTTATCAATTTACTTTCATGTTGATTAGATTGAGTGGAAAAAATTGTTGAATGCATTTGTGTGGAATCCATTTTGTCCATACCATTAGCCTCTTACTGATTGTAAGTGTGCCTTGTGTGGTCAACTGGAGTGATATGAGCTTAAATTCAAATTGTTATGCGTCCATTGTTTATGCGTTAACTTGAATGATGAGCAATGTTTGATGGTAATGATTTGAAACCTCCTTAGAAGATTGCACTGAGCTTGTGTCAAATTGTTCAAGTTGATGGTGAGAGCTTGCCCAATAGGATTCCATCTAATTCTAGGCCTTAGTATAAACTCTCTCAACCCTTTACCTTTTGTCATTTTTTACAAAAAAGAATCACCATATTGCAGTATCAGATGATCAAGTTCCAACAAATCAAACATTCAGGCATTCAAACGTAAGTCCCCTTGTGATTCCAGCATAATCGCATTAACCAGCAAAGCTTATTCACATGTAGTGACCCTACATACAAGAACCTTGGAGTTGTCTCAAGTGATCCTTAAGCAGATCTTCAGCATTTGAGAAACTTTGTTCAAGAGAGGATAAGAAACTTTTGGGTATTTTATTATGTGTTTGCATGTGCATGAAAAACACATCAACAGGAAGGAGCAAAAATATTTTGATCATCCAAATTTAAAATTAGTTGTGAGCAAGCAATCTTGGGAAGGGCGTCGTGCCTTCACTATTTTAAGACAGTCACAAGCTCGGTACTTTTATACTTGGCAAAAGAAATTGAAATGGTAATGATTTTACAAAGGGGTCGACTGAGATTAATTAACAATGTTATTGGGCAAAGATTTCCAAACAACGTGTAATTAAGATTGAATCAAACATGTCAAGGCAGTGCTCAACTATGAAGAGGTGCAACTCTTGCAAAGGCAATGGTTTTAATGAAGAGGTGTGACACCCTCCAAATTGAAGATATGAAGGGGATACGTTTCATTTCAGAAGGGCATCAACTCAGGAATTCATTTTCCAATTATCAATTTATTCAGCAATAATCTAGCAAATACATCAAGCAATCAGTTTTGAATTTGAGGAATTGTCTTCCAAATTGGAAGGACGAAATCCCTACTGAACTCACAAGAACTAGAGGGACAAAATTCCTTTTATGCCCTTATCAAGACAGATAATCAACCACCATTAATTGCCTACCATATACCAAAACAGCTGATTTAGAATCATGGTTGGCAAATACTGATTGACCATCAGGATCAAGTACTAATGATCATAACCAGCATAATCTTCCATTTTTTGAATAATGTTGATTCCCTTCTAGTTATTTATACTTCATAATAATTCCAGTAGTAGTCTTCACAGGAAATTTCCTATCACCTTAAGTTACACTCTCTATAATTTTGTTAGGATAAGTGGTGGATTTTCTAGTTGGGCATGCAACTTCAAAATTTAAATGGTTTGGACTCTCGATGGAACTTGTGAAAAGCTCGTAGACTAAGACTAAGGAATACTGCAACTATGAATGTTCCTGTTAAGTAATACTAGCATATATATCTTCAAGAAATCTATATAAAGAACGTCGATAGATATCTTTTAAAAACATATATTTCAATTTAATACTATTTGTTAAAAAAAGTTTTAGTTTGCTATTTATTTCTTGCTATTTGTTTTTTCTTTTTTTAAATTATTATTATTATATACAATCATTAACATTGTATTCTTTTCTCATGTGCATCAAATTAGAAATTAATGTGAGGGTCATGATTCTATTCAATTATAGATAGGGAATTAGGGTTTAGGGTTATGTTTAAATTATAGAAATAAAATATTATTATTATTTAAAATAAATAAAAAATTTAGAAAAATCAAAAATAATAAGATAATATTATATTATTATATTCGTATTATTTTAATCATTTATATTAATAATATAAATATAATAGAATAGAATATCTAATTTATTATATAAATTTATTCTTATTATTGTTTATATTTAGTTTATATTATATTATATTATATCATATCTAAATAATTATTTGTTTTTATATATTAATAAAAATTAAAAATAAATATTTCAAAAAATAATCAAGATAATCTTTAAAAATTATTATATTAAATAAAAATAAAAAATATTCTTATAAGTAATCAAAATATTTTTTTTCTCGAACATGTAGTGTCACAGTAAAAACATTTCGTTGGTGAAGTGGCCACCAAGGTTCAAACCCCTGTTGGGCCCTTGTACTCGCAGGCCTTGTGTCTTCACTGGGTCGTCGTGCTTGCAGGTTTGTACAAGTGTGGGGATGAGGTCCCCCAATTGTGGCCTCACCGGTTCATAGCTCCGGGTCAAAAGCGTTTCACGTGGAGCCAAAGGGCTTGTCATGCTAGCGTCGCCGGTCACGTTAAAAAGTTTACCAGGCATTTAAAAAAAAAAAATCAAAATAATGTTGAAAAAATTTATAATATTGAAAATGGAACTAAAAAAATTCAATCTAAATTTACATTGGATCATAACAAAAAAAATCTAATAACTATAAAAAAAAATTCAAATCCAACATTTAAAAAAAATACTCATTTCCAAGACAAATACTTACATAAACATATATATAGATTTTTTTTTTTAAATAATTAAAATATATATATATATATATATATATATGAAAATACCTAAAGTTCTGTAAAGCAAGCTTATAGCTTTAAAAAAATATATAGATGGAAGCTTACAGCATATGCATAGATCAAAGCAAATTTTAACTCTTTTACATGTAATGGCAGCCGGTGCTTTACCTATTTTGACAAGATTTACAGTAAGCTGTTTTTTTCATTATTATATTTAATGTCTGCGATTTCAGGATTTTGACGACATTTCTGGTCAAGTTTTTATGTACACGGATGACTGACCTGCATATGGCTGCAATTGTAGAACGTCTATCGACATTAATTAGTTTCTTTTTGCTTTTGTGAAAAAATTGATCACTAGAAGTCTACCTGAAGTATCAAAATCCATCATAATATGCTTAGATCAGGTGAATATACAGTGAACGACCATGACAACCTTCTACACATCCCTCAAAGTTCAAATTGAAAAAATGTAAGGAAAATATTAAGGCAAATGCTGGGGGACTCTTTGACATGAAAACATTTTACCAAGACATGTACAAAACCTAGAACTAACAATAATAGTTGAAATTCATCACAAGAAAGCTGTTCTGGTGTGGCACCTCTATTTACCCTACCTTATCATCAATCGCATCTGAATTAATCATGGCTTCCAACATTCGTCTTAACATGACCGCCACATAGATGCATTTTGGTCGAAAATCATATTGATACACCTGTAGCTCATGATAACACAAGAATTTCATTTTCAGGCATTATTTAACTAATATGATGATTAATAAGAACTCTAAAAGGATTCCACAAACTTCTTAGAGAATCAAAAAATAATATGCCAATGCCGATTCACTCATTTCAACAAATCAAGATGCTCCATAAACTTAGGTGCAACTATACACAAGGATAACTAAACTGAGAATCAGAATTTGCTTGAAAGGCACAACTAACCGGCACATTGGCAATAAAAACATTAAGAAGAATATCCCGAGCTTCGTCAACCTGGAGTGACAACAAAAATGATATAACATTAAGACCATAGCTGACCAGTGAGGTCAATGGAACAGGAGAGGCTACATGGCTAAAGAATAAAAAATAAGGACTAAATAGACCATCTTTGTTGAAGTACAGAAAATGATGAGTAAATAAAACATCTCCATCTAATGTAAAAATTGTAATTTGGCATGCAAAGGAGTGATATATAACAATGTCAAAACAATCGAAAGACCCAGCTTTATTTATGAGTAGGAGACAATTTTGACTAATTTAAAAAAGACATTCACTTGGTGGTTGTGCAAAAGTGGCACCTTTGATCGTTCCGACTTTGCCCAAGATGGTCTCATTAATTTCACCTGGAAATACAAATATGAAATTCTTCATGTGGAATCTAAAAAAGTCAATAGATCAATGTCCATCTCCAAAAAAAAATTAGCATTTAGCTCCACAAATAGAAATAACATTCTAAATTAGTAAATAAAGTAGTAGGAAAACGTGTATCAATATCTAGATTAAAAATCAATCATAGCAACATAATGAAACAAAAAATAAACGCACTCCACAGCTATAATTGATTCTTGCTTCTATTATATGATCTACAATTGCATATACCCCTTCCTTATATGTAAATATATTATAGACTGTCAATAGCACAATAAGAGGTAGATTTGGAACAAATACCTTTGTTCCAAGATACTCCAATGCTTGCTCCCGTGTAAAAATCCCAAGAGAAGCACACTCCTGAGATTGCAATACATTATAAAAATGAAAATGAAACAGATGTTAAAGCTATAGGTAGAGAGGAAAGTGATGAACAACTCATGTATGATGAGAATTTTGAGAAGAAATTTTTTTTAATGTTTCACACAAGAAAAGTTCAATTTCAAGACAAAGTACACTTAACAAAGTAAATATCACAACCAATAGCCCCAGACAATTTGGTATTTTCAAATGCTTGCACTTTTTTCAGCAAAGACAAAAATTTACTCTAGGAGAAAATCTCCATGTGCTTTTCCTTGATGAGCATTCCCATTTGTAATTGCCAATGCATACTTTCAGAATATTGAGATATGTAAAAAGAAGAAAAGTTGACTCAAATGCATGAGCAAGAGAGCCCTCTGATCAATTTTTAGCAAATTTACCCCAAGTTTCCGGGAGGGGGACGGCAGGGGACGGCTATATAAAATATAGGAAAAATTTTAAATATATAGGAAAACTTCAAAATTCTAAATGTTCATATGAAAACATGGATAAAGCATGCATACATACATTATATTCATATGAAAACAATAAGGATATAGCATGTGTATGATACTATGAAAAGTTGAAAACATTTTAGAATGTAAATTCTAAACATACAACATTGTTAATACTCAATAGACAATATGCAATTATGCATTCATAAATCAGAATTTCAATTCATTCACATTGTCAATATGCATATCAATAGACTCGGAGGTTAAATTTTCCCTACTTCTATCGACGTAGTTTCCCCCCATATTTTTCAACAAGGGTTTGGGGGCAGCGCCCCTAAGGTGGGGTCAAGGGGCAGTGCCCCTTGCGCACTCCCTGTCGCGATACAGGGCGGGGTCAAGGGGCAGCGCCCCGCAAGGCCAAAAAAATAATTCTTTAATAAAGACGTTGGGTGTAATTTTTCTATTGACTCGCTGAGTTTGGCGATTTTCTGATCTCTGTGTCAAAATGCCCAAAGGCTACACTGCTGTCATATAGTTTCATTGTCAAAATTATGAATTAAATTAATAAATTTAAAATTTAATTAATGTTATCTTTTAATTTTATTTATTTTTAATAACAATTTGAATTAATAAGGGGCCTATATTAAAAAATTTAAATAAAAAATTGAAAATACAACTTTTTTAATTTTTTTAATATTTTTAAAGGGCCTTAGATATGGGGGACGTCTGGCCGTCCCCGGGACGGATTGGGGATGTCCCAGCTGTCCCAAGCCGTCCCCGGGACGTACGGACGTCTCCCAGAGCTAGGGCAGGCGTCCCCCCGTTTCGGGGACTTCCCCTCAAAATACAGGGCAATTTGGGGGCGGGGGGAAACGTCCCCAGGCCGTCCCCAAGTCCCCGAAACGTCCCCAGGATGGGGACGGGGGTTTTCAGGTCGGATACACGTCCCCGGGTAACTCTGATTTTTAGTTTAAAGAGTATTTCCATCCGATAATTGATGCCAAGCTTTCTAAGAGAGACAATGACAAATAGATTGCCCTTAGACCAAGGCCTCTATAGGCATCGCAAGGTGTGCAGGAGGAAGGTGTTTAACAAGTGAGAGTGAATGTACTGCTGAAATTCTCTTTGCACTCAACCTTTAAGAAATAACCTATAATATTGCAGAAATGGAAGCTTTATTGATATTCTTCAAATTTTCCCATGCTGATAGTTTTATGTCATTTTAGGTTGAAGGCAACTATGTGATGAGTACATTCTACAATTAAGGAGGCTTGTCATTACTGAGGCTTCAGTAGCTTCCTGGAAGAAGCCATTACCCTGAAGGAAAAAGTTGTTCATATCAGCTTCCAGCATTTTTACAAGGATAAGAACAAAGGAACTAGCTTTTTGGCAACAAAGGTATTTTCTAGAGTCAAATAAGGTAAAATAATTATAAACAATTCATAGCCCTTGCGGACGACACTAAGCATTCCCAGGATAATGCGTCTTGGTTCACTTCCCACTGAGTCTTGTTAACCTAATTCAAGAGACGACATGTCCTATTCATTTCAATACCTTCCCTTTCCTGAATCAACTTTTCTGTCTTGCAGAGTGACTAATCAGACTCAGATTTTATGAACCAATTGCGAGGTGGTTCAGGTAAAGAACCACAGTTGAAAAAAGCTGTTAAACAATGCGATGGCAGAATTTAACCCAAAAATAGTAGCAGCAAGGCCAGAAGAGGTCAAACACTTGATCTCCACATTGACACAAAAATTCAAAATGCTCAAATCCCAAACATTGCAAATGAGAAAAAGCGTAAAAGACTTGTGAACCTTGTCAGAAAGCACAACGCCTAATGAATCAAATACCAAGAGGAAGAAAACCATTGGGGTATGGCAGGCTGAATATTTTGAGCAATATAAAAAGAAAGATGCACAGCTTGGACAAAGCTTATAAGAAAACCATGAGGAAGATTCATGCTACCCTAATCATCTACCCTAGAAAAGTAACTTAAACCAATGGCAAACTGGACTTGCTGAAGCGATGGAATTGAGATAAAAGCAAATTACCAACCTATTTGGAGAGCCTCCTTAAAGAATTTGGCAACACCAACCCCTAGGTAAATTATGTCTGTGTTAACCCTGCTCCTAGATGGCTTACTAGCCTCCATTTGACTTATAATATTAAGTACACGTGAACATTATTCCATCCATCTAGCATCCACGAACTCTAATCATGAGAGCCTGTGAACATTATTCCATCCATCTAGTATCCACGAACTCTAATCATGAGAGCCTTTGACTCATTATGATTTTAAAAATAGTGTCAAAATCTATGTAGAATGCTGGAGGCTACTCAAAGACCTAGTTTTAGCATTGGTCGCTATATATAGCATTAAAGCTTTTCATGATTCATAAAGACTAAAGTGATTACCACAGGATATCAAATGCCTGGCTCTACTGACTCCAGTAAATATTAAATACCTTCAAATGAACTGGATAACACTTTTTCCTCTGCATATAATCTGTGGTTTTTCCCATTTTTATCTATATTCAGTACAGGACTTATTCAAAAAACACAGATTGTAAGACAATGAAATGCTGGTCTTCCATATGTTCAACAAAATGGTGTGAAATAGTTAGCAAACGATAAGGTATTCAAAGACAAAAGAAAGGCACATTATCTACCTCAAAAAGACTACATAAATTAATGAAGGATATCATCATGATATCATAATGCATGCAATTTCAGCTTAAGAATATTAAGAACTTTGCTGCAGTATAATAGTATCATAATTATAAACAACTACAGATCACTCTACCACATTCTCAACATGTAATTCCAAATACAAGAATTATTCCTCAAGAGTACATAAAGTACAACCATCATGTTACATATTTTATAAACTCCCATGATCAAGCATGGAACCATTGTGATCATTTACCAGGAAATGATTTGTAGGAAAAGCAACATCAGATGCCTCCTGTTTGTAGAATTTAACAAAACATTTGTGATCAATATCATTCTATCTCTTCTTTATTTATAACTTCAAGGCTTGTGAAGTAGACTGGAAGTAACTTCTATAACAACAGCCAGGATATCAGTGGATTCCCCGGGTTGACAAGTGTAAAAACAGGGCAAAAATAAGCTAGAATTAATAAAAGATAGCTGCAATTATATACATATCTTGCTAACAACGTACACAAATCTAATATCCCTGTCAAGCATACATTCTGCTTTATCATAGGAAACATAACACGGCAAATATCAGAAGAAAATGTATTTAATGATATTGACAACCATCTTCAATTTTTCTGAATCATAAGACGGGCCAGAAGAAAGCACAATTGACATTAAAATTTGAACCTTGCCTTGTGTTGTGCATTGCACACACTCCCCGTCGCTGACAGGGTCCCCCCTTTTTCTTTTCTGATTTTTGTCTCGCCCCCGGTGTGGGATTTTGATTTTTATCCGCCATTGAGATGCAGCAGGTAGTAGTGAAGAAATGATCATGCAGGAGAGTGAGCCCGCCCGGTTCCTTAAGTCCTCAGGAGTTCGTATCAAAGGTCAGGCATCATCCCGTCCAGAATGAGAGGGTTGAATCATGAGTTGTACAAGGAGATGGGGTGTCTATTAATTTAAGTTGCAGGGCCAAGGAGTGAATTGGCAAAGAGTCTCGTAATTTTAAATGTTCAAAATTCTCACAAGGGAGAATAATTTTCGCATGAGTTTGAAAATCGGCTAAGTAGGCAAGAATTTCAGTTATCCATGAGTTTTGCAAAAAGGCCTTTCAGGCCGAATTTGGCTTTAACTTAAAAACTTTTCAAAATACCTCCCCATCGCAAAATAGGGGTAAGGCGTTTCATAAGACTTTTCAAAAGGCATTCACTAGCCAAAAATTGCATGAAGTAAAAGGATGTTTAACGTTAAAACTTTTCAAAAGGCCTCCCCAGGCCGAAAAACGCGAAAATAGTGAAAAGCGTTTTAATCTTCATAAACTTTTCAAAAGGCCTCTTTAGGCCGAATTTCAAACATGAAGGAAACGTTTTAACTTTAAAACTTTTCAAACCCCCCTTTTAGCCCGAAAATGAGTAAGGCGTTAACTTAAAAGCTTGCAAAAGGTCCTTCCAACCCGAAAATGCAAATAGATGTGAAGAAGGCATTATTTTTTTATAAACTTTTCAAAAAACTCCCTTCCAAGACGAAAATCGTTAATATAGGGAAAGGGTGTTTTTCATAAAATTTGCAAAAGTCGTTTTTGGCCTGAAATGCAACTATAGGGAGAAGGCGTTATCTTTAAAACTTTTCAAACCCCCCTTTTAGCCCGAAAATGGAGTTAGGCGTTTTAACTTTCATAAAGTTTTCAAAAATGCCTTTGAGCCCGAAAATGGAGAATACATGAAAAGGGCGTTTTCCGTAAAGTTTGCAAAAGTGGGTTCTAGCCCGAAAAGTGGACAACATGAACATCGCGTGATAAGGTAAAGCGTTCAGCTTAAAACCCTTTCAGAGAGCCTCCTCTTAGCCAAAAATGGAAATCGCAAGAGAAGGTGAAGTGTTTCACTAAAACTTTTCAAAGTGCCTTCCCAACCTAAAATAGGGCCTCGCGTAGTGTTTGAAAAAGGGCGTTTTAAGACATTTTACAAAAACCTCCTAGACCCCAAAATGCGAAAATAGGTAAAGCGTTTTTGTAACAAAAAAAAAAGTTTGCAGAAACCCTTTGAAAACGCAAAATCACGTTAGGGATGAAATAGGAAAGACATTAAACTTGGAGAAAACCCTTGCAGTCCAAAGTCGCACCAAAAGGGAAAGTAGAAAGGCATTAGACTTTGCAAAATCGCCCAAGTCTCCGAAGTCTCAAGAATCGCACTTTGCAGAGGGTCGTTTTTGGCCGAAGATCATTCTACGTTGGGCAGTCCGCCAATTAAGATTCGATTCTCTCCTTTAAATCATTAATTTGTGCAAAATTGGTCATGATGTTTAAGTTGGGGATAGACATGGGTGAGAAAGTAAAGTTTTGTAGGTCATGATTTTAGAAAACATCAAGCATAGCATGCAATAACAATAACCAGCTAGAGGAATTAATCGTTGAAATGAAAATTCAGACTTAGAGAAATTTTGAAAATTTAAATCTGAACTTGAACAAACTCTTTTCCAAGTGCATTTTAGATTGGCAATCATCAAAACATTTGAACCCTGAGTCGCAAGCTAGAATGTTTGCTCTTGCCACCGTAATCAATCGGAAGTAGCATTTTTGAAACCCGCTCCAAGCAACGAAATTTAAACAAAACCAACTTAATTTTCTGCTTCAAACAGCCTTTAGTTTCCAAATGATCAGGCTCTATTTATTGAAACGTCATGCTTTTTTCAAATTCGATGTTCCCGTTGATCATTGGTTTTATGCGCTAACGTCGTCCTCTATTTTGGCTAACCCATTTTGTTGCTTTATCTCGTCTTGTAATCCGTGTCCGGTTGTGCAAGATAGATGCCTAGATCTACGGTTGAATCCTCAAAGACACCTAGTGCAACCAGAATGTCTCGGGTTTCCAAGTCGGACATTCCCCGCAAGGGCGAGAAAATGAAGTACCAATACCAAAGGGGAGGAGTTAGGGAGTCAAAGGTCCAGAGTGTATGGGAGAACATAGGGGACACAGATTTGGGCCACATAGATATTCAACATTTCAAGAACAGGGTATACTCTCCAAACGCCTATGGCAAGCCCAGGCGGATGATGGAGAGTGGTATTGCTCAGGCAACTGGTTTCCCTCCGGCCGTGCAGAATTATGAACTAGTGGTTGAGGCTGCTAGACATTATCAGCCAGAAACCAGATTAGTGGTGCTAGAGGGGATGGTCCTAGCTAATTTCACACCTGAAGCTATTGGGGAGGCATTTGATATCCCATTTCCCAATAATACTATTGCTACAACTATTGATGAGACACAGGTCGCTTATGACATGAATCCTGCTAAATGCAAAACGTTGATAAATGAAGAATGGTACAAAGAAAGAAGACCCCCAAGCATTAGGATCAGTAAAAAGACCCCCAAAAGCGATTTTCATAACGAGTATGGTGATATGGTTACCTTACTCAACCGGGTCATGGGACTCCTAATACAGATGCAAAAGCATATGGATTTCAAAGAATCAATGTTGTTCAATTAATCAAGGAGACAAAGCTCCTTTAAATAGAGTTACAAAGACGATGTTTCTAAAAGAAACAATCGTTAACTAGAGGCGAAATTAGAAACAACTTAAATGACCATTAATAACACACAGAGAAAGATATTATTCTTATACCCTCCCTTATTGGTCATCGTTCTAACTACCAAGAGAAATAACAGAGAAGGTTGCCCCCTTCTTCTCAGAACACACTGCAACAGAAGACAAGACCCTGCCACTAACTTTGCCACTTGAGATGAGTCTGCCACCAACCCTCCCAAAAACTGCAGAACTTCTGGAAATACCCAAAACAGCACCAACCATCCAACCTGATGTTGGAGAACTGTCCCTCCCTGTAACCAAAGACACACCAAGAACAGCTGTCACGATTTTGAGGAAAAAATCAGCAAACCCTCCAAACTATTGCAGATGAGCAAGATGCCCGAAAATAGACTGCAAACAAGAGACTAGTGCAGATGTTTGCACAACTCCAGGTGCGACTAAAAACAGACTGCAGCAAAGTACAATTTTTGAGGAAAAAATCATAAACCCTCCCATGATTTTTTTTTCAAAAAAAGATGAAGTACGGCTGGCATAGATTCTGAAAAAAAATTTACGACTGACCCAAAAAAATCCGAAGACAACCCACAAATCCTTGCGAAAAACCCAAAAAGAATCTGAAATCAAAATTGAAATCCACTGGCACGAAATTTGAGGCACGGAAAACGATGCACCCACAAAATTCTGAAAACAACCCAGTTGAGCTCTTGAAAAACCCACCAAGAATCTGCAATCGGAAAACAAATTCGACTTGATTTGAAGGGTAAAAACCCTAATCGAAAATGCAGATTTCTATCCAAAAATGGCAGAAAAAAAATTTGCAGGTGGAAAAAATTGCGTCATGCGCAGAGGATTAATGGCGTTGCGGGACGAAGGTCTGGTTAAAAAGAAATCCGCCATAGAAAACACGAAGAACAGTAGAAAAAACCGCCTAAAAGAAAACCCTTTAGAAAAAAAAATTGAATTTCGAATTCTGAAAAAATCACAGGCCCTAGATTTGTTTTTTCAGTGATGAGAAATTTCATTCGAAAAAACAAAATTTTTCTTTCTGCTCTGATACCATAATACAGATGCAAAAGCATATGGATTTCAAAGAATCGATGTTGTTCAATTAATCAAAGAGACAAAGCTCCTTTAAATAGAGTTACAAAGACGATGTTTCTAAAAGAAACAATCATTAACTAGAGGCAAAATTAGAAACAACTTAAATGACCATTAATAACACAAAGAGAAAGATATTATTCTAATAACTCCCTCAATCTAATTTTTTTGAGAAATGGATGTTCTACTTTACTGAGCAGGTCTTTGCTGGGAAGTCCAAGTTCGACTAGGCTCAGATCATCGGCGACAATATCCATACACAATTGATCGAGCTTGAAGAAAAGAAGTACTTTACCATGACTTCCTACTTGATTTACATGTTTGTCCGACACCAGCCACTAACAAGGTTAATCAAGAAAGGTGAGATTGGGAATGGGCTGAATCAGGTGAAGGTGTATCAATGCTACCCTCAGCTGCATTATTATGACATTGCTCAAAGAGAAAAAAATAACATTGCCTACACAATTGGTTAGTATGAGCGTGTCAATGATGCCTTTACAATGCGCTTTGTCAGATTAATGCAAGGAGGATTGCATATAAGGCTCTCAGAACAGGCTATCATTTTGATCCGGAAATATGGTGCATGGTTTATCCAGTTTCTTAGGTTCACTTACATTAGAATAGCAGTCTTGGAGGAAGAACCATTGCGGCTTCCACACTATCCGTCAGATAAAATAGTCCTCATGGAAGTTGCAAGATAGGCATACCCAACAGGCAGTCTACTCAGAGATAAGAAACAATCCGGGTTCACCTTCCCCATGATTTTGGGTACCCTTGATGTGCATTTCAAAAATTTGGTGCAAGCTGAGGAGTCGTTTGATGAATCGGCGTCCTATGGCCTACAAGAACATTTCCCTAGGAAGTGCTTCGATCATGATAAATTGGCAAAGAGAGCCAATGGCAAGCGCTACAGGGCCAAGGCGTCAATAGAGGATTATTGGAGCAATTGTTCCGATGACTTTGAGGTCTGACGGCGTGAATATTCTAGGCTAAGTGTCCAGCAAATGCGGCTTTATGAGTACCGCCAGGTCCCAGATCAAGCAACAAATTATGGTAATTGCTTGCAAGTCCGATAATTTGAGGCAATTAAGAACCTCTTGCCAGGCATTGATTGGACTCAAGACCCAATCACTAATTTTGAGGCAGTCATGGAAGCTCCAAGGAGGTATACCGATTACTCGCTATCCCAACAAATTGAGAAACTGACCCATGAAGGGACCCAATTC
Organism: Cryptomeria japonica; assembly: GCF_030272615.1. NCBI lineage: Eukaryota > Viridiplantae > Streptophyta > Pinopsida > Cupressales > Cupressaceae > Cryptomeria > Cryptomeria japonica. The sequence goes on from NC_081409.1 coordinate 164,769,687, forward strand.
ACATACAATCTGATGGGCAGTCTTGATTCCCAGTCTTCGGAGGATGAAGGAACCTCAAGCGCACCAAAGGAAGATGTTGAGAAACCTAGAAAGAAGAGGAAGAAAGCAAGAGCCAATAGAGGGCCTCGGACATCAAAAAGAACAAGGAGAGAAAAGATCCCTATCAAGAGGCCAGAGGTTAGTTCATCATCCAGAGACCCCAGTTCAGAGGATGATGTGGTTGAACTTAACTACATACCCGCTCCGCCTTCACAAAGTGATATTGATGCATTCGAGGCAAATAATCCTCAAACACAAGGTGAGCAAGATGCAGAGGTAAGGGTCGTTGGCCCTGATGAACCTGGGAATCAAGTTGAGGAGGGAGAGATTGCACCTAATCAAGAGGCTGGTAAGCATGAGCTCACACAGGGAAGTAGGCATGAATTGCAATTGAATATCGGCGGCAAGGATGACACCACCGTTGAGGGAAAACAAAAGGAGGATGAGACTCATGAACCCGACAAAACTAAAGAGCAACCATCACAGGAGGACACCCGGTAGTTGTTCAGTGAGGTAGGAGAGAACTCAGCCATAAGTGAGGGATTGGATATTGCATCCGTTCCTTCTATAACCGATCAATTGCAGGTAGGCAGTGAGCCAACTGAAGCCTCCAAGGGACAGAGTGGGAATTTGGCAATTACATCTAGATAGACCATCCCTCGGGACTGGCTAATTGCTCGTGCACAGCGAAAAGTAGTCGTCAAGCCACCGATCAACTTGGAGGATATCTTCTCTCGAATAGGAGAAATAAAATCCAAAGGCAAGAAAAAGTCGAAGACCTACTCCAGGATCACTAAGGATGAGCAAAGAAATTGCATGATTCATATTGCCACCCTGCCTTCAGATAAGCCAGCAGATCAGATTGCATTAGCCGATTACAATGTTGTGACCATCCCAATAGGTCGAGCCACCAAAGAGCAGGAGAGGGAAGAGTTCAAAGATTCTGTGCAAAATATGCTCAGGCAGCTCGACGAAATGACCGTTGAGAGGGATATGTATCGGGCTCGTGCTAATCAAGCTGAGGGGTACATTGATCACCTGTTGAAACCGCTGCAACATGTCGTTGAATCCCATGTTCCTCCATTGGCATTGGCACAAAGGAATACAACTAAGTTTGAAGGAGTGCATGATACCGCCAAGGCCCTCAGGGAATGGATTCGTGACATTAAAGAAAAGGGGGAGCAAATCATTGAAGGTGTGAAGGAAATGGCCCACCATCGAGAGACCATTCACGTCAAGATGTTTGAAGTAAAAAGGGAATGTTTCAAGGTCCATGAGGTGGTTGGTGTGATTCTTCCCCTCATAAGGGCTCTTTTCTAGACCCACACGCAAATTCCCACATTGCCTACCATCCTAGATCCCTATGACATCAGCACTTTCAAGGAGTGGTATTGGACTTCCAACATGAAAAATGATATGAAAGATACCATTAATAAAGAGCAGGAGGAGTGCGAGGAAATTTTGTCAAACATGAGGGTTCTTGGTGGAAAGATCCTCAGATCAATGGTCCTTGGCTGGAAGAATAGTATGTCCGATAATGAAGTACAACCAAGGTGGGAGGATAGGCTGAGAATTGATAAGGTAGCATACTCCATAGAGGACCTAGAATTTGCCAATGGGCTGCATGCGAACATATTAAGTTTTGAGGCTCATCGGTCCGACTGGAAGGATGGATTGAAGCATGTAGATCACCACCTAGAGGGTATGCAATACAAAATACGTCATCCTCCTATGCCCCCAAGCATGGTGTTGTTCCAACTATGCATCAGATTTCAAGATTACATTCGAGCAAAGCGTACAGCAGGTCGGGACATCTAGAAGGAGTATTTGCATAGCGAGGCTTAATTTTTGGAAAAAGGCTCCACAGAAAAGAAAGAAAAAGTGCTTTCTTAAAGTATATGTTTCTTTCAAAATCTTAAAATGCACTTTTTCAAACATAAAGTTCTTTCCTAACTACCAAAGCTATTGTAAATTTTGAGCTCCGTGCATGTGCACTTTTTGGAGCATTTTTTCGATAGTTATTAATTACCTTTTTGGTAGTTATTGTTTCCCCTTTTTGTTGTTGTTGATATTTTGCCTCCCATTTATGAGTATGGTCAGTTTTGATAGAGGATGAATCTGGCCCACTTGTTTAAGTTTAATCTTGGCCATCATCCATTTTGAGAACTCTATATAAAGGAGTTAGTTTCTCCTTTATTTCAGGCAGAAAGTTAAAGATTGTTGCAAAAACTCTGGCAAAATATATACTGAATTTAATGGATGTTAAAGCTGTGTCTTTTTTATTGTGAGTGCACGATCCTCTTCTCCATCTATTTTATATTTCTGCAACTGTATTTACTTTTCAGACAGTTTATTTATGCATGTATTTGATGGAAATCTTGGTTCATACCATTAGGAAATAGTTGATTATTATTCCCTCTGCATGGTTAGTCTGAGCCCATTTTTGTGCTAACTTCAGTTGTTAGATTTGAATGAATGGGTGCAAGAGTCCATCATTTGTATTTAGCATCTTGAAAATTCAAAATCCCTAGATGATTGCACTGGTTTTTACCTAGTTGTGCTAATTAGCTGGCAAAGTAATTTCTAGTTATTTTAAGATTTCCGTCTATGTGTTCAAATATGTTGTCTTACTTAAGTTAGCTAGCTATTCTTATTTACTCTTTATCCTTATTTCCCCCTTCTTCCTTTTTTTATTATTAAAAGAAACCCGCAAGTCAAGCTAAAGTAGCATCAATGAAAAGCAAATCAGATGAAATAGGACTCTAAGATTTTAGGGAACCTGTGCGAAACCAATTCCATCTAACCGTAAGTCCCCTTTGTGTTTCCAGCAAAACACATCAACTACTAAGCTATCCTACAGTCAAGACCTGACAACCGAAACATTGAGGTCATCCCCATTGATCAATTTAACACAGCATTAGGGATTTCCTTATCTCAAGAGAGGATAGGATACTTAGCATTCTATTCTGCGTTGGCCGGATGAAGTCGTAGTTCCGCGACTTTAGACGTGTCAACACCTTGTAAAAAAGAGCAACAAGGATAGAGACATATATAAGGACCAGAAACCACTCATGTCATTCAAATTGAATTTATGGCAACTTTTATTGCATGCATGTTGGTGAGTGCATTTACATATTTGTCTTGAGCCAGTGCATGTAAGCATAATTGGAAAACTCACTACGAGTTTTTTGGAAAAAAAAAGTACTCTTGAAGTCTACTCACATGGGGCAGAGTGATGAGTTTCACACAGAGTTTTCATAGAAAAGATGGTGAATCAAATGCAAAAATTTGCAGGGACATGGAGTGGATGTGCAACTAGGTTCGGACACAATTTGGATATGTTTTTCTCACCTTCTTTTTGTTATTTAAACCCACATGCCATAGGTAATCTTGATGTAGAAAAATTGCATCCTTAAAAGCAAGTTCAAAGGATTTTTCATGGATTTGAAGCACAAATTTAAGGAATTTCAGTTTTCAAGTTAGTATTTTTTCCCCAAGGATGTAAGGAACATTATTTACAATTTACTTGCAATGAGTTTAAGTTTTAAAAAAATTATTGCTAATTTGTATTGGCTTCCGTTTTTTAAATAAAATAATTGTTTCTTTCCTTAAATGAAAAGTTAAATTTTGGATAAATTAATTAATGGCATGTCACATTGCTATTGAATTAGTGGACTTTTGGCATTTAAACAAGTTGTAGTTTAGATACAATGGCATCTATCGAGCTCAACATCAACTACTAGAAGTCGTCCTACTAAAAGCAAAGACCTGTTGTGACGTATTCACACATCGCCCCATTGCAAATGGGGACCCCTACTTTTTTTGCTTTCTTGGGTTTGTTTCTAGGTCTTTTAGGGTTTTGTCTATTAGCCTTTGCATGTTGAGTGTTGCCAGAGGGATCACTAAGATAGCAGGCTCTCTTTTAACTAAAGATGAGTTAGTGGATGCTCCGGGTTAGGGTCATCTTTGAAAGTCTTCCTTAGGACAAGGTTTTGCTCTTGTTGCTCATTGTGTCTTGTTTGAGTTTGAGGAGGTCAATGAAGCTTGGTGAGTGAATATAACCTTTGAAGATCTGAGTTAGGTCAAATTGGTGAGTGATGAAGTCTGGAATGTCATCCTGATCTTCAAATGTCCTGAAATTTGACTGTCTGGAAGATTGAAGAATCCTCCAAAAACTAGATTTTGCATTATAAATCCTAAAGGTCTGAAACCACTCTCAAACATCCTGACAGTATATATCGAATATAACTTAAAGTATAAGAAAGAAGAAAGATATCTTTCTTCTTTCTTATACTTAAATGTTATATTCCATATATGAATCCTGACGAAGAGACCAAAATGTCAAATTTCGCTCCTGACCCTTCCAAAGGGTCCAAAGCGAAATTCTCCATAAGACATTCTACTTTGACCCAAACTTAGAACTAACTCATTCCCAGGCATTATTGAGGGCAAAACACTTGTTTGGATGAAGAAATGTGAGAAATGAAGTCAAGATTTGAGCCTAAATGTGAATTTCGCTCCTGACCCTTCCAAAGGGTCCAGAGCGCAATTCTCCCTAGACACTATTTTCTCCCTTGTTTGGGCTAACATCCTTGTTCCTTGGATATGGTGGGGGTAGATTGATGTGTTCTTGCCTTGAGAGGTGGTTGAAAGCATTGGAAGATGAAGATTTTGCCTAAAGGATGAAATTCGCTCCTGACCCTTCCAAAGGGTCCAAAGCGAAATTCTTTATAAACCTCATTTGCTCCCTTGTTTAGGCTACAAACCTTGTTCCTTGGGTGGAGAGTGATGTATTTTTGCCTTCCAAAGAAGATTGGAGTTGAAGAGATGAAGAGTCAAGCCTAGAGAAGGAATTTCACTCCTGACCCTTCCAAAGGGTCCAGAGCGAAATTCCACAAAACCACTCTTTTCTCCCAGTTTTGTGCCAAGTCAAGTGTGGGTCAGGGTGAGATAGGATTGAATATGTCCTTAGGAATGACTTTGAGTTGCTAGTGATCAATAAATTTGATAGAACTTGACCCTAAACAAGAATTTCGCTCCTGACCCTTCCAAAGGGTCTAGAGCGAAATTCTTAAGAGCACTTATTTCCCTTTCAAAACAAGTCAAGTTCTTGGTTTTTATGGCTTGGATAGGAATAGATTGATATGTCCTTGCCCTTTTGAGGTGAATTGAAGTGGAAAAATGATGAAATAAGCTCAAGAAGGTGAATTTCGCTCTTGACCCTTCCAAAGGGTCCAGAGCGAAATTCCTACAATCCACCTTTTCCTTTCATTTTTGTGTCAAGCTAAGTGTGGATCAAGGTAGATTGAGCTTGGAAGGACCCCTAGGCATGCCTTGGAATGGACTGTGGCCACCAATGGCCAAGATTTTGAGCTAGGACAAGGATTTCACTCCTGACCCTTCCAAAGGGTCCAGGGCGAAATCCTAAATAGGTCCTATCCCTGGCCATGATTTTTAGCGAAATTCTCCTTTCTAGCCATTTTGAGGGTCAAGCAAGTGTTGCATGTATGGGAGAGGGATCCAAAGATGAGAGTCGAAGTATAGAGAGTGAAAAGGATAGACCTTGGTGAAGGAAAACAAGCAAGTCAAGAATTTCGCTCCTGACCCTTCCAAAGCATCCAGAGCGAAATTCTCAATTTCACCTAATTTGCTCATGATGAAGGTCAAGAGATGGATTCCCAGGCCTTAGTGGAGAGAAGACTAGTGTATGCTTGCCTTGGAAGGCATTTTGGAGTAGAGAAACGATAGAATTTGTCCTAGAATGCGAATTTCACTCTTGACCCTTCCAAAGGGTCTAGAGCGAAATTCTTAAAACCTCTATTTTGCTCCAATTTCGCATCAAGCCTAGTGTTGATTGAGATTAAAGGCATCCTTAGACATGCATTTGAGCAAGTTGTGGTCACAAAATGTGAAGATTTTGTCCTAAAATGCAAATTTCGCTCCTGACCCTTCCAAAGGATCCAGAGTGAAATTCCTTATAGGTCCTGTCTTTGGCCAAGGTCCAAAGCGAAATTATCTCTTTTGGTCTTTTAGGAGGTCAAATCAATCATGTCTTCAAGAGAAAGCAATTCAAAGGTCAAGGGAAGTTCAAGGCAAGGAGATGATGAAATTTGAGCTAAAATGCAAATTTCACTCATGACCCTTCCAAAGGGTCCAGAGCGAAATTTTTATAGGGCCTGTCCCTGGGGAGAGGATCTTGAGCGAATTTCATTCTAATGCCTTTTTGTTGATGATTTAAGGTAAGAAATGCTATGATCGGGATAAATATATCATGTGTCCTTAATCATCTTTTGGTTTGTTTTGCAGATGGAGGAGGATCAGACCAAGACAAGGACGACTTGTTCTAGCCTATCATCATCAAGGACATTCCAAAGGCATAAAGGTGGACTGCATGTGTTCTAGGAGTTGCCATCTACCTCCAAAACCTTCACTTCGCCACACTAAGGAACCACAAGATGACAAAGAAAAGCTTCGCCAGCACTTCAAGGCAAGGTATGCTACCGGAGAAGGAAGACTTAACGATAAGAAAGCCTCATCAAGCACTTGGGAGTAAAAGAGGTACATCATTCATCAAATTGAGACAGAAAAGAGATCAACCAAGACACAGACGTCAGACAAGGTGGCATCCCAGTCACTGCTCCTCCAGTCGGATTGGTCCACCTCAACATGTCCAGATTCAATGTAGCTGACTCATCGGAGGCGACACAAACTTCGATGTACCTACCCATGCTTCCTATTGGTCCTCACTCTTGGAATGTAATTTTCTCATTGGCTAGAGGAAGTTTGTTGTAACAAACCCTAATTAGGGTTTCTATCTTGTAATCCTAGCCATTGATTCTAAGACAATCAGAGTCGTCTGTTTGTAAAGGGTTCTCTATATAAAGCCCTGGCTCCTCATTTGTAAAGGTTAATAGTTAATAGTTAGCTAATAGTGAATAGTCAGAGAGTAGGAAATGGTTAGAGTAGAGTAGAAAGAGAAGGCAAAGATTGTTGCCAAGATATTGTTGCAAAAGACTTGTAAACTTCATTGAAGAAATTGTGAATTCTATGGGTCGATTCAACAATTTGCATGGTCTCTATACTTCTCAAATTTGATTTCATGTTATTAGATGAATGGAAGAAATTTGTATGATCAACAGTGAAATTCGTATATCCATACTACTAGCGGTTTGTTGATTGCAGACTTGCCTTGCGTAGTCAACTGGAATCATTCAGCTTGAGCTTAACTTCAATTATCGCTTCTTCATTGATATGCATCAACCTGACAGTGTCCATGCTTGTAGCGATGATCTAAACATCATAAAGCTTTCCTCAGAAGATCGCACTAATCTTGTGGAGATGATCCTAGGATGTCAAAGCAAGACTTAGTTAGAATTTCATCAAAGGTCATTCATTGCTGTTACGTTCTTAGTGTTGGAAATAGATCCCGTTCCAACCCTTATCCTTTTTCCTTTTTTTCAAAATCAACGGCCAGTGAAATTCCACATTCCAGTAATATCCAAAGCAAATCAGATGTTCAGGTCGTCGAAAGTAAGTCCCCTTGTGATTCCAGCAAAATCACATCGTACCGCAAAGAGCTTATCCACACATAGAGAACCTACATATCAGAACCTTGGAGTTACTCTGACTGATCCTTTGGCGAGATCTTCAGCAGTCAGGAAACTTTGTTCAAAAGAGGATAAGGTACCTTTAGGTATTTTATTCTGTGTTTGGTCGTTTACAAAAGACACATCACCAAGACCCCACTTGGAAACATGTCATAATGGGACCAGTAGTTAGGAGTGTGATTTGCATCTTATGCGCAAAGAATCTTAATGGAAGCATCAAACACCTTAAATATCTTATTACAAGCATTCCTAATCACAATGCCAAAGCGTGTGATAAAGCCAAAGAAGAAAAACAAGAGATACAAGCATTTCTTGAATTGTTGGATGAGAAGAAACTAGAGCAAAGATACAAGCAGCCATAGCAACAGCCATTAACCTAACATGCACATAGAAATGTATTGTAGTTCAGTATGGTGAATAATTAGCCTATTCATTGGGTTCTTGTAGGCTAATGTGTTAAGGTTAGGGAACTTTGGAGGCAGTTTATCCAGCAGGATGGCAATATCAAAGGTTTAGTCGAGCTCTGGCAATTATTATAAGCATAATGCCCTTTTCTAGAGTGAATTTGTGTGAGTTCTCCAATATTTACTATTTTAGTAAGTCAGTTTCACGCACCGTCTGAGCCAGCTAACAGGGTTACTAGTTTTAGTTTTGTCGGTGGGAGCTATGGATATCAATATTTTGATATTTAATATAGCCTGGTGGTTTTAATAGAATAACTATAAGTTATTAATTAATAAAGTTAAATTAAAGATTTAACATTATCACTATATTACTTTATTAATAAAAGGACTGTATGGTGCCAGTCATAAAGTGAAAATGTTTTATTTTAAATGAATGGGGTCATTTCCAGACTTGGATGCCACATTGAGAGAATAATAGTGACTTTAAATTAAAAGAGCAAAGTGAAAAGAGTTGACCCTTTTGGAGAGTTATAAAGGCTCATTTCTTATGCTGGATTTGATATTTACTATTGTTCTTGTTCTTGGAGGAGATTGCTCTTCTCAGGGTTTGTAAGGACAAAATCCCTTACAAGTGACATTCTCCACATTGATGAAAGACACAATCTAGAGGATATCTTGGTGTTTTCACTCAAGAAACACAATTGAGCTGATTAGAGTTTCATTTCTAAGTTGTTGGATTTTTCAGTGCTTATCAAATTGAAGGGAGGTCAACTGGAGTGGTATTTGAGAATATTATTTCTGTTCATACCTCTCTTGGGCTATCCGTACCTTCTCTTATGCTAGCCATACCTCTTTGGCTAGCCATACTCCTCATCGCTGGGCCATTAGGGTTTGGAAGCATTGCTAGTGGCTGTTTGCAGCCGTTTGGACCTGCTATTACCATTCATATTCCTTGTGTGACTATTGGTGATCTATTTGAATAGCATCATTTTTCAGCATTTCGCCCATTTTTTACACTCCAGTTTGTAGTATTCTTCACGAGATCAATTTAATCTAATAATGCATTTTTTGGGTATGTTGCAAACACATATGTAATGTCATTTAATGATCTAGGTTGCTCATAATCTTAAGAGATATTGTCCATTCAAATCAGAAATAAAATCTGAAATTTTCAGATTAGTGAAATTCTGAGTTTTGTTGAACTTTTGAGTTATAAGTTTGCTGCAAGTATTACTTTAACCTGCACTCTATTTATCATTCCAAAACCATTGCAAATACATTCCAAGAAACAATAAACATAACTAAGGTAAACGAGGCAGCACACTTTAGAAAGAAGAGATGATAAGGCAATCATTGTGGGCTCTAGTCATGGTCCACGCAAACAAAGCATATCCACCTCATCCAATCCAACCAGAGCATAGACACAAGTCTATCTGCACTTAAGAACATACCTAGAGCACAACTTTCATAGCAAGGTACAACATAAAACAAGGAGATGCACCTGGAAGCCAATAAGGCATTTGACACTTATTTATTTTAAAACAACCATCTCTTAAATGTGGAAAAACACTCATACTGGGAGAATGTGGTGACAACATTGATAGTTGTAGGGAAAGGGTACAAGGCGCCCTCTTTGGAGAACTTAAGTAGGAAATTGCTATAGAATTTTGAAGATGTGAAGTTAAATCTTAGAAGAACAAACGACGCAGTTGCAAGACTTTGGATGAACTATTCTTTTGGATGGGCATACAGATGGAAAGTACTGCATCCTTATCAATTTTTTGGCACCTGAGATGATTTTCTTTAAGTCAGTTGATGTCCACAGCAAAATGAAAAATGCAGAAACTTTGGGCCTAATGTTGGAGCAAGTCATCTTGATGGAGGGCATAGGAAATGTGGTGCAAATTATCATGACAACGCAATGGTATATGTGACAACTAAGAGATTGCTGCAAGAGAGGAATCTATCGTTCTCTTAGAGCCCTTGACAAACAAATTTTTCTTGACCTTCTTTTGGAGGATAGAAAAAATTGATTGGACAAGATCAATTGTACAAACTGCAACATTATAAATGTATTTATAATCATCTTTCAATTCTTAGCTTGATGAGATAAAACACCAAGGAGAAAGAGCTTGTGCAACCAGATGTCACGAGGTTTGCAACTTACTTCCTAACGCTGCAAAACATTTGATTAGTTTGTTGATATTGTTGAAGCCATTGATAACAAACTCAGTGAGTCACCAAGTACTCATGAATTTTATTGCTGCACGATTACTCACAATGAAAAGTTGCAAGAACTTTTTGTTGTATCCTTTGAAAAAGTAGATGATTTTGGAGGACTACATAAGAAAGGCATTGCTGATACACATCCAGTTGTGCAACAGGAAGAAGAAGATTCAAATAAAGATTTACCAACTGTTCAAGATGAAGAAATTTCGGATGATAGTCGGTCTTCAATCATGGGGATTGCACCTGAGGAACAACTGGAGAAAATATTTGAAGGTCAACCTATCAAAGAGGCCTTAGTTTTTGAGGATATGCTTACAGAGCAGCACAAAGATGCTTGGTTTATGCAACATGAAGGCAGACAAATAGGAGAAATACTCCATGCTCCTGCCTTCGCATTTTGTGAGATTTTGCCAAGATCAAGGGCACAATGAAAAGTGTAAAAATAGAGACAAAAGAATGACAAGAACAAACTGTATTCTCATCAATATGAAAATGATCAACAGGATTCATACCAATACAATGAATATAGGCCTGCTTATATAGGCAAGGCCATATGGATGCACGAGCACACAATCATGACATGTGGCTCAATGAGAAACAAGGGTAGGTAAGAAATAATAGGGGTAGGTAGGAGAAATAATATAATATTCTACAAGAGGTGGATGACCCACCGAATGTGGAGTGTAACAGCAAAATAAGACCACAAAAGGTGGAATTTCTCCTACAAGCTCTATCCCTATGTGCACACTTCCCTAAGTGTCTCAAATCCAAACTACGAAGAGATGCATTATCCTAAGTTAACTTAAGTAAAGTGTAATAATATCCATAATGAATATTTATTTACACCAACACCCCCCCTTAAGTGCAACTTAGGGGAATGAAGACTCAAGTCAACAATGCAAGATGGGTCCCAGCTACTAGGCCATGATAGGTACCCATGTACAATATGCAAATGCAAGCAAAACCATGCAATGCAATCTCTCACAAACGGAGAAAAGGAGAAAACCCAGTGGGAAAAAACTCCCCCCCAAAAGAGAGATGAAAGTACAAAAGACTCTCAAAGAAGACGGACAAAACCTCAAAGAGGAAAAAGTCCCCCCCATAAGAGAGGAAGGAGAAGTCAGCTGACCCCCCCTAATGACACATCCCGCACCCCCAAGAGAGCTCGCAACTGCTGGAACTTACTCTCGGTGAAAGGTTTGGTGAATATGTCAGCAAACTGCTCCGCTGTAGGACAATACTGCAAATCAATGACCTGCTCCTAAATGAGCTCTCGGATACAGTGCATATGAATCTCGATGTGTTTGGTCCGCTGGTGCTGGACCGGGTTCTTCGAGATAGCAATAGCACTCTGATTGTCGCAATGTAGAACTGTCGGTCGTGGAGTGGTGAACCCAAACTCTGTGAGAATCTGCTGAAGCCAAATGGTCTCAGTCGCTGCATTAACAGCACCTCGATACTCAGCCTCAGTCGAAGAGAGAGCAATAGCATGTTGCTTCTTGCTCTGCCAACAAATGGGGCCGGAACCAAGGTGAAAACTGTAACCGGAAGTAGACTTACGATCATCAAGATCGCCAGCCCAATCAGAGTCTGTGTAACCAACCAAGCGAAGTCCTGTGCCTGCTGCATAGTGAATCCCATAGTGATGTGTACCCTGGATGTAATGAAGGATGCATTTGGTGGCTTTCCAATGAAGCTCATGTGGTTCCTGCATGAAGCGGGAAACCATGCCAACTGCAAATGAAATATCAGGGCGTGTATGGGTCAAGTAGATGAGACTACCCACAAGCTGACGATACAAAGTGGCATCAACTGGTGGAGAAGAACACTAAGCCTCAAGCTTGACTCCGGAAGGAAAGGGAGTCGGGGCAGGCTTACAATCAGCCATATGAAAGCGTGCAAGAAGATCAAGAGCATACTTGGGCTGCGATAGTGTAATCCCGGAAGGTGACTGTGAAATCTCTATCCCGAGAAAGTAGTGCAAAAGACCCAAGTCAGTCATAGCAAATCTGTCATGCAAAGCAGATTTGACAATGCTAATGATGGATGCGGTACTCCTTGTAATGATCAAATCATCAACATAGAGCACAAGTATCAAGTGAGAGTCATCCTGTCGCAAAATGTAGACATTTGGATCGGAATGACACCTGGTGAACCCTGCGGAGAGAAGAAAGGAATCCATCTTGGCATACCAAGCCCTGGGGGCCTGCTTAAGGCCATAGAGAGATTTCCTTAGTCTGCAAACCAAAGAAGTATCCTGGATGAAACCCTGTGGCTGCTCCATATAAATCTCTTCATCAAGATCACCATAAAGAAAAGCACTCTTCACATCCATCTGATGTATAGCCCAACCATGAGCTTCAGCAATAGCAAGTGTCAAGCGAATGGAGTTCATCTTGGCTACGGGCGCAAAGGTCTCAATATAGTCAACACTTGCTACCTAGGAGAAACCTTTCGCAACAAGTCGAGCCTTGTACTTATCTACACTACCATCCGCAGCATACTTGGTCCGATAGATCCACTTACATCGAACCATCTTTCTCCCCTTAGGGAGATGGACTAAATCCCACGTGTTGTTCCTCATCAAGGATCTATACTCTTCCTCCATAGCTTGGTCCCACTTAGGAACCCCTGATGCTTCCCGAAAAGTCTGTGGATCGGAAGCGGTAGCAATTAATGCATGTGGTAGATCCTGATGTTGTGATCGAGTTCTCCGTGTATCTGAAGGATCTCCAACAAGAGAACCTGCTAACTCAAGTGTCTGTCGAGCCCAACGAGGTCTAGGTGGAGGTGGAGAACGAGGCTCCTCAACTACAAGTGGACCCTGCGAGTTGGAGTTGAAGGAGTCTCATCATCTGAATCACTAGCATCACTATCCACAATGGAGGAAGGTGGACGAGGTAGAGAGGCTAAGCTAGGAGAGCTTTCCTCAAAGTGAACACTCCTCTCAATGAACACCTCATGTGTCTCAAGATCCATCAATCTATATGCCTTAACACCTTCAGGATATCCAACAAATATGCAAGGCCGACTTTGAGGTTCCAATGCCTTGCGTTTCTGCGGAGGTATGCGAGCCCATGCTGGACACCCAAAGACTCTGAAATGTCTCACAATCGGTTTCCTACCAGCCCAAGCTTCAAAAGGAGTAATACCTTGCAAAGCTTTGTGAGGAACCCGATTCTGGATATGTGTGGCACAACTGATAGCCTCGGCCCAAAAGGCGGGATCAAGAGAACGTGCATGAATCATACAACTAGCCATTTCTTTGAGAGTTCTATTCTTGCGTTCTGTAACTCCATTCTGCTGTGGAGTGTATGCTACAGAATGTTGAAGATCAATCCCCTCAAATGTACAAAAATCCTCAAGTCTCTTGTTCACATATTCCCTTCCATTATCTGTACGAAGAATCTTGACCACTTTCCCGGATTGCTTCTCCACACGAGTCTTAAAGTCTTGAAATCTGTCAAATACTTCACTCTTATGAATAAGAATGTAAACCCAAGTGAAGCGAGAGTAGTCATCAATGAAGGTGAGGACATAGCGGGCCTTACTAAATGAAGGTGCTGGAAATGGACCTGCTACATCGCTATGAACAAGTTGAAGAACTTTCAAAGCTCTCCAAGCTTTCCCCTTATCAAACTTTTCCTCGGGAGGCTTGCCCATGGAACAACCTGAACATACACCCTCTGAAAAACTGATTCGAGGTAGACCTGTGACCATGTCTTTAGTGCTGAGTTGCTGAAGATAGCGGTAGTTGAGGTGACCAAACCGCTCATGCCATAGCTTACTTTCTGAATTTGAATGAGTAAGCAAGGCCCTAGAAGGTGAACTTGGCACAAAGTGGGAGAATGAATAAAGCCTTGAGTTGTCATTGACTTGTCTCACTGCTACCAAGGCATCATCATCAAGTTCCTTTACCACAACTGAATCTGGTGTAAACTCAACCTTTTTCCCATTCCCATAGTGAGTGATTTGGTAGAAGAAGGTTGGTAGAAAAGTTAGGAACATAGAAAACATTCTCAAATGTTCCATCATCCATGTCAACTGAATCTTTCCCTTCAACCTCTACTTGTGTATCATCACCTATGTAAATGTGAGGTACCTTAGATGGCTCCAATGAAGAAAACTGCTCCTTTGTAGAAACCATGTGATATGAGGCACCTAAGTCAAGTATCCACTGCTGTGAAGAACTTTTTGTAGCCACAAATGCTTGCTCTTTTCCCTTAAACTGTGAGGAAGAGGAAGGAGATGAATCCTTCTTTGTGTAGGCGGATGGCAAGTTGATGTTGTTTTTCTTAAGAAGACTAGTCAACTCATCAACTTGCTTTGTGTGGCATCGATGGTCATCATGACCATACTTCTTGCAATATGCACAAGTTGGTTTATCCTTCTTAGGTGGTGTACCCTTCTTGGAAGAGGATGAAAAATTGCCTTGTGATGGAGAAGATGATTGTCCTTTTTCCTGTTGTGGCTGTGACTTAGATTGCTTCTTCTTCTTGTTGGAATCTTTGCCTTGACTTCCTTGATTCCCTTGATTAGCCACCAAAGCCTTGGACTTTGAAGACTTGAGAAACCCCATGTTCACCAACTTAGATTGTTCCAATATCAACATTTCTGTGAAAGCATCAAATGAAGGCATAACATAGGAACTCCCCACTGTCAAACGATGAGTTTGGAAGCTAGACACAAATGCTTCATATTCTGGTGCAAGCTTGTCCAACAAGTTGAATATCAACTGAGCATCATTTTTGTCAATTCCACAATCCTTAAGCTTTGCTCTTAGCTCATTTGCTTTGGTGACATAATCTTGGATTGTATCAAAACTCTTGGATCCAAGTTGGTGAGCTCATTGTCAATCTTATAACCTCTGATTTCATCAACTTGACCATACAATTTCTGAAACATATCCCAAGCATCTTTGATTGTTGTACACTTTTCAATATGAAAGATGAGGTCATCTAATACATACTTGCGCAAAGTTCCAAGAGCCATGCAATTCTTAGTGAGCCATTCTAATTGAGCATTAGGATCAGCCTTAGGATCACGTGGTGCTGCTATTGTTACATCTATGTAATGCGTGAGACCTTTTTCCATTAATTTGTTCCATACTTTAATTTTCCATGATGCAGAATTATGTGGAGTTAAAGGTGGAAATTTATGAAGACTCATTGCAACAAAAATGAAAGAGCACAAGGAAAGAGAGGCACAATCACACAAGACACCCCCCCAAATTCACTCAATCAAAGACCCCCCCCAAAAGTGATGATTTGGCACTTTATACTTAGTGCGTATACAATGAGCCACTTGCAAAAAAATGGCAAAGTGGGCTTCTGATTTCAATTTTACAACTGACTCAACAAAGACAAAATAGACTAAAACTAATAATGCAAAAGATCTAAAATAAGATCCAAGCAGTTTACAAGTACCAAATAGGCCAAATAAGACCAATATCTGAAAGTACAATTTGTACTTAAAATCTCTGAAATATGATCATAGATTATGAAAGTAGATGAAAAAACATGCACTTTCAAAAAAAACGCCACCTGAAAAAGAGGTCGTATGAGCTCAAACGAGGCCTTTGAAGTTGCAGAATTGAGGATTGGACAAGTACAGCTAAAAGAATCTGAAAATTCCGAAAAACATGTGCACCAAAACCAGAAAATAACCATACCACTGTGAACAGCACGAAAAATTATCCCAAATCAAAAAAAATTGCACGCAAAATTGAGCAAGTTATGGGCCTCCAAAGTTGACCCAAAAATCCAAACTGCTCAATGGAGATGGGTCTAAAAATTTCCAAAGAAAATGTTGACTGGGCGCTGACTGTGCGTTGCTGACGGGGCAGAAGCTGACTGGGCAGAAGGTACGGATCCCAAAAATAATTTTCAAATTTTTTTTTTTTTTTCAAAAAAATTTTCAGACTCGAAAATAATTTTTAGAAAAATAAATTAATTTTTTTTTTTTGAAAAAAATCTGAAAATTTCGTACCGTACCGCCCGAATTGGGCAGAAAATTTCCTCCGCACCCAAAAATCGTTTTTTGCCAAAATAGGTCGAATTTATACTCGATTTTTATGGAAACGGCCTCCCGGACGCAATGGTGAGGTCGAAAACGCTCCAAGATGCCTCCAAAAAGCGCAGTTCCTCAGATCCGAAAATAGAAGCCTTCCACGATGTCTCCAAAAACCAATCAATGAAGCCCCAATGGCTCTGATACCATGTGAGATTTTGCCAAGATCAAGGGCACAATGAAAAGTATAAAAATAGAGACAAAAGAATGATAAGAACAAACTGTATTCTCATCACTATGAAAATGATCAACTGGAATCATACCAATACAATGAATATAGGCCTGCTTATATAAGCAAGGCCATATGGATGTACGAGCACACAATCATGACATGTGGCTCAATGAGAAACAAGGGTAGGTAAAAAATAATAGGGGTAGGTAAGAGAAATAATATAATATTCCATAAGAGGTGGATGACCCACCGAATGTAGAGTGTAACAGCAAAATAAGACCACAAAAGGTGGAATTTCTCCTACAAGCTCTATCCCTATGTGCACACTTCCCTAAGTGTCTCAAATCCAAACTATGAAGAGATGCATTATCCTAATTTAACTTAAGTGTAATAATATCCATAATGAATATTTATTTACACCAACACATTTGAATCTGATTTTCAGCTTGCATTGCTCACTGATGAATATGATGCTGATGTGAGAGGAATGGTACATCATCAACTTTGACCAACCTGAAGCTACAAATGGTAAACAAGAATCTCCATTCGAGGACAACACATGGCAGGTTGTCTCTTTCCTTACCACTAGTTTTGAAGGTTAGAAGTTTGATTATGGAAATTATGGAAAAACAATTTGTAAATGGATAAATTAGAGACCCAATGAATTGCCTCAATTCTTGATGTTCCATGATCTTTTCATTGAGTATGAAAGTTGCATACCGAAAGATCATTTCTACGAATTTAAAGACAAATTTGCAAAACTTTGAACCATGACTTATGCCATGTTATTGCTAAACATTTTGAAAAATCATGTAATGTCTTGTATATATTAAGGTCCTTTGAGTCTTGTTCACTCAAGGTGTTTTGTGTATATAGCTTAGTTTGTTTTTCAGGTTTAGAGTAGGTTTCCTTTCCGTCTGCTTGAGTTTAGTTAGCTTTGCTTAGCCTAGTTGTTGGTCTGCCTTGGGTCAATTGGCTCGAGTAGTTTTAGTTTGTCTTCCTTAGTTTAGTTTGCATTAGTGTTAGTCACCGCATAGCTTTAATTTCCTTTGTGGGAGCTTTGTTTGTGAGAAAGGTTTTGTGTAGTTTTGACAAACTCAAGCGTAATTCAAAATTTATGTTTGGTTCATTTCTTGGATAACCATCTATGAAGTTCCTTAGAATCCGAGGTTCTCCTTCTCTAGGTCCATAATTTGATTACATTTGTCCTTGACTCGGAAGGGAATCATCTATTGTGTCTTGATACTGAAATCTTATGGTTATTATATTTTTCACCTATAATTAATTGCTCTAAGTCATTGCAATTTCTTAGGAGAAATCGTGACTAGTGAAAAATCTTAATCCTACTTCAACACCACTATAATTCTCAAAACCATTATGAGCTTCACTGCTTATCAGCCAAAATCCAAAATGTGAGTGTCATGTCCCTGTTTTGAAATAGGATTTAATAATAAATAATAATAGACATAAAATAATACAAATATAATATAATATAATATAATTAAAATGTAATTAAGTTGATGAATGGTCAAAAGGCATGGAATGAATTGTTGTGACTCTCTCAAGCATGAGATATAAGAGGGAGACGAGATAATTTGAAAAGGGATAAGGAGGAGGGAAGAAATGAATAAACAATGGGATCAAGGAAGGATTAATGGAGGAAGAAAGGAATGGGAAGTAGATAAGGTTGTGTCTCTTTCCAAGGGGCAGGCATGATGAGGAGATGTAACCTCTCCCTCACATTGGAAGATATAAAGGGAAGAAGGTTCATTTGAGGAAGAGATGGAAGGGAGATCAATTTGGAGAATAATATATTATTCTCAAAAGCAGCAGTGAAAAGTGGTGACTTAATTGTTATGAAAGGTGGTGCCTCAATTCCTATGAAAGGCGGTGACTCTTCCACCAATAAAGTATAAAGGAGAGATCATTTAAAGGAAGGGCAGAAGGAAAAAGGCAATTCAATAAGCACGATCAAATAAGATCACATTTGGCATTCATAAGAAATCGAAGTATACCGTAGTATGATTCAATACTGTAGTTTGGTATGAGTTTCTTATATTTGGCATAGTGAATACTATATATATATATATGCACACTGTTGATTAGTAATGTATTACTGTTTATGAATGATAACATAGCATAATGAATATTATTGGTATCTGCTCATTACTGATTAATGATATGCTACTGTTTATGTCTGATTATTATATGTAGAATACATGCATAATTCTGGAATTCTTTATATGTTCTGAATGATTATTAAAGTCAACCATGGTAGAGGAAATGAGCAATTACAAGAGGGGTGCGGCAATGGGGTACTCTTCTAGGTACGCCACCTCATGGTGGTGACCAATGATCCCATGAGGCCAAGGGAGTACAGAGGGTACTGCATTTGGGCTTTAGAAGAGATGGGCTTCTGGGGCACCCTGTTGTGAATACACCTCATCCCTCTATCATGGTGAATCAACACACCAAGGAGTTAATCATAGGAAGTGGGAAATGGATGGCAAGATCAGGGGGAATGGGTATAGGATACCTCACTAGTTACACCACCTCATATGAATGGCATGGGCCACATGAGGCCAAGAGGGATGGTATATCCACTCTTGGGCCTAGGGTAGAGGATCTTTAAGACACCCTATCAAGTTACCTTATCTTGGCTTCCCTATAGTTGAATTTCTCCAATAAGTTAGAGGCATCTTATGATTAAGTTTATGTCCCTAACCATAGTAGGAAAGTTGGAATTGTGATTTTAGGGCAAAAACTAGGGCATTTACAAAAAGTGACATTACAAATGGTATCAAAGCATGATCTTGCCAGCCTATACGGAAAAGCTAAAACAATGCAATGTATTCTATTCAAAAGCAATTTGCAGGTCTAAGAAAGTGATCTATAAACAAAGTCCAAAAATAAAATCAAGTAGATCAACATTGCATTTCTATTTATGTATGCCTTTAACTACTTCATGTTGAGCATGCTTACTCCATGTTTATATAATATGCGTTATTTTCTCATGAATGCCTTGTGTTTGCTTCATGTCTGATATGTTTTCAGCATGTATGCCTTGTGTCTTATGTGCATTTATGTGTTGCTTCATGACTAATTTATGTCCACTCCATGAATGCCTTAGATGTGTGCTCCATGCCTCTGTGCATTTATGTGTATTACTTCATGTCTTACATGTTTGATGTGTATGCTTCATGCTTTACACCTTGCATGTATTCACGTGTGATTCATACCTTAAGTGTATTCATGTGTATAATCCATCCGTTACATGTATTCATGTGTGTACTTCATGCTTTACGTGTATGCTTCCAGTCTTGTATTCATGTGTGTACTTCATGCTTTACGCCTTGTGTGTATTCGTGTGTATGATTCATGCCTTATGTTTATTCATGTGTATACCTCATACTTTATGTGTTTGCTTCATACCAAATGTGTTTCAGCATGTTTACTCCATGTGTGTTTTATATGCGTTCCCTTCTCATGTATGATTGGTGTCTTGTATATATGCTTCATATCTTACGTGCATTTATGTGTTTGCCTCATGACTGTCATGGTGTATGTGCCTTCCTAATGTATGCCCTATGTCTTGAATATGCTTTGCATCATGTTTGATGTGTTTTCAACAAGTTTGTGCCATGTGTGTATCCAAAGCAATTTCATATTGGGAATCATCTTGAACACTCCATGATCATTGCTTGAGGACAAGCAATCTTGGGCGGGGCAGACTATCATGTCCCCATTTTGAAATAGGATTTAATAATAAATAATAATAAACTTAAAATAATAAAAATATAATATAATATAATTAAAATTTAATTAGTTTTAAAGTATGACTATCTCAAACATGAAATATAAGAGGGAGAAGAGATCATTTAAAAAGGGGTAAGGAGATGGGAAGAAATGAATGAAGCATGGGAATCAAGGAAGGATTAATGGAGGAAGAAGGGAATGGGAAGTAGATAAGGTTGTGTCTCTTTCAAAGGGCAAGAATTATGACGGGTGGTAATATTTCAAAGGTTGCTAATTGTGAAAGGTTGTGTCTATTGCCAAAGGGCAGGCATCACGAAGAGATGTGACCTCTCCCTCACATGGGAAGATATAAAGGGAAGAAGGTTCATTTGAGGAAGAGATGGAAGGGAGATCAATTTAAAGAATTATATATTATTCTCAAAAGCAGCAATGAAAGTTGGTGCCTCAATTCCAATGAAAGGTGGTGACTCTTCCACCAATAAAGTATAAAGGAGAGATCATTTGAAGGAAGGGCGGAAGGAAAAAGGGAATTCAATAAGCATGATCAAATAAGATCAGATTTTGGCATTCATAAGGAGTCGAAGTATGATTCAATACTGTAGTTTGGTATGAGTTTCTTATACTTGGCGTAGTGAATTCAATAAGCATGATCAAATAAGATCATCAGATTTTGGCATTCATAAGGAGTCGAAGTATGATTCAATACTGTAGTTTGGTATGAGTTTCTTATACTTGGCGTAGTGAATACTCTCTCTCTCTCTCTCTCTCTCTCTCTCTCTACACACACACACACACACACTGTTGATTAATAACGTATCACTGTTTGTGACTGCTAATATAGCATAATGAATATTATTGGTATCTGCTCCTTACCTATGTTACCCCTAGTTTCTGGGACAAGGACGGTAGGGGACAGCGGGACGAGTTTCTGGGACGGCAAATTTTTTTGCCATTTTTGGGGACAGTGGGGGACGGCAAAGGGGACGGCTATATAAAATATAGGAAAAATTCAAAATATATAGTGAAATTTTAAATGTTCATATGAAAATTAGATAAAGCATGTATATATACATTATATTCAAATGAAAACATGGATAAAGCAAGTATATGTACATTATAGAACCTTAACATACCACATTTGTGTTCAGAATTCATTGTCAATACTCAATATGCATTCATAATTGAAAATACATTGTCAATATGCCAACACTTGTTTGCATGTAGTTCATTGTTTATTTCTGGTTGAAGGATATTTTGATAGTCTTCCATTTCTATTATGACCTACAACCACTTCTTTATGCACTACAAAGTTTTGGATGTTTGTGAAATTCTATACCAAGCTGTTATTCATATTTCTGAGTGCTTTTGGCTATGATTCAGACTTGTTTACCTTTCATAATTGTGAAAAGTCCAATATTGCAGACCTACAACCACTTTTTTACGCACTACCGCATTCTAAGTGTTTGTCAAATTTATTACCAGGCTGCTGTTCATTATTTCTAAGTGCTTTTGGAAGTGATTCAGACATGTTTCCCCATCATAATGAAAATCCAATTTTATAGACCTATAATAAAATAAAAACATGTTTTTTTGAGCATTTGAGTCTTTTTTTGTTTTTTAAATGTACTGGGAAAAGGGGGACGGCTGGCCGTCCCAAGGACGGTTAGGGGACGGGGGGACGTCCCCAAACCATATTGGGGACAGGGGGACGTCCCCTTTGATTGTCACTGCCGTCCCCAAGTTTCTAGGACATTTCCCACAAATTTTGCAATTTTGGGGATGGTGGGGGGACGTCCCCTAGCCGTCCCCAAGGTCCCCAAAACGTCCTCGGTATGGGGACGGGGGATTTTAACCCAGGGACGCGTCCCCAGGTTACGTAGCTCATTACTGATTAATGATATGCTACTGTTTATGTCTGATTAATATATGTAGAATACATGCATAATACTGGAATTCTTTTTATGTTCTGAATGATTATTAAAGTCAGCCATGGTAGAGGAAATAAGGGGTTACAAGAGGGGTACAGCGATGGGGTACTCTTCTAGGTACACCTACAGAGGTTACTGCCTTAGGGTTTAGAAGAGATGGGCTTCCAGGGCACCCTGTTGTGAATGCACCTCATCCTTCTATCATGGTAAATTAACACACCAAGGAGTTCAATCATAAGAATTGGGAAATGGATGGCAAGATGAAGGGGAACAAGTATAGGACACCTAACTAGGTACACCACCCCATATGGATGGCACAAGCCACATGAGGCCAAGAGGGATGGTGTATCCACTCTTGGGCCTAGGGTAGAGGATCTCTAAGACACCCCATCGAGTCACATTATCCTAGCTTCCCTATGGTTAAATTTAACCAATAAGTTAGAGCTATCTTATGAATAAGTTTATGTCCCTAACCCTAGCAAGAAAGTTACTTGAAATTATGGTTTTAGGGCAAAAACTAGGGCATTTACAAAAAAGGACATTACAGTGAGAAAAGCAGTATAAATATCAAAAGAGAAAAAAAGAAAGAAAAGAATAATGAAATGAAAAGAAATATCAAAATATTTGGCTTTGGGAAGACATGAATATTTCCATCAGGGCTATGGATGCCCGGGTTGCAATGGAACAATGTTCGTGGGAATTACAATGATAACCTCATCGAGGCTATGGATGCCCGATTGGCAATGAGGCAATATCCAGGTTGCTTTTGGAGTAGGAGTACTTGTTGTGACATTTTCAAACATCGCCCCATTGCAAATGGGGACCCCCACTTTTTTTGCTTTCTAGGTTAGTTGTGGAGTCCTTAGCTATTAGCCTTTCACTTGGAAGAGGTGTAGTGTATCTTAGGTGGCCAAGAGGTGATTAGGTTTTCTCTCTCTTAGGATGAAGTGAGGTCAATTAGTTTTCAGGGCTTAGGAAATGAACGACTCATGATGATCATTCCATTTGATCATCATCATTGGTTTGCGAAATCAAAAGTGAAGTGCTGAAATTTGGTTAAGGTAGGTAGGCTAAGGTCCAAATTATCATGAAGAGGCTCAAGGCAAAATGATTAAGTTAGCAAAGTTGTCATCTTGAGGTCACTTCATTTGGTGCCTCAAATGTGTGAACTTCCTATGGAGCCTCAAATGTGTGAACTTCTTGTGGGGTCTTAAATCAATTAACTTCCTATGGGTCCTCAAATCAACGAATTTCCTTTGGTCTCCAAAATCAGCGAATTTTCACCTCACATTCCCTTTTGCTTGAAGATGATCATGACCTTGCTAGAGCGTTGCTAAGAAGTTATCAAAAGCCTGATCTATGGCAAGCAAAGGGAACAAATGGAGTACCAAGATGATCAAGAAGTGATTAATCACTGAAAATGCTCCTTCAAACTTTACCTTGACACTTCATTTGGGGTCCCAAAAGCACGAACTTTACCTTACCACTTCCAATGCTCACCCAAATCAGTGAACTTTTTGTGCCTCTCAAAATTAGTGAAAAGCACTATTGAACTACTTCCCAAGACGATCAACAAGTGATGAATCACTAAAAATGCTCCTTCAAACTTTACCTTGACACTTCCTTTGGGGTCCCAAAAGCGCTAACTTTACCTTGCCATTTCCAATGCTCGCCCAAATCAGCGAACTTTCTGTGCTTCTCAAAATTAGCAAAAAGCACTATTGAACTACTTCATATGCCCTTGCCAAAGCACGAACTTCCTGTGCCCCCCAAAATGTGTGAACTTCCTTTACCACTTGAAACCTATCCAATCAGACATAAATCAAGCCCGAGCCACAAAAGTAGACTCAAATAATCAAATTGATGAGAATCAGAGATCTCAGGAGGGAAAATCAGTCTTAAAACCAAAGGTTTCCATTATTAGAAATTCATTTCCAGATTTAGAAAAGGTAGTGAGAAGTTTAATTAAGTAATTTTTACAATGTTTTGATTCAAATTATGTTTGTTTCTAGGTTTTTTTCATAGGGGATGAGCATGCAAAGGAATGTGAAGAAGGTCAATACTTCAAGGAGTGGAAGGAACCTCATTCACATGCAAGAGGGCGAATCAAGGCTCAAAGGATCAAGCACAAAGCACTAAAAGGCAGGGAGAAGGGATCAAGGGGAACACAAGAAAACTCCAAGCTTGGTATGAAGGATTTCCACTACATGAAGAAGATAACATTGTACAAGGAAGATCAGGCACTCGAGGAAGAAAATTTTCACAATCTTGAATTTCCTCCAGAAATCCAAGAACCACTGCATATAGCAAGAGAGTAATTCAAGACAAGAAATAGTTTCAAAAGAATTAATCAAAGTTAGAGGGTGATGCAATTTGGAAACATCTCTTACCTTCATCTCATTCATGATTGAGCTTGGAAATGTTGAGTATCAAGAGATTTGCCTCCATCACCTACCTTTGTGATGAGTTACAAAGATCAAGATAGTTGAGGTGGCGCCCAATTATCGCTTAGCCAATCATCATTTCAAAATAAGGCATCCAAGTTCAATGTACTTGATAATCCAACGAGGACGTCAACTACCACATGCGGGCACAAACTCCAATATACCTACCCTCATCATCTATTGGTGAATAATTCAAGGAAGGACATGTGTCTATTTTATTGTAATTCTATCATTGGTCAAGCATTAAATGCTTTGTAATGGGGGTAACAACCCCTAATTAAGTTTTCTATCTTTCGATCTTGGCCATTGATTGTGAATCAATCTGAGCCATTGTAATGAGAGCACTATATAAGGCTCTACTTCTTCATTTGTAAAGGTTAATAGTGAATAGTTAATAATTCAAAAATAGTCAATAGTTGTTAGATAGCAAGCAGATAGTTAGAGTAGAGTAGGAGGAGTAGGCAAAGATTGTTGCCACGACTTTGTTGTAAGAAGCATGTAAACTTCATTGAAGATATGGTGAAATTCATATGTTGATTCAGCAATTTGCATGGTCTCTACTTCTCATTTGATTTTCATGTTGTTTAGATGAATGGAGGAATTTTGTGCATGATCAATGGTGAAATTCGTACATCCATACTACTAACACCTTGTTGATTGTAAAGTGTTTTGCATAGTCAAATGGATCCATCTTAGCCAAACTTAACTTCAATTATCACTCCTTCATTGAAATGCTTCACCTTGAGGGTATCTACGCTTGAAGTGGTGATTTGAAAATCATTAGCTATTCCTAGAAGATCACACTAGCCTTGTGGAGACGTTCGATGTATGTCAAAGAAAATCTTAACTAAGTTTCACCAAAGATTGTCTATTGCTCTTACATCTTAGGATTAGATTATCTTCCTCAACCCTCATCCTTTTTCCTTTTTTTAAGTTAAATGAAATTCCACATTCCAGCAACATTCAAGCATTCCATCTTGTGATTCCCGCAATATCACATCAAACAACTAAGTCTATCCAAGAGCACATCATGACCTGACATTCGAAACCTTAGTCACCTCCTATGATCACAAATCTTAGCACAAGGGGAGATTTTGTTCAAGAGAACATAGAATACTTAGTATTTTATTCTATGTTGCATAGTGCATAAAAACACCATCAACACTACAAACGTAGCTCATCAAAATGAAATCTCGAAATTTCAATGGTCTTATGAGATTGAATGAATACATTTACACACACTTGGGTAATCAAAAGACAAAGTATCTTGATCCAATTTGTTGTTTTTTATTATTTTGAGTATATTTCCTAGTCGGTTGATAGGTTGGAAGGAATTATCCAGAGGTTCTGGGTGCCGAATGGGTCTTTATCTTTGAAATGTTCAAGAAAAATTTTTGAAATCGGCACTAGTATTGTGTTGTAAACACACGCCCCATGGCAAATGGGAGCCCCTCTTTTTCACTTGTTAGTCTTAGTTGTTTGGCTTTGTTTTGCTTAGGGTGATAATTTTAGTCTCTATCCTTAGAATGAGGGGTGAGTTTTGTCATGTCTTGAGCTTGGTTGAGGAACAAATGGTGAAATCAGATCTTGTGTAGAAGTGAACTCCAATGATAAAAAATCATGAAATTATAACTCAAAACATGGAATTGTGAAAGTGAAGAAATGTGGATGTGAATGGATGAAGTTTGAAAGAGATGGGTGAAATGCCGATACAAATTGTAAGATTGCTTTGCAATTTAGTTAGGAATTGCAAGCATCATTTTCATTTCCACTTCAAATTGTAAGTCCACCTCGCATTTCTGATTGAAAATGTGAAGAGCACTCAAATATACTGAGAGGGGGAGGTTAAACAGTATATTAAAGAATTTTAATTTCTTTCACAACTTAACAAATATAAAGCTTATTCAATATATATATACAAGATAGACAAATAAGAACACCAAGACACAAATTTTACATGGAAATCTCAATGGGAAAACCACGGCAATAAATGCTTATAAATTGTATCTCTCTTTTACAAAGTTTGTAGGCACCAACCTCTAACTTGATTTGCGAGCACCAACCCATTGGAAGCACCAACTCCCACTATTGAATATAGGCACCAACCTACAAGAGGCACCAACCCACTGGAAGCACGAACTCCCACTATTGAATATAGGCACCAACCTACAAGAGGCACCAACCTCTAATTATGAAGCACCAACTTCACCACAATGAGGCACCAACCTTTATACCAACTTCTGTTATGAATGGCTCCTCTAATCTGCCATATGACTGTCATAAATCTCCTATGTAAATGTAAGGACCCCTGCTAAATCTGGACTAATTTTTTCAATTTTAGATGCATGACAATGTTGAAATATGTAGCTAAGATCGGATTCTAGTTTAAGTTATTCATGTAATTGGGCTGGGCCCCATTGTAACTTATAATAATAGGGCAGGCCCTATTTGGGCGTTCAACTTATGTATTATGTAATTGTTATGGGACAAGACCTATCAAATATGTAGCTTGTAATTAGACCTTGACCTATATAATTGTAACGTGTAAAACTCTTGGCACAATATTCTTGCAAGCCGACTTGGCAAAGTTAAAGGGCTAAGTCGCCTATAAATACAAGGCATCAATCATTATTCATACACACATTCAGGAAATACAATCCCTATCTTCTCTGTGATCAGCGAATTATACTCAGAGGTTAGCGAATTACATTTAGCGGACAGTGAACCTTATCAAGGCACAACGAACTCCCTTGAAGGGCTGCGAACTGGTCTAAAGGGGGCAGCGAACATCATCTGAGGGTCAGCGAAACATCATCCTTCTGACAGCAGATCAATCTTGCAGACAGCAATCTCTTTCTGCCATCCTCCTTGCCACAACAACAGTTGTATTGCAGATAAGTTTATGATTGCTATCTGCCCTAGGGTTCTGTGCATATTTGCTGAAAGCTTCATGTTTTGAAGCTCATTGTAAACTCAATTGGTTATTGCCTAATCTAGATCTTTGGTTGCTAGGTTTTTCCTCCAAGAGGGAGGTTTTTCTAGGGTACATCTGTGTTATGTGTATGATTTACGTTGCATTCTGATTTTCCATTCTATATTGCTAATCTGATTACTTAAAATCAACAGACAATTCGTCAAACACTTGACACACAACCCACTGCTATCTGATTTTTGTTTACAGTTTATGTTTTGGGGTTTATGACTATTGCCAATTCAGATAGAAATGCATAGAAAATGAATATTATGCTGTCCACAATCAACAACCTTTCATATTTCATGGAAACATTGTTGCCCTCACAATATTCTAAGAGAGAACATAAATATAATGAAATAACACTGACTGCTTAAGTAAAATATATGCAGATTACAAACCAATAATGTGAATATCTGACTTTACTTACAGACCTATGTAATTATATCAAACTTATAATGCTCAGAATCTTCAGAAATACCATGCATAATTATCTCAGCCACTCTAATATCATGCATAAAATCTGAATCCTGGAAATGTACAGGTTGCTGCTAAAAATCAGACTTATAACCATGCGGGAAAATGTAAAATGAAGACTTTATTTGCTGAATCAAACTCAGAATAATGCTGTTATATATTTCAGACCTTCAAGTCTCGCGAAGTATGCCAAAAGATGTTGATAAACACGCCCTAGCTGGGCGAACCCATCCCTCTAAACAAGAAAGACGTATTACAATCAAATGACTTACAAATCAGCTCCAAAATACGTCCTAATGGCGATACTAGGATTTGCTGAAACGAGATGTGCAAGGTTGTCCCAAAAAGGGATGAAAATGCTGATCCAAACGTAGGACTGTTCCAAAGGTCTACTCTGAAAATCCAATTGTCAACCAAACCCTAGCAGGCAACATACACATATAAACCCTCCTTTGATCAAGTCGCTACCTTCCTCTATGAATGGCATCAAGGTTAGGGTTTGAAACCCTAAGTCTTCAAGTCACAAAGCCACCAATGAATGCCTCCAAACTGATCTGAAGATCTGCAGTGCAATGTAGTTCCAAATCTGATCTGAAAATGCAATGTAGCTCCAATAGAAATCCGTGATGAATCCCTCCCTAAGTGATCTTGGGTTTCCGTCCAAGTCACGCAATATCTCCAAGGGTTTTCGTCCTAGAAGATGATCCAAGAGAAAGCTCTCCAAAACAAGTAAAAGCAAATAAACTCTAGAATGAATTCCAATTCCCTTTTTCCTCCTTTTATAATAGCCTTTTCCCTTTTTGAGAGAAATACATTATTTTATTTATTTTATTTCATTTTCCCTTCAAAAGCAACTTTAGGTTATAATTTAAAGTTGACATTATAATAAAGTCACTTCATTAATTAACTCCCCTGTCGCTCCGAAAATGACCTTTTCATTAATATAATGATAATTTGACACACAAGATCGCTGTTTTATGCACCCAAGATTTAAAACTTCTCATCCCGGTTCCAACAAGTTATAACACTAAGGTGCTCATTAAACAATTTTAATTAAAATAGCAACTTTGGTAAATTTAATTAAATTATAGCCAATAGTACATCCGACTTGCGAAAATGGCCAAAAAGCATTGGAATCAAAATCTGACAGCACAGGAGTGATCCCGATGATGAAAGATGATAAACAAGCCTGACTGGATGACATACTAAAAATAGACACTCTCTCCAAGAATCTTGGGACCCCCACTAAAGCCGAAAATAACATTTGAAAGCGTCATTTAACTCCTCTAAACCATCCGAGCTCATTGGAAATACCAAAACACCCCTTGGATCATGTTGACACAAACCCAAAATGTCAATGACAATTGCATTGCTAGAGAATCCGAAAAGGGGACATTACATTAAATCAGATTGTTATCTTTTAAAAACCTGCCCTTACACCTGTAGATAATCTTCTCACAGTCTAATTTCAATTCTGTAGTTAATTCCCATATAGAACTCTTCTTGTGGTTGATATATAAGTCCAGTATTATGCACACCACATACACACCATTACTCTCCTTTTCCTAGATCATTTTCTCAGCATTTTTTTATATCACCACATACTACACTTCTTTTTTATTTTTTTATATCTATCATATGACATTTCATAGAAAAATTATGTCTTTTCTGTATGAAAGGTTTTGTGTCTTTTTTTTATTTCATCAAAATATAAATCACATTACTTATATCTTTTGGTAGACTAAATTTATATTATTTTTTATGAACTGTACCTCTTAACATGATCGCACCATTTGATTAAGTCACATTCATAACTCGTGCCTTATGAGAGGTAATTACTAATCACAACTTTGACTAATCTTTGAAGTTAACTTGCCACGTAAACATTGATTTTCCTGATCGTATTTTATATATTAATTAAACACCACTTCATGAATCGAATGCACCCCTTATTTAATTTAATCTTCATCGCACCTTTTGAAAACAATAACTAATATAATTAGTATAACTGCTGTCAATTTTTTTGTCTTGCTTTTTTTAATCGCAGTTTTATACTTTTGAATCGTAGCTTTAGACTTTTTCAGATTTGTCTTTTTCTTGATTTGTCTTTTTCTATTGTCTTTTTCTGTTTTGTTATTTTCTGATTTCTGCCTTACTTATTTTGTCTCTTTCATACTTTTTGTCTTATATATTATTTCAATTTCTGTAGAATGATTGCTGTGCATTATGATGACATGTATCTCAATTTTTGTCTTAGTCTTGTACAGAATCGCTGTCCTTAACAATGTGAACTAGTCCTTTAAATTGCTCTATGTACTATTAAATTATCATGAATAAATTTCTGCTCCTTCATGACAATTGAATTACTATGCACCATGAAGTCGACTTCTTAAGGGTTTGTTACCACTGCTTTGAATATACTAATCACTGTTATGTCACTGCTTTTGATTTGTGTAAGCACTACTATATTGCATTGTTAATATAGTCTTTGCTGTAGTGTTGCCTTTCTATGATGAGATCTCTTCAATCATCTTTAATGCCAAACCTGTAAGTAACATCTGCCTCTTACATCAATGACAACATCTCAACAAATGTTGTTCCACTTTGCAAATGTAAAACTTAAGTGATTTTTTGCAAATGCAAGGATAAGAGACATTTCCGCATGAAATTTCATGCAGAAGTGAACCCCATATGTAATTTAATCTTGGACAATTTTAAATCAGATTTAATTCTCAAAATGTAGCGACATATTATCTACTAATTTATTGCCAATTTTTATTTAGTGAAACTATTTCAGACTAATATAACTTAGATTTTATAGTGCATAGAATTCAAACTGTAAACTTTTTTATTTCTATTATTTTTGTTTTCCAGCAAGCAGCAAAAGCCTAGAGTTTATTGACCATAGAAGATATAAAAATTTATGTTCCTGCCATTATCACTTTATGAGATCTAGTTGATGGCATCCTAAAGAAGCATTTATCTTTTTGTCAGTCTTAACAGGGTTCATTTGCAGTCTCCATAGAGAAGTAGATATTGATTAACCTTTGGTCTAAGGAGAACAACAAAGATGCCCCCAATTCTAAAGGGAGGATCAATGAAGATTGCCCAAAATAAATTGCTTCGATGGGATTCTTTACTAATTTTAACATGGTTGTACAATATTGTGCCTTAGTTGGACTATGTGTGAACCTAATCCAAACAGAACATTAGCAACGTACATCAAATGCTACAAATCAGCGATAACTTTGGTTATATGACAATGTCCAACCATCACCCTGCAAGAAGATTAGAAATCTCCACATTCTAGACTCTAAATCTATGTTAAGGCATCATAATTCCAAACTATGAGCATACACAAGCTATTTGCTTTACACCACTGCATTTGCAAGTACAGAAAAAGGCAGTCTGTAACATTGATTCTGTTACGCAAACCTAAGAATGCCTCTTTGTAGACAAATAATGCACGGATTCAAGCAAACAGAAAAATATGAAAGTTACGAGAAATACATCCAGAAAAGGTTGGACGAGCACTGCAACTAATCATTTGCATTTGGTGCAGCTAAATCATAGACAATGTAAAACCTTTAACCCATCAATGTCTTTCTATATCTATGGCATAAAGTAAGGTTTCTGATATAGCATGAATTTATTTAACAAGTTCCACCATAGTAGAGGATAGCCAAACTCTCCTAGAGCTACTGAAGAATGAAGAGAAAATAGCTTTCTATCTCACTCTGAATCAATATAGATCTTAAAAAGAAAACAAAAAATCTAGGGGCATTGGTTCATTACCTGCAATGATGGGGCAAGTATGCCTGCAAATCTAGGATCCCTTCCAACCATCTGTACAATTTCTTGATCACTTTCCATGCCCATTGCTTTTAAAACAACCACAATGGGAACCTACAGCACGTATCATAGTTGTTGATATAAGAAGTTCATCTTAATAAATGCACAATTGCCAACACTTGCCAAAGTCATGATCCTACTAGACATATAAGAAAAAATAATCATCTATGAGAAACATATAGGCATGCATAGGAAACATACATCTTCAGAGAAGGTGTTAAGCTTTAAATATATTCTCTCATGCTTTACAACAATGTTTGTCTTACTTTTCCTTTCATGCGTGCTGCTGGTTACAGATGCTGTAACACTGATTCAAAGAAAACTGCCAGAATATTAGGTTCCCAATATGGAATTTCCATAATCATGATCGGTTGCAGATTGACCAATCCAAACCATTCCACTCGCATGAAAATTTAAATTGAATACCCAATATTCTCTACAATAATAAACTAAAAGAGATGAATACAAACAAACAACCATGCAAGATTTTTTTTCAAAAAGATTTTGCAAATACAAGTAGCCTTCCTTATCATCAAGTTTCATTAACAAATACAATAATTTAGCAGTACAACTGATAGAATCAAATATATTTTAACGTAAGTTGCCAAGTTGGATTTATGCACGCCAGAATGGCAAAAAACTGGGGTTGGTAAATTTTGGGTGTGCCCATACAGAAAACATATAAAAATGATAAAAATATACATATTTTAGCATAAAAACAAGAATTAAATTTAATATTGTGTATTAAAATAAAAAATTATGATTCATAATTCATCATCATATTGCTCTTCATAAAGAGCATCATGTCATCATCATCTAATGATTCTAATCAACAAAATAAATACAAAATAAAACTGAGAACATTGATAATTATTATTATAAATTCTTATAGGCTGTCTATCAAATAAAATCTCAACCTAAAACTGTGACTTAAATATGATTTATACTATATTACTATAAACTTCAAGTCAAAAAAATTTCAACAGATTGTAGGTTCGATTGGTTCACTATGTTTACAATTTAACTTTACATTAAAGATAAATCGTAATTTCTTCTGCAATTTTTCATAATTAATTGCTCAAGCAAAATATTATATATGCATCATTGCCCCCCTCCCTGACCATCCCCAAATTTTGGTACAAGTATCACCATGCCTGAAACTCATCCTTATGACCATTATGAAACTTTATGGAACACTTCAATTATGTAAGCATATGGAACTATGTGTTTGTCCAAATACACAAGTGAAAACTATTATCTTCAATTATCAATACTAAGCATGACGAGGGAGGAATGCTAAGAATTATTAATGCATAGATTAGTGGATAGCTTTAAATATTTACAGTTAAACCTATGGTTTATAGTTAGTACAATATTGTTAGTAGGTAAATAATTGTTTGGTTAAACTAATAATCCATTTCCTATTACCTATTACCCATGTTTATTGGGCTGTTGAATTGTTGAAACCACACCCATATAGAATAAGAATAGGGTGAGGTAATAGTGAGATTGTTTTCTAAAAAGCAGGGTTATAAATTTTGAATTAATATCCTCTTTATATTGAATAAAACATTCTAGTATTTTTGCAGAAAAGAGTCATTATTTGTATTTCAGAGATTCGATGAGAACTGCATGTGAAGAAGTACTGCAGCATAATAAAATGGCAGGGCAAGGTCACTATTTAATGCAAAATAATGAGGTTATTTTCCAAGTAAATGTGAACTAATGAATTTATTGCATATTCATAGATTGGCATTAACTTCATGGAGTAGGAAAGCATCCAACCTGCCACTACTATCGGTATCAATTATTATTCGGTTCTTTGAGAGTTGCTCCTGAATTAAAATGACCTGAAAGAACAAGCAATATCATAAAACTATAACAACATATAATCAACCTTATTTTCATAATAGAAACAAGCCTACAAGAAAAATAACTTAGATTTACACCAAACAAGTCCTAAGGCAATAAAGTATGGAAGTGTATACTTAAAAACATCATGACTATAGACAATATAATTAGATAGAGGTCTAAAGCATCATTAAAGGAATAGAATCAAAATACCTTCTCTGTTCCCCTAATAATAAAATAACCTCCTGGATCAAGAGGACATTCACCTGTGAATCCAACTCATAATGTTGATGATTGCAGAGGAGAAACATCTTAATTTGGAACATAAAAACAACTGATCTCAAAATAATTTACTAACTAATAATTGAAATGTAACATACCTAGTTTTGCAAGTTCAGCCTCATTTTTGCCTGTAAGCACACAACGGCTACTTCTAAGCATTATAGGCATTCTTCCAATTGTAAGAGCTCCCTACATGAAAATGTTTATTTGCGTTCACCATTTACATCCATAAGCTAGTAAATATGTCAGATAGCTCTTCAAATGTACAACAAAATTAAACTACCTGCCCTTGCTTCCCCTTTCTCTGAACAATCTCTTGTCCTCTAGTGTATTCTATGTCAACATTGATTGGCGCAGCATATCTACAAGAAATGTAGTGTAGCACATCAAACAAGTGCTATAAATCTTCAAGAAAAGGCATTTCACTCGTTATTTTTTATTTTCTATCTGAATAAGATGTAACTTCTGCTTCAATACAGCATCAACATCCTCTCCATTTTAAATAAAGTCTTGAGTATACTTTTTCAGCTAGCAGATGGCATATATAAGAACAAGCAGCTTGCAAATTAGATCTAACAGCTCATGAACAAGAAAACTAATATTTGAGTGACAAGAACTTTAATAAATCAGTTAATAAGCAGGTAAACAGAGATTTCATGATACAAGATAATAAGAGTACTAAGTTACTAACATTCTCTCAATTTATATTTTTAAGACTAGCATTTATATTAGAAGAATGTCCAAAGCGAAAGCCAATAGCTGTTTTAAATTTGCCATGCAGAAGCCTGTCAACATTCTGTGGGAAAAAGGAATTTCTGAAGATGCTTTCCACATATTAGGTATCAATATTCATGATCTTTCTGAAGATCATGTTATAGATTATATTTATTCAACTCATCTTTTCTGCTTCAGTGCTTTTAGCTTTAGCTTTCTCTTCGTCTATATATATTTGGTTAATATTATCAATATAAATAATTGTGTATTGGAAAATTTCTCAAGAAATGGAAATTTGCACTAGAAACAGGAAGTTTATTAAAGGCAAAACAGGATATTAAGCTCAAGATGTGAGCCCTTTCAGGCAGAAAGACACCCAATCCAGATGAACCTGACTTCTGCAAGACATGTATGTATTGACGCGAACTAAGGAATTTGCCAGTACTATTGGTGTTAATTTAAAATAGCATAAAGGAGATCTCCAAATAAAAAAATTCAAGGAAACATTTTACCAACTAATAAGGAAAACAGCAACTGTTAGAACATAATGTTATTAGGCGTCATACCCTTATAACATATATATATTGTTCTAATATAAACTTATAAAATCTTACATATTATATGCTTTATTATGCATATCCCATTTAAAATAATTATAATCTATTAACTATTAGACTATTAATTCTTTACGAATGGGAGTTATTGAAAAGGTGTGACTAGTGTGTTAAAGTTTGGATCAGATTAGATATGTGAGTAGTTTTAATTTATTTCTAATGCTTGGTTCACAACTAAACCATATGACAATGAACTCTATGTGCAGGTTGCTGCTTATATGAAGAGAACACAACTTAATTCATAAAGTATTTGCAGGACTGTAAATGAAGGAGATCGATGTCTAATGGCTTGCACTTTCGATTTCTGTACATTACCTATTAGAATCGAACTCCATCATAATATACATCTCACAGTATAGGCATGTCAATGAATAGACATGCCTCTCAACATACCGAAACAATTTACCGATTTGCAAGACAGTGATTCTCATAATCGTTTGTTATCGATTAACACAGTTAACGATTCTCATAATCATTGGTTATTATTGTTATCTGCAGGTAATGATTCACGTAATCGTTTTGGTAAGGAGATCGACTATAGTCGATATACACAGAAAAAAATGATATCAAACTATTTAATGTGGAGAATCGATTTATATTGATCATTCCATTTGATCAATATAATCGATACTTATGATCATATAGATACGGTGCTCATATTCAATTTGGTGTGATTAATATAAATCGATATTACTTATAGATTTAACATGAATTTAATCTCAATGATTTATCAACAGCATGATTAATGATTTAATATTTCAATCATAAATTATGTATATATAAATATTCATATATATAATAATAATAAGAACACTTATCATTATTACATATATTAATATGTATATATTCATATCAATAAATCGTTAATCATACTGATGATATAATCAGCATTACTTATACATATGATTTTATGAGATTACTCCGACTGGAGCTATAAATCATCAACACTCCCTCTTAGCTAGGGAGGAGGAACACAAGGTACTCACAGAAGAACTACACATAGTGTAGTAAATATCATTATATGATATCAGGAGCAATGGTCTACAAATATCAACACTTATGATACTCACCAAAACTCATCATATCCATTATATTATGTGCACTAGCATCAACCATATGATGCCTACTATAGGGATATAGAAGATTGTGGTATACCCACAGATATTAAGCACTTAATATCCATCATGACATATCTCAACAATCCAACCTATTGATATCAACCTTATGATATATAGTTGAAATTGTTTTAAGAGATATGAACTATCATGACATGTTCACAAATATCAACCATATGATATCTATCATGATAGACTGTAGAGTTATTGTAAAGTCGTCACCATTCAATAACTACTAGAAGTACAAGTGTTTAACATTCAGAAGTCGTCACTTCTTAATGATACACACAGGTGCCCATAAAGTCATGTAATGACAAAAGGAGTTTATATTAAACATCTTTAGAATATATTAGTACAATAATAATGTTGAGACTCAAACTCAGAATTTACATTTCAATCATACCAAGCTTACCTCTGAAGTGTTCTACCTTTGTTTTGGCGAGAGACTTTGTGAGAATGACTATTGTTTGATCTTCAGTACTAATATACCCCAACTGAATTACCTTTTTCTCCACCATGTCTCTAACATAGTGATAAGGTATTTCAATATGTTTGGATCTGTCATGAAATACTGGATTTATTGAAAGCTTTATGCAGCTCTGGTTGTCACAGTGAATGATGATAGGATCTAAGGATTGTCCAAACAATCCTACAAGGAGTTTTCTCAACCATACTACTTCTCGTGCTCCCATAGATGCCGCAATGTACTTTGCTTATGTGGAACTCTGAGCAACTGAAGATTGCTTTCTGCTAAACCAGGATATCATAGCTGATCCTAAACTGAAGCAGCACCCTGATGTGCTTTTACGATCCACTACACTTCCAGCCCAATCTGAGTCTGTATATCTATATAAGTTTAGATCTACATCTTTATACTTTAAGCCATATCCAATTGTTCCACGAAGATATCTTAAGATGTGTTTTGCTGCAGCTATATGTAATTGCTTTGGTTCACACATGAACTGACTGAGTGCATTCACAGCATAACAAATATCTAGACTAGTATTGACCAAATACACCAATGATCCAATCATCTGCCGGTAGAGGGTGGAATTTGTTGCTTCGGAACTTGTAGTTGCCTCTCTTAACTTGTGTAAGTTTGTCTCCATGGGAGTGGACATAGGCTTACAATCCATCATTCCAAACCTTTTTAGAATGTCAATAGTGTATTTCCCTTGATTTGGGATAATCCCATCAATTTGATGCCATACTTCTAAACCGAGAAAATAGTGTAGAAGCCCTAAGTCCGTCATGTCAAATCCAGATGCAAGGTCTTGTTTACATTTGATGATGAGATGCTCTTCGCTTGTGATTAACAAGTCATCAACATAAAGGATAAGGATTAACATATCTCTATTTATTACTTTGAAGTAAAGATTCGGGTCTTCATCATTCTTTGAGAAGCCGAGTCCTGATAGATAGTGATCTATCCTTTCATACCAAGCCCGAGGAGCCTGTTTGAGCCCATATAAGGCCTTCATCAATTTGCAGACATGAGATTGTTGTCCATGTACTACAAATCCTTCAGGTTGTTCCAAATAGACTTCCTCCTCTATTACACTGTTTAGGAATGCAGTTTTTACATCCATTTGATTGATTTTCCATCCCTTTGATGCAGAAATAGCAATCACAGCTCTCACAGAAGTGTATCGGGCAACAAGAGCAAATGTCTCTTCGTAATCAATTCCCTCTTTCTGAGAGAAACCTCTGGCAACAAACCTTGATTTGTATTTTTCAATGCTTCCATCTACAACATGTTTGATTTTGAAAAGCCACTTAGAAGACACTACTGATTTGTCCTTAGGCCTAGGCACAATGTCCCAGACATCATTCTTGAGGATGGACTTACACTCTTCTGTCATGGCTTCTTTCCAGGCTTGATGTTGGAAGGCTTCCTAAACAGTAGAAGGTTCAGAATTTATAATTTCACTCATTAGTGCAATATAGCCAAAGACTCTGTTAGGTCTTTTACTCTCCCTAAAAGTTCCTTTTGGAGCTGCATAATTTTCAGCCTCCTCAATCATCTTCCTGGCCCACGGTGGTCTTTTCTTAGTTGCATTAGTGTCTCTAGGTTCATCCATATAGTCCATAGGTTCAATGTGATTGCTGCCTTCAATTGATTCGAGAGTCTCACTCTGAATCTCGGAGGAGTGATCTTTTTCACTGTATTGAGGGAATTCATCATCTGTTTCATTAACATCCTTAGATCTTTTGAATACAACATCCTCTTCAAATATTACAACCCTGCTTAGTTCAATTTGTTTTTGACCTGGAATATAGACCCTATATGCTTTAGAAGTTTCACTATACCCAACAAAGATTCCCTTTTTCCCAAAGGGTTCTAATTTAGATCTTTTCTCCTTAGGGATGTGAATGTAAACAGGACAGCCAAAAATTCTTAAGTGACCTATGTCGGGTTTGATTCTTGTGAATGCTTCTTCAAGAGTTTTGTTATCAAGAAAGGAATGTGAACATCTGTTTTGGATATACACAGCAGCGCTAGAGGCTTCAGCCCAGAAATCAGTGATGCCACAGGTGGATTACATCCTATTTTGTTCTTTTTTGATGCAATATGATATGTATATGATCTCATGATGTAATTGTTGTCATATGTAACTGATAGAACAGCCATTGAGGTGTTAGAACGTAAGATTGTTAACCTGTTAAAAAGGTGGATTTTGGCTAACTGGAGAAGCAAGCAGATATATCTGCTGGTAAAACTGTGATCTGATGTTTATCTGATGGTGTGATTGTTCAAATACGCTAATTTTAATACACAAAAATTATAGATCTTGGAGAGATACATGTTGCCATAGCTCACTTGCTTATGGCAAGCCTTGTTTTGAAATTTTTTACGGTCAAAATCAACCTCTAGAAACTCGAAAATTATAGTTTTATCTCCTATAGCTTCAAATTGCATTTCTTCTATTCTTAACATTAGGATACAAGGTTGAGACACCTTTCCTAACATTCTCCCACTTATCGAATACCTTGCAAGAGCAAAGGGAATGCTAACACCATCAGCTATTTGCTAGAGACCGAGAGGCTATGAGACTTATTGCCCCACATGAACTTCTCTATGTTAACTAGCTTCATCAATGCATTTGCAACATTTTGCAAAGTCTCAACTTTCTCCAGCATCACTCTTCCATCCTCTATTATGCAACAAACAAAATGGTGCCAAACTTATATATGCTTCATCTATAAATGACAAGTAGGGTTCTTTTGGAGATATTAAATTTCCACAGTTCATGATGAATATAATTCTAAGCTTCTAGATTCAACTATGCGTATTTTGTTTGCATCAAAGTTTCGGATCACACTCCATGATCCATCATCAGCACTTTGAATATTATAAATATCTCTAATTATTCCCTAACTCAAGCTTAAATCTGAACATGATCTCTTTAGCCAAATGACCTCCTTACAAGCATGAGTAGCGGCCATGTACTCAACATCTATAGGGGGCAAGGCTACCACAACGTGTTGCTTACTCATCCAATTAATAGCACCACCAAATAAACTTATCACATATCCACTAGTGGATCTTCTGTTGTCGACATCTTGAGGCCAATATGAATCCATATATTTCATTGAGTGATGGTCCTCTATAGAAACATCATGATAACAAACAAAGTACTAAAAAGCACCCCACAAATATCTGAAAATCCTCTTGATTGAATCCCAATGATCTCATCCAAGATTAGTCAGAAAGTGGCTCAAGACTTCCACTACTTGGGGAACGTATGGTCTAGAACAAACCATAGCATACATTAAACTCTCAACTACACTACTGTAAGGAACATAATCCATATCCTCTATCTTTGTGGGTGTCATAGGACACCACTCAGTTGGAAGCTTAGTTCCTAGCAAAATAAGAATATCTAACGGATTGTTGTCTACCATGGTAAAATGTTACAATACAAAGTTCACATACTTTCACCCTACCGAAGTTTTTCGTTCACTCCATCTCTTTTGATGTCCATACACAAGATATACTTAACAACCCCCTAGTCCATCTCGAACTATGCTGAAAATTGAGACTTCAAATCACAAATCACATTCTTACTATACCCAATAAAATAACATGTCATCTACAAACAACATAATCACGAGGAATCAATCACTGTCCAATGTGTAATACACATGATAAATTGACTACATCCTAGGAGATTGTTTGAGACCATGCAAAAAAATTTAAATGTACAAACCAAAGACTCCTTACATGTAACAACATAGAGCTTTCACTATGTTGTGTGGATCTCTTCCTCCAAGACACCATGTAGAAAAGTTTTCTTCATATCCATTTGTTTTGTCTCTAAATCAAAAGTTGTTGCTACAGATAATAAAAAACTAATAGATGTCAACTTAGCAATTGGAACAAAATCTAACTATTGTCTATCCGCTTAACCTTAAAACATCTTTGCACAACCAATCTTGCCTTGTACTTTTCAACACCACCATCTATATCGATCTCTTCTTGCACACACATTTACAACCTATTGATGTGTTTTTTATGCACATGCGAACACAGAATAAAATACCATAAGTATCTTATCCTCTCTTGAACAAAATCTTTTGGATGCTGAAGATTTGCTTAAAGGTTCATCCAAGAAAGACTCCAAGGTTCCAAATGTAGGATCTCTACATGTGGATAAGCCTAGTTGGTCGTTATAATTACTGCTTCATCAAAGGGCATTTATGGTTCGAAAAGATTCAATCAGTTGATTAGCAGATGGTATGCGATGAGGTTTCTTCCTAAAACTACTAAACGATTACCGAAAAAGGGCAAAAGGTGAGGGTTTAGAGGGAATCCTAGGCTACTCTAACATGAATGGATGAAGAATGAATACAAATGAAGCTCAACTAGTTATAGCATCGCCATACATGAACAACTTTGCTATAACTAATGCAATCTTCTAAGGATGTTTTAAGGTTTTCAAATCACTATCAACCATAGACACCATCAATTGAATGCATACCAAAGGTTGAACAATAATCGAATTTAAATACTTCAAAATGCTCCAGTTGACCACGCAAGGCTTGCTTACAATCAGCAAGAAATCTAGTGGTATGGATAACGAGCTTCACAATGTATCAAATGCAACATTCCAACATGAAATCTAAAGCTAAAACTATCATCAAAAGATTAGCTTGAGAAGATAGAAGAACCATGAAATGAGCTTCAAGGATTGAATAAAAACACCATGACTTCAATGTTTCATTAATCCAATGGTAAAATAACAACAATTCTTCAAACCTTACTCTTGCTATTATTGCTCTCTCACTAATTGTCCCTTGCTACCAATTATTAACTATTGACTATTATCTATTAACCTTACAAATTAA
Organism: Cryptomeria japonica; assembly: GCF_030272615.1. Lineage (NCBI taxonomy): Eukaryota > Viridiplantae > Streptophyta > Pinopsida > Cupressales > Cupressaceae > Cryptomeria > Cryptomeria japonica. Next base: position 164,811,560 of record NC_081409.1, read on the forward strand.
AATGAGTGAAGCTTATATAGAGCTTCCAGATACAATGAAGAGTCGAGATCAAATGGAGATCAAGGGCCAAGATTTTGCCACCTAAACCCTAATTAGGGTTTAACACAAATGAAAACCCTATTTAGATAATCATCGCCATGAATGAACCAATAGAAAGGCAACACATGTCGACATGGAAATCGAGGAATCATCCTCCAATAGGAATGTGAAATGCCACATGGGATCATAACAAACTGTCTTCTAGAATATGGTTTCCCTTTTCACATTCCCTCCTGGCATATTCAATGAATCTAGACACCATCTCCTCTATCTCTTTCATTGGGATCTCTGGTAGAGACTTAAGTTGTTCTTCCATGTGCATTACTTCATCAAAGGCTTTGACAATAGCATCCTCCCATTCAAGTTCGAACTCTTGAACCTTGCTTGCCAAAATCACAAACTCAAGCACATCATTCATTTGTTCTTTGCTTACCATACCATCCTCACTGTAGAAAATAGTCTTTATCCTTTCTTGCAATTCCTTGGATTCAATGAGTGTCCCTAGATCAATCTTTCTTCTTAAGACATCCTATGCTACTCCTACTATCTTATCATGAATTCGATGCATTTCATCTTGGACTTGGCTACATCCATTTCCAATTTCTTCAAAGATTGTCTTCTTTGTGCGAAGCAAGCTACTCCATTGCAGAAGATTTGGTGTTGTTCCTTCTTTTCTTACTTTTTCCCTAGATAAAATCTCTCTTGGTGTCTTCCTTATTACTTGAAGCACCGAGATGATAACATCTCTAGCATGAGTAAATGCTTCGGAAGCCTCTATAAACACATGAGTTCTTCCAAGAACTCTTATAACTGCATCAAGTGTTTGCATGATACGTTTCATAAACTTATTCACTCTAGTATATGAATCTTCTATCCATGCATCCATCAATTGTACTAAATTCCTCATTTTCTCCATATGATCCACTGACTCTGCAAGAAGCAAAGGGGGCAATGTAGCTACTGGACATTGTTGTGTCAAAGGTTGCTGAAATTGTTGAATGTAGTACCTCCATGCATTTATCTCCTTCTCCAATTTTCTATTCTTTTCTATTTCAGCTCTCAACATATCATTGACGGCTTTCACTGAATCAGTTGCATCACCAATAGCTTGCTCGGACGTGACTAGACCCAAGTCAATAGTCTCCATATCATACTCATCAACTGTCATCTCTTCTTGATACTTTTCAACTCGTGGAGTAGCTATTTGTAATTTTCTTGATCCCGATTCATCTCTAATTACCTTTGACATCTTTGTAGCTTTCTTCTTCTCAGTAACTTCACGAGTTTGACTTAGAAGGCTTGCTATGTCATATGTTTGTTCTTCTTCTTCCGCTACTATCACTTCCTGAGCCACCCTCTCTTTTAGCCATTCTGGAATAGAAGATCTTCCTTCTTCGATTTGTGTTCCTTCTATCATTTGTTCATCTCTAGGTGGTGAAGTAGCTTCATCATCATCTTCACTGCCATCTTCAATCTCTTGAATAAGACGAGTGAAGTCCTCTTGCTCCTGAGATGCTTTCTCTTTGCCTTTTGCATTATGAACTATGGATTCAACTGATTCATTGGCTCCTTGACTCAATTCTTTTTCAATCTTTAGCTCTTCTGGTCGAGAAAGGGGATGATCTACTCTTGATTTATGTTTCTTCTTTACGGGCTCCTTCTCACCATGATCTTCCTTCCTCTTGGATCCTTTTGAATGGGATGGTTGAGGTGCACTACCACTTACACTAGCTTCATCTTCTTCTGTTCTTTCTTCTAAGTGGAATGTTGGTGTTATGTTTTGCTCCTTCAACTTTTGGTGTTGCACATCTACCTACATGCAAGTGTACTCCAAGACTAGTTTCATTAATTCTTTTAAATCTTCGATCTCTAAATCTGCCCATTTGAATTTGATCTTATTTGGCATAAGCTCCTTGGAGATATTTACCAATGTCTTGAACTTGATCGGCCACATGGAATAGTTTGCCTTCCCTGATGAAACTGAGGGATAGTCTGGAAAACATCTTCTTCTTCACCTCTATATCATTTGGGATATTGACCCAATAGTCTTCTAAATGCCATCGATGTCTATAATTTTTCCCCAAAAGTTCTCTTACTTTACCATATGGATCAAAACGTTCTCTCATTGTGAATAGCTTGAGTGAATGACGTGCTAATTCTTGCTCGGCATCTTCAGCTGCATAAATAGATGGGCATGACTCAATGGAATCTCCGAGTGTGATAGGAAAAGGAACACCCGCTCCATGCCTATGTCTATACACTTTGATATACGCCAATAACTGCCTTACCACCTCAAGCAACACCACTCTATTTGTTGGGTAACGTGGTAGCATGTAGGGAGGAATGGGAGATCCCTAGACTCTGATATAAGTGAATTTTGGGAACTAAATGAGCCACACACCATATTGCTCTACCAAAGCTTGTGCGTCTGGAGAAAGTCTCTGTTGTGATCCACCTCGAAATTGCCTTGTGACATGCATAGTGAATGCATCATTCACCCTCCTGTAGTGATGTTTCGCTGGATGTCTAGGTTGTGGATAGCAATCATACACCTTGATTTCTCCAGGTCTTCTTCCTACTACTCCTGTATACATGAGTCCTGAATAATGAAAATTAATTGCTATAGAATACATGACATAAGAACTCATATAGAATGTTCTAGTGTGCATTAACCTCCTTAATTGCTTATCAAAATTGTTGCTGATAACTCTTGCCCAATTGATCATCTTTTTATCCCAGGTGATAGTCTCAATGTAGTAAAACATCCATTCTTCAAAGTAGAAAAGCCTTAGGTGCTCCAATTACTTGATGGAGTAAGGTGATGAAGTCCATGTATTCATCGTGGAAGTCTACCCTGTGCAATCTATACGGCCATCTGCTTCTCCCTCCTCTACTTTTCTTCAACCAAAATTTATCAATGATCTTCGCACAAGCCTCAGGATCATCTTCATAGACCGATTTAGATCCTTCTAAAGTTATGTAAGTCATTTCCTTGGACTCGAGTAGATCAAATGTCTCGCTAGTAGCTGTCTTCGAGAGATATGCAAGCACCTTCCCGTCCTTTGTGACGATTCTCCTTGACTCTGAGTCATAGTGTTGAGCACATTCTATGATGAGTTCGTAGCATTGCACTGCAGGAGGAAAGCCAGCTGTGTTGATAAGTCCACTTTCAATCATCTTCTTGGCTATTGTTGTAGGTTTGTTGATGAATGATGGGTGGCGAAACTTCTTGTTGTTGAACTTGCCGAGATGAGTGTCTCCAATTTTGCTCCAATTTGACGTGATCCTACTCTCGAACATACTCCCCTTCATATCTTCTTTGATGAGTGCTTGACAAGAGAGAGTCTTGTTTTGCTTGGGAGCCACCATCTTTCACCTATAAGAGGCGTGTAAGTTAGACTAATAATGAAAGATAGGAATAATTCAAATTCAAATCAGTCTTCTATAACTTATAAACTAAAAAAAAGATTGATTTCATGATTAACATAAATCTGATACAACGGAGCTTAACCAAAATTTGACTATAATAGATCTTGAAGTGGCTCCTCAATCAAACAAAATTCTATACTTCACCTCAGATTTTACTGCTTTCACCCTTTCAAGAAACTAATTGGTGATAAAATCCACAAGAGTTACAAACAAATTTGCTCTTCAAAGAACCCTCTTGCAAATGAAATTGCCTTGATAGAGAGGCTGTTACTAACAAATTCGCCTTGCTGCTGATGAAGTTTGCCAATTATAAATTGTTAATGCATAATAGCTTCGGTAAGATAAATGATTGAATGAGAAATAAATGAAGTCTTTCATTCAATCATGTATCATATCGATTATTAAAATGAATAACCTCAAGCATTCAATTGATAAACATTCTTCATTTATGATGATTAACTGTTCATTATCATAGAATCCCAATTTGATAATCTATTCATATTCACCGATTGACAAATCGAATTAACCATTGCAAATACGACTCAATGATTATTGGTTAGAACCGAACATCGATTAGTATCGATGTTACTTTATGTTCGCACCGATTAAATAGCGGGTGGTATATTAAACACACACCGATTGATATCGGGTGTTAAGGCTAGTGTTCGAAGTATTAAATATAATCCTACACCGTTTGGCTTACACCGAAAGTTATCGGATGTTGAAACATACACCGGTTCGTTAATAAACGCCATACACCATTATAGCGAAGGGGCACGATCAAGTGATGTCTTGATCGGCCATGTCCAAAAGACATGGCCGGTCAAGGCATCGCTTGACCGTACCCAGCCCACTATATATGTCAAATGGTATGTGTGAGAATGGACATCAAAATTTATAAATGCTCCTCTCGCCTGTCACATAAAAGAAGATAATCAGATTCATATGATAATTCAGTAATAGATAAAACAAGATAATACTAAGTAGAATATAACTTGCATATTGAATGTAAATTGAACATCATTTACATGGTATCAGAGCTATAGTTAAATGGAACCTGAGGCTGTTCAATTTTACATAAAATTCAAATCAAGTATATATTCAACATCACAATCCTATCAATGGCTAGCGCTATCAGATTTGAAGACAGACTCGCAGGAGGTGACGACTTCTCTGCATGGAAATTCAGATTTCAAATGATTCTAAAAGAAAACAAAGTTGAATCATTTGTAAAGACTGAAAATAAAGAACCTCAGACTTTACCTGACAAAGCAATTTGGAAAGAAGGAAATGATAAGGCTATCAAAATCATAGTTGATGGGGTAAGGAACAACATTATGCCCATTATAAAGAAACATGAAACAGCCTTCAAAATGTTCAAAGCACATGAAGACGCTTTTGAAATATCGAATGCCAGTAGAACCTTGGCTCTAAAAAGAGAGATAAATCACATAGCCATGATAAAAGGAGAATCAATCAATGCCTACTTCATGCGAATATCTACCTTAAGGGATGAACTGGCAACCCTTGGATATGAGATCCAAAGCAAAGAATTAACCCTCACTGCTTTAGATGGGTTGCCTAGCATCTGGGAAACATTCGTCCAAGGCATCAGTGCAAGGGATAACTTCCCAAAATTCGATAGGCTAAAGGCTGACTGTCTCCAAGAGGAATCAAGGCAAAATAAGAAAGGGATCAAACAGAAGAACATAGATGAAGATCTTCAAGTTCTAAATACGAACTCAAACAAGAAAGGCAAGCAGAAGCAATTCAGGAAGAGAAAAGGTCGTCACGGTAAGAACTCCTTCAAGAAGGACCTCTCTCAAATTCAGTGTTACAGATGTTACAAATTTGGGCACTATGTTGCCAAATGTCCAGAAAGAGCTAAACAAGCCACATTTGCCAAAACAGGAAAATCCAAAAGGGAAGAGAACTCTGAGAAGTATCTACTCTATTCAGCTCTCACAAATCAAGCATCAAACAAAGTGAACTCCTGGGTGATCGACAGTGGCTCATCCAGACACATCACAGGATTCAGAGAAGTACTAGACTCCATGAAAGAGGAGAATGATGAGGAGGTAACCATCGGAGATGACTTTACACACCCTATCAAAGGAGTTGGAAACTGCACCATCAAACTAAAGTCAGGTGTATCATTACAACTTACAGGAGTGCTATATGTTCCAGGCATTAAGAGGAATCTAGTCTCAATATCAACACTGGAGCTTCAAAGGGAGAATCCTGAGGAAACTATAAGTGAAACTCAAAGTCCACCTAGAGAAAACCTCAAGAAAAGACCACTATGGGCCACCAAGACTGTAGAAGAAGCTCAGAAATTTGTTGCTCCTTTAGGAACCTTCAGGGAAAGCAAAAGGCCTTATAAATTCACTAGCTATGTTGCCCTTATGAATGATCTCTCTAAAGCCGAACCAAACAATGTATCAGATGCATTTGAACATCAAGTATGGAAGGATGCCATGTCTGAAGAGTATCAGTCCATTATGAAAAATGGCGTTTGGGAGATTGTTCCTAGGCCAACTAAGAAATCTGTGGTTTCATCTAAATGGCTTTTCAAGATCAAACATGCTGTAGACGGCAATATTGAAAAACACAAGGCCAGATTTGTAGCTAGAGGGTTCTCACAAAGGGAAGAAATAGATTATGAAGAAACCTTTGCACCTGTTGCCAGGTATACATCAGTAAGAGTTGTATTAGCCATTGTAGCAGCAAAGGGGTGGAAGGTACACCAAATGGATGTTAAGACAGCTTTTCTAAATGGTGAGATCTCAGAAGAAGTCTACCTAGAGCAACCTGAAGGGTTTGAAATTCATGATGCAAAGTCTCATGTGTATAGACTCAAGAAAGCTCTCTATGGGCTTAAATAGGCTCCCAGGGCCTAGTATGAAAGAATTGACACCTATCTCTCAGGACTAGGCTTCTCCAAAAATGATGCAAATCCTAATCTCTACTACAAAAGAAATAAAGGTGATATGCTAATATTGATTTTATATGTTGATCACTTATTAATCACAAGAAATGATCACCTTATAGATCAATGCAAGAAAGTCCATCCAAAGAATTTGATACGAAGGACTTGGGACTCCTTCATTACTTCCTAGGATTGGAAGTGTGGCAAAATTCTGACAAAATTATACTAAACCAAGGAAAGTATACCTTGGATATTTTGAAGAGATTCGGAATGTTAAACTGTAGACCCATGACCTCTCCTATGGAAACCAATTTACATAAACTTAAAGAAGCAGCAGCAGAGTCACAACCCACTGATCCTACTCAATATAGACAGATGATTGGGTCCCTGATGTACCTGGTAAATACAAGACCAGATATCTGTTATGCAGTTAATGCTCTAAGTCAGTTTCTGTGTGAACCAAAGGAGATACACCTGGTTGCAGTAAAACACATTATGAGATACCTACAAGGTACCTTAAACCTTGGTCTCAAATATGAGAAAGTTGATATAGACCTACATGGATTTACAGATTCAAATTGGGCTGGAAGTGTGACTAACAAGAAAAGCACTTCAGGGTGTTGCTTCAGTCTAGGTAGCTATGATATCTTAGATCAGCAAGAAGCAGTCTTTTGTAGCTCAAAGCTCCACCGGGGCAAAATACATTGCAGCTTCTATGGCTGCCCGAGAGGTAGTATGGCTTAGGAAGTTGCTTGTGGGGTTGTTTGGTGAACCTATGAAACCCAATGTTATACACTATGACAACCAGAGCTGCATAAAACTTTCAGTAAATCCAGTGTTTCATGACAGATCCAAGCATATTGAGATTCCATACCACTATTTGCGAGATATGGTAGACAAGAATGCAATCCAATTAGAATATGTTTGTATGGGAGATCAAACTGCAGATATTCTGACCAAACCTCTTTCCTAAGTGAAGGTTGATCACTTCAGAAAAGGTTTAGGTATGATAGAAAGGTAATTTGCTTTGTAATCTGTATTTGCATATCTATAAGATGTTTAATGTGTAAACTTCTTTGTCATGATAGGACATTTTTGGATTTTATCCCCTGGGTTCATATCTAAGAGATGACGATCTCTCAAGATAATGAACACTTGTATGGAGACATTATAAGGTGACGATCTTATAATGTCCAAACCAGTTATCATGTTGGATTTCTGGTGTATCATGGATGAAGCCATGATTGTGTTATGGTAAAACATTTATATGAAGTGTTAGTGCACCTACCATAACTTGGATAAAGATGAGAATTAAATATTTTCTCATACGATTATCCTTAAAGTATTGCGTGCTTAGGCAATACTAATATCACGTGCTAAGGTGATATCGTGTCATCACAACATTAATGTGTGAGATTTTTGTATCACGTGGTTAGGTGATACTTCATATCTTGTGACTAGGTGATATGATCTCCTAGAAAATTAAAATTATGTAAAAGAATGCTAAACTATCATTTGAAATGTGATGCTTGATACACTACTCTCATTTATCTTACCTAGCTAAGAGGGAGTGTTAATGCATAATAGCTTTGGCAAGATAAATGATTGAATGAGAGATAAATGAAGTCTCTCATTCAATCATTTATCATATTGATTATTAAAATGAATAACCTCAAGCATTCAATTGATAAACATTCTTCATTTATGATGATTAACTGTTCATTATCATAGAATCCCCATTTGATAATCTATTTGTATTCACCAATTGACAAATCGAATTAACCATTGCAAATACGACTCAATGATTATCGATTAGAACCAAACATCGATTAGTATCGATGTTAGTTTATGTTTGCACCGATTAAATAGCGGGTGGTATATTAAACACACACCGATTGATATCGAGTGTTAAGGCTAGTGTTCGAAGTATTAAATATAATCCTACACCCTTTGGCTTACACCGATAGTTATCAGGTGTTGAAACATACACCGGTTGGTTAATAAACGCCATACACCATTATAGCGAAGGGGTACGATCAAGTGATGTCTTGATCGGCCATGTCCAAAAGACATGACCGGTCAAGGCATCGCTTGACCGTACCCAGCCCACTATATATGTCAAATGGTATGTGTGAGAATGGACATCGAAATTTATAAAATGCTCCTCTCACCTGTCACATAAAAGAAGATAATCAGATTCATATGATAATTCAGTAATAGATAAAACAAGATAATACTAAGTAGAATATAACTTGCATATTGAATGTAAATTGAACATCATTTACATAAATGAATTTCACTGTCTGCTGATAAAATTCGCTCAAGAAAGAAGAGATAATCTGCTTGATTTGATGTTAAAATGATTGGTTTAACTCTTCTTATATAGGCGATCAAATGAATAGACGTGTGTCTAACCCTAAGGCCGACTTGGTCAAGCAATAAATTTTAAATGAAAGACTACCCTTAGCCGACTTATTTCCAAATTGAATTCGAATTTGCCTTGGGCGCCAAAATTTTGTCATTTGAAATCATAAACTTCGCTCCTCAACATCAAATCCCGAAGTTGTCTTGTTTAATTTATTCACTCAATTCATGAAGCATAATTTCGCTCTCCTTGCTCAGTACATGAAGTTGTAAGATCGCTTTTAATCAGTAGCTTGTGAATTGAAAAAATTTGTTCCAAATCATGAGTGTATGAAGGAACAAAATTCAATCCTATCTCCCAATACATGAAGTAATAATTTCGCTCCAAATCATAAGTTGATGAAGCAATAACTTCGCTTCCAATTGGTGAAACCTGAAGTTGTTTTAATCATTCCTCTCATTTATACTCAACTTCATTCACAAATCGTTCTTCTTGATTAAAACATGAACTTCGCTCATCTCTCCTCCAACATGAAGTTAAAACTTGGCTCACTCCCTTCAACTCATGAAGTTGATATATTTTGGTCTCAATGATCGCTTCATTTTGCTAGATTATGAACTTCGCTCCAAAAGTGTTTAAACATGAAGTTGACAATTTCATTTTAAAAGGCAAATTTGTGAAGGAAGGAACTTCGCTCTATAGTGGTGAAACGTGAAGTTTGCTCCTCTCCTCTTGAACATGAAGATCGCTCACCTCCTCTTGAACATGAAGATCGCTCATCTCCTCTTGAACATGAAGTAGCAAACTTTGCTCATTTGTTCAAGTCATGAAGATTATCCTATTCAAGATACAAACTCGTGAAGAGAAAAAAAAAACTTCGCTTCCCTTAATCAAATCATGAAGCAAGAACTTCGCTCCTTTAACTCATGAAGTTAAGAATTCACTCTACTAAATGAAGTTATGAATTTCAATCTTGAGTGCTTTAATCATAAAGTAAGCGGTTTCCTTCATCCTTCCATTTAAAACATGAAGAAGCTCATTCCAAAGATTTCATTCATGAAGTTTGCTTCTAAAGGTCTTACTCCTGAAGTCGTGAAGTTAGGAAATTCGAAATCTAAGACGGACTTAGAGGTGAGGCAAACTATACAAGAGCTAAACTATACAAGAGCTAAAGATCACTTGATTGCACATTCAAAAAAGCTCAAATTCATACTTACTTTTATCAACTCTCAAACAAGAGACTCAAGGCAAATTCACTCAACCTAAAATGGTGATTTTAATGAGCTTCTAAGTTGGACTCCTGATCACCTTGACCTGAAATATAAACCCAATAAGCTCACTCAATTCAATTGAGAGCAAAGAGAGACAAGGCAAGACAAAAAGAAACCCAAAAAAGAGGGGGTCCCCATTTTGATGGGGTGATGTGTGATGTGCTCACAACACAACCAACAAGCTTCCATCCACTAGGTAACAATACCAAGTCCCAAGTGATATTATTTTTCTATGTAGTCATCTCCTCATCCATTGTTGATCTTTAAGACTAAAAAATCACCCATTTTTATCACTTCCTTCACAATTATTACATCTAATATTTTCCTTCCAGCAGCAAATTCAGCTTATCCTTCAGAGACAATCTTGTATAAAGTTTATTTACCCCATTTTACATTAAGTTTGTTATGATTATGTATTGTATTACACAAAGGAATATAAAAAAAGAGTTAAAGTACTCATCAGTCTCTCTCTTGGGCATTATTGCATTTCATTTTCGTAACATCAATTGTTTTTATTTGAAGAGGATGGCAAAACAACATCATCCTTCCCTTGCTTTCTGTTGTTGTTTTCATTTCTTTCTACATTAATCATTTTGAGATCCTTCAATCTGCTTTCTCTTAATTTGTAATTGTTATGTATTGTTACTATGTTTGTAACCAACATCCGTTCCCTATTTTTTGTAATAGTTTTCATTTCTTTCCAGGTTTATCATTTTGAGATCCTTCAACCTGCTGTTCTCTTGATTTATAATTCTTGTGTTTCATTACCATGTTTGTAACTGACCGTGTGTTAACTAATTATCAGCTTATGGGTAATTGCTAAGATTGCTTGTAAGTGGTTGCTAATGGTTGTGTTCTAACTGGCAACCATTGGGCACTGTATATATGCTTCACGTAGTCAGGAAGGTGTCTGATTTTATACATGGTCCTCAATGGACTATATTTTTATTGTGCAAGCAGTACCCTGGAATAAAGCGATCACTAATTTTCATCTATAATTACTTAGTATGTTCTATTTATATAGAAAATGGTAGTGAAATAGTTTTGCTGTGAACAAAATAACTAGACATGACTTTGATAACATTGCTGCAAACAACACAATTCATTAAAAGATAAATTTTCTATTTAGGAAACGAAAATACACCAGTTACTACGATATATTTTAGGAGGGTTGTCATCTAGTCTCCCCTAACAAGTTCCACAAAATTTGATTCCAATTTCATGTCCTTTCAATAAAATTCCAGTTTTAATTTTATGCATTTTCTTTGTCTAAATAGTACATTTAAAATAAGAATGTGACAATTTTCAAAGACATCTTATTCCAAAGTGCGCAGCTTTTGAAATGGTATAAACAGTATTATTAGTTTCAAATATAGCAGTTTATAGCATCTAATATGTTTTTTGTATAATTCATCTTTTGAATTGTTACATGAAACTATCAATACAACAAACTACAATTATTCCAAATGCCCAATTCAATAATTCTAAGTATTCCATTTTAAAACTTTGCAGAAACTTTGTGCTCAAAAAGATAAAGGGACATTCAACCAAACAAAATAAGAAAAATGAAATCCTCTTCAAGGCAATCTCTCACTGGTATAGTGCATTTAAAGAAATTCTCTAACACAAAATTGAGGTATCTATTAGCATACGTAATATCCCTCAAGCGACATTTGTGGGGTGCAATGTCCTCGAAAATGTAGTCTTGCTCCACACAAGGCATACCCACATATATGTCTATATACCTGTCAGAAAAATGAAAAATTATCATCACCACGCATTCAATTGAAGTATGATACAAGTTTCTTGAAAAGAACACAATCATCATTGTGGCATACCCAACAGAAAACTTTACAGAAACTTTGTGCTCAAGAAAATACGAAGACTCCACAAGTGCACTTACTTGAGATAAAAATTAGGATTAACATCACTGGTTATTTTTTCATTGGCTTTTGCATGAATAATCTTCTTAATCTCACAGTTGATGAAGTAGTTAAAAGAATCGATGTGCTGTTTCACAAGTCCCCTAACCTGAAAATTGAAATGATTATGCTAAATTATCCAATCTAAGAAAAGAGAAGAATGCAGCCACAAACAAAAAAAAGACACCCACCTTAAGAAATTCTGGAAGTAGCTGAAATTTGTCAACTGCCGTCTTAACAGGAGCTTCTATATTTTTAGAGCCAAACCATCTGCCACAAAGGTAAACCGCAAAACATTTAGGCTAAACCACAATGCATTCACCTAACTGAAAATTTTCTCAGCAGCTACTTAAAATCTAGATGATCCACTCATCATGGACTAGAGTTTAAGCCCTGGGACTCACTGGCTCAAAATTTGAAAAAAAAAATAATATATATCTAAATCACCATAGAAAAAGTGAGCATTAGTAACATAAGCAATTTTATACCCATAAACTACCCCAATGAGGGGCGAGAAGTTTGTCATCTCAGGTCCAAGGATAAAATGGAAGCTATTCTAAAAGTCAAGTTCAACTTAGATGGAGCTTCCAAAAGACATCCTGGACCTGCCGGAGAAGACAGAGATGGTAATCTCATTGATTGTTAAAGCACATATCTGGATTGAGATCATTGATAATTTAGCTGAGACTTGATCCCTTCTTTTTGTGATCCATTTGGCTATTCAAGAATCGTAGCTTAATATAGAGATTTTGGGTGATATGAACATCATTGTTAATATGATTAGGAGAAAATTAGGTCAGACAGCAGTTATACATGGATTGTGGGATGTGATAATCCTTTTTGATTAAAACAATCTCCCCTCAGCCCATCAGAAGGGAAGATAACCATGTAGTGGATCGTATACAAAAACTTTGTGTTAATTTTCTAAGCATAACCACAATAAAGTCATGGATGAGAATAACATAGATCTCCAAGGCATGACTCTTATTGAGAGAGAATTTAACATTTCTCACAATGGTAATGAAGATACATATTCCATAAATGGAAAAGAGGGACAAATTTGGGTTAATAATGGAAAATTAAATGCTGCTCATTGAAGGCAATTGTTGCAACTTGGACATTATCATCATTAGTTTCTTATTCAACTAAAGTAGTGTTGGTGTGGTTTTTATGCGCGTTCAACATAGAATAAAATACCTAGATATATCCTATTCTCTCTTGATCAAAACTTCTATGTGCTAAACAGCTGAGCTGTGTGATCACAAAGACAACTCCAAGGTTCCCAAATGCATACAGACAGTCTCAGTTGGTTCGTTGTGATTTGTTGGTAATCTCAAGGGGGACTTAATAATTGTTAAGGAGTGAATCAATCAAAGGATTCTGCTGATTGCTAACACTTGCAACTTTCTTCTTTTTTGGAATGACTTTGCAATAAGCTCTTTCCAATCCTACTTCTACTAAGACTTGAAAAAATTTGAAAAAAGGGTGAGTGTTTAGGAAGAGAATTCTAATCTTAAGATAATCCTATAAACTCTGAAGACAGACATTGCAAAAGTGGAAGTTAAACCAATTCTTGTTTCACCAAATTCAACAACTACACAAGAACGGTGCTATCTTCTAAGGAATTCAAAAGATTTTCATATCACTCATATTCACCAACATATTGAACAATGAATATAGTAATAGAAGTTCTCATTTACTTGTTCAAGCTAACTTTGCAAAATAATTGAAAATCATCCAATTATAAAAAATATGAACACATCAATTCCACATTAAGCAATTTTATCAATCCTCCATTCAATCTATCAACTTAGAAATTAAATTTATTCTAATGAGAGCCAAGAAACCATGGTAACTTGCAAAAGTGGACAAAAATTCACCAACATATTGATCAGTGAATTATGTCTATTACTTAAGAAGTATCACTACAACAATTTCTAGGAAATCTCTCCCTTTACAAATGAGAAGAGGCTGGTTTATATAGACACCCCATTAAAGCGATGGCCCAAATTGATCGAAGATCAACGGCCAAGATTAAAACACTAAACTCTAATTAAGGCAAGCTACAATAGTTATCCAAAACGGACCAATGAGAAACAAACAACTATTAAATCTAGCTTTCTTCTAGAAATAGGTGTCCCTTATCCTTTTCTTTGGCAGCAAATTCAATGAACCTGGTCACTATGGGGTTGAGCTCTTCCATTGGGACACTTGGCAAAATGTCAGTCTTGTATTCCATTAGGTCCATCTCATCTTCACATGTGGCAAAAGTGGCTATCCAATCTATTTCTAGTTTTCGAAAACCATCCTCAATGGACAAAAATGAGGATGCCTTGCTAAAATGTTCATTCTGGATTGGATTTGTAGAAGTGAAGAAGTTGTTCTGAACTTTGGCATTCAGGTTCTCTACATCCATGTCCTTGTCTCAAACTATTTCTTACTCAAGCACATCAGAGACTGTGACGAAGACCTTGTCTTAGACTGCTTTGATTGTTTCTTCTATTTTGGCACCATAAATCTTCATCTTTTCCAAGAGTTCTCCTCTAGCCACCAAGGTGTGATACCATGTGCCGAAATCATATAACTCCTGGACTTCTTGCTCCTTTGTAGCAGGACATAAGTCCAAAGTCATTAACTCATAATGTTCAGGAGTGATGTCCTCTTTTGTTTTGTCAACTTTTGAAGTGGCCACCTGTATTGAACGAGATCTTGTGCCATCTTTATGGATTAAGGAATATTTATTTGCCTTCTTCTTTTCTTGAAGTCTTCGAGGTCCACATGGCCAAGGTCGAAACTTCAACCTTCTTCCATTTTGTCACAATCTTGGATTCCAGTTTCTGTCCTTTGTTATTGAACATTATTTGCACCTCTCTGGAAATCCCTTCTTAACTCGACATCTACCACCTAAAAAACATGAAAATTTTATAAGTTAAAAAAAAAGGGGGTTTGATGTTTGTTTCCAACCTGGAGTGCAAAGTTTGATGGAATTTAAAAGGATAATTCTAACTCAACTTATGAAATTCTAGAAATTGTAATTGTAATTAAAAATCAGACTTAGTGAAATTTTGGAAATTGAAATTAAGTTTGATTATGTTGGTGTTGGAAATAAGCCACACCCGAACCGACGATGGGGACCAGTAGCTCAATGGTAGAGCACTCCAGCAACGTATGGAAGGTCCTAGGTTCGAGTCCTAGCTGGTCCATGTCTCAACATGGTATCAGAGCCAGGTCCAGACTAGGAGCCCCAAGCACACGAGAGGTGTGGCTTAAGGGGTGTTGGTGTTAGAAATAAGCCACACTCGGACCGACGATGGACTGGTCCAAGAGGGGCCAGTAGATCAATGGTGAGCACTCCAGCAGCGTATGGAAGGTCCTAGGTTCGAGTCCTCGTTGGTCCATGTCTCAACAAATTATGAAAATTTTGACTTTGAATCTACATAAAAGAGCAAAAAGCAAGATGGTCTTGAGTAAAATTTGAAGAACCTGAAATGAAAATTCTCTTGCAAATCTGGAAAATTAGAAATTCTGACTAAAAGTTGTCTTGAAGTCTGAAAAAAAATCTGCCTTCAATCCTTAGTTAACTTGAGAATTTTGATAAAATTCCTTAAATTGCTTTAAGGAATCGCCTTCAACTTTGTATCCAAGTGTAGAAATTAGCTTGGAATTCTCCTAGAAGTTGCCTTTTACTTCGAAATTCGCCTTGAAGTTTGAAAGAAATTATTTCTTAAGCTTCAACTTTCAGTGTTGAGAAGCGAATTGTGAGAAAAAGAAATGCCAATGCTCATGCTAATAAAGAAGGCGAACTCTTACTTTAAGTTTAACTTCTTGTGTTTTTAAAAATGAATCTAGTCTTGTTTTGAACATCAAGTCAAACCTTCTCTTGCTTGCGAACTTCATGTCTTGATTTGAATTTTCACATTCATCAACACTTAGCCAAATTCTATCCTCACTAGGGCGGACTTCATGCTCGCTTGAGGAATTTCCTTGAATGCTAGGAGCGGACTTCACTTGGAATCAGGAATTTCTTCCATGTCCATGGGGGACTTCACTTGGAATTAGCAATTTCTCCCATGCTAGGGCGGACTTCACTTGGAATCAGGAATTTCTTCCATGTCCATGGGGGACTTCACTTGGAATTAGCAATTTCTCCCATGCTAGGGCGGACTTCACTTGGAATCGGGAATTTCTTCCATGTCCCGAGGACTTCACTTGGAATCAAGAATTTCTTGGTCAAAACTCCACACTTGCTATTTTTCTTGTGACCTTCCATTAACATTCCTAACAATGAACATTTCCTCCAAATCAGAAACTACCCATGATCTCGAGAAAAGCAAAAAAAGCAAATTTCTATTTTTAGAAAAAAGCAAAACAAAAAAAGCAAGTTCCTAGATTGACCCCAAAATGCCAAAAATTAAACTTTTTGAAAAAGCAAAAAGCAACTTTCCTAAAAAACAGGAAGTTGTCAAAATTGATCTCGGAAAATTGCATTTTTACTGCTTTGACTTGTCTAAGCCCATCCAAAGCATCAGAACATTCTTTTGAGCATTCTATCTCCTTGTTGATTTGATGACTCCAACAATTTTGAAAAACTTTACTCATTTGCAAAGGAAAGCGATCGGAAACAAAATCTAA
Organism: Cryptomeria japonica; assembly: GCF_030272615.1. Lineage (NCBI taxonomy): Eukaryota > Viridiplantae > Streptophyta > Pinopsida > Cupressales > Cupressaceae > Cryptomeria > Cryptomeria japonica. Next base: position 164,828,147 of record NC_081409.1, read on the forward strand.
GACGCCAAAACACTAACCTAAAAAACGAAAAAATAGGGGATCCCCTATTTGCAATGGGGTGATGTGTGAAAACCTCACAACAAGTAGACACATTGTTGAATGTAATATTCATGTTACAATAACTCTAGGAGAAGAAAACAAAGTTGTGCTTGTTGTTGAACTTAGCTGCCCATCATATAAAGAAGCCAACTCTGGGATTTCTCAAGTTAATAATTTATTTCCATGGAAACTAGGAACCATAGATCGGAGACTCGCCTAGACTCGGGGAGTCCCGAGCAGGGTGACCCTTGACGAGTCCCTAAGGCTTGGACTCTGACCCAAACAAGTCCCCACAAGTTTCGAACAAGTCTGCCAAACTTGCAACCCGACTCAAACTCAACAAGTCCTAATTCCCGGACTCGGCCGACAACTTAAGTGAAAATTAAAAAAACATAAATATTAATGATTTTATTTTTATTTATTTTTTGTTTATATTCTCTACAACCCTAAAAGTGAGTTCATTTCATTGTGTTGGCAAAATAGGAGGAGAAAGGTGAGTTGTGGGGAAAAATAAGAGTGCATTCTAGGGCAACCAGCAAGGAGGAAGACCAAGATTTCATCAACAAATTGCATTTGGGCAGCTTAATGCTCCCATTTGGTGTATCAAGAGCTCTCTACCAACGATTGGAAAGAGGTTGCATTTCATTTCAAGTTTGTTCTAAGAGGTAAGATTGATCTTTTGGGGTTTTTTTGTGTTTTCTAAGCAAACATTTCATTATTTTTTTTAACATTTCGATTCATTTCCTTTCAACAAAAGAACAACCCCTACATTTTTTTTGGAAGAAAGTTACAAAACCTACATTTTGTTTTGAAACAAACCCTACATTATTTTTTTTAACAAACCATTCATTTTATTTGTATTGGTTTAATAAAATTACAAATTACAATCCACAAATGTTCATTTTTTTGTAATCACATCTTATTGCAGCAGCCTTGAGCTTTTAAAAATCATATTTCTCACAATGTCTACTCCTAGAACCCCAACTAGAAAGGACCTAGCTTGGAAACATGCTGAAATTTTATAAGGGCAAAAAAAAGGAGAGGCCAAATATAAATATTGCAAAGCAATTTTTCATGGAGGCATAAATAGATTGAAATACCATCTTGCCCTCATACACGGCCATGATGCTCAATCGTGCACCAAGCACCACCTGAGGCTATTCATGAACGTCGCAAATAGAAACATTTGAATTACAAAAGGAAATGAAGAAGAGGCAAAGGGAGGAGTTGGCAAGCATTGGTGGTGTTGGAGAGGCTTCTTCCAGCCCGCCATTTCGTCCTAGTGCTCGTGCTTGTGCTAGTGTTGGTGCAGTCGCAAGTGCTTGTACTAGTGCTAGTGGTAGTGGGAGAATAAGCATTGGCTCTAAAGTTCGTAAATCAAGGATAGATTCATATTTTGAGCCACACACTACTCCTGGTTTCCAATCATCGCTTAAGAGCATGGATTGGAACAAGAAGGTACATCATGTAGTAGACGTGCAATTGGCAAATTTTGGTAGTATTGCACCATTCCATTCTTTGCAGCCAAGTAATTCTTTTTTATTTGATTGTTTTAAAATTTAACAGTTTGATTCTTTGTCTAATGAATTTTTATTGGACATTTTTATTTGCGACATGTGTTAGGTCTCCTTATTGGCAAAACATGGTTAATGCCATAACTATTTGTGGGGCAGGGTTCAAAGCCCCTTCTAAGTCTTAGTTAAGTGGCCCAATTTTCGCAAAAACAATGGCTAATGTAAAAGCCACATTAGACAAGCAGCGTGATATATGGAGCAAAAAGGGTCGCACCATCATGACCGATGGTTGGACCAACAAAAGAAATATGACGCTCCTGAATTTTCTTGTTTCTTCTGCAAGTGATTGATCATTCTACTTCCCTTAATGCATTGAATAATTTGAATTAGATTTAGTGATTAATATTTTTAAATTATGATTCATTGAATCATTGGTTTTGCTTCATTTTTAGGTAGCACCATGTTCCTGAAGTCAATTGATGTTTTAGCACACTCAAAAAATATCACATTCCTTTGTGAGGCTATAGAGGAAGTCATACTTGAGGTGGGTGAGGAGAATGTACTTCAAGTGGTGACCGGTGAGGAGAATGTACTTCAAGTGGTGACCAATAATGCAGCAAAATATGTTGTTGCAGGTAGACTTTTGATGGAGAAGCACACAACTATATTTTGGTCTCCATGTGCTGCCCATTACCTTGACCTCATATTGGAGGATCTTAGCAAGCTTCCATGGATCAGGACATGTGTGGATAAGGCCAAAAATATTTGCAAATTTGTGTACAATCATGCATGAGATCCTTAGCCTAATGAGGCAATACACAGGGTAGAGGGAGTTAGTGTTGGTGTTGGAAATTAGCCACACCCGGACCGACGATGGACTGGTCCAAGAGGGGCCAGTAGCTCAGTGGTAGAGCACTCCAGCAACGTATGGAAGGTACTAGGTTCGAGTCCTAGCTGGTCCATGTCTCAACATGGTATCAGAGCAAAAGTCCAGGCTAGGAGCCCCAAGCACACGAGAGGTGTGGCTTAAGGGGGGTGTTGGTGTTGGAAATAAGCCACACCCAGACTGACAATGGACTGGTCCAAGAGGGGCCAGTAGCTCAGTGGTAGAGCACTCCAGCAACGTATGGAAGGTCCTGACACATGCCATTTTCTCATTCGATCTATTTTCTCATTGGTCGTTTCATGATGATGATTATCTAGATAGGTTTTTCATTTGTATCAAACCCTAATTAGGGTTTAGGTGGCAAGATCTTGGCCCTTGATCTTCATTCGATCTCGACCTTTCATTGCATTTGGGAGTCTTATACAAGCTCCACTCATTTCATTTGTAATGGTTAATAATGAGAGAATAGAAGAGAGAATAGTTAATAGTGCTAGAATAGTGGGTAATAAATGTTGAAACATGGACCAGCTAGGACTCGAACCTAGGACCTTCCATACGCTGTTGGAGTGCTCTACCACTGATCTACTAGCCCCTCTTGGACCAGTACATCGTCGATCCAGGTGTGGCTTATTTCCAACACTAACACCCCCCCTTAAGCCACATCTCTCGTGTGCTTGGGGCTCCTAGCCTGAACCTGGCTCTTATACCATGTTGAGACATGGACCAACTAGGACTCGAACCTAGGACCTTCCATACGCTGCTAGAGTGCTCTACCACTGAGCTACTGGCCCCTCTTGGACCAGTCCATCATCAGTCCGGGTGTGGCTTATTTGCAACACCAACAACAAATAGTTAGAATAGAATAGCAATTAGAATAGAAGTTAGAGTAGGAGAAGGCGAAGATTGTTGTCAAACCTTGTTGTAAAGAACAATTGATTTCATTGAAGTTATGGTGAATTTGATTTGTTACTTCAACAACACGCATGGTCTTTGCTTCTCAATTTGATTTCATGTTGATTAAAATGAGTGGAGGAATTTGTTGAATGTATTTGTGTGGAATCTGTTTTGTCCATACCACTAGCCTCTCGCTGATTGTAAGTGTGCCTTGTGTGGTCAACTGGAATGATATGAGCTTAACTTCAAATCGTTCTACACTCATTGCTTATGCATTAACTTGAATGGTGAGCAATATTTGATGGTATTCATTCGAACATCTTTGAAACGTCCTTAAAAGATTGCACTGAGCTTGTTCAATTTGATGGTGAGACCTCGCTCAGTAGGATTCCATCTAACCATTCACCCATCTTCCTGCATTCTTAGGATTAAAAAAAACTCTCTCAACCCCTCATCTTTTGCCATTTTTTTCAAACTCTAGCTAGTTTAAGATCAAAAAAAAGCATCACCATATTGTAAAATCAGATGATCAAGTTCCTGCAATTCAACCATTCAAATGTAAGTCCCCTTGTGATTCCAGCATAATCGCATCAACCCTAAGTTACCGGTTCCAGTTCGGATTAAAGTTCGGATTCGGGTACGGATTCGCGGATTCAGCCAAAAAAAAAAAGAAAAATTGGGTACGGGTACAGGTTCGTCCGTATATATATATATATATATATGTTCAAACTTCAAACATCAAAATTATATATGTTCACAGTTCAAACATACAAATATGAAACATACAATGTAACTTTCCCATACAATGATACATAAATGATAACAGATCAATCATAAATCATAAACCCATAATTGCCAATGCCAATAAATATTCTGATATTGATATCTTCTCTTCTTATTCTTTTCAGCTCAGTTACCGGTTCTTGCCTAACCCGTGGGCCCCATTTTTGGGAACCCACGGGCTTGGGTTCACTCGGGTCCTCTTGGGTTTACCCGGGTCCTCCTAGGTCCCACCCGGGTCCTACCCAGGCGGCTGGGTTCCCTGGGCAGGACCCACAAGGAACCCAGCCGCCTAGGCAAGACCCACAGGGAACCCAGCCGCCTGGGCAGGACCCGGGTGGGACCCAAGGCGAACCAGGCTAGGACCAGGACCAGGACCCAGCCAGTTTAGGCAAGAACCGGTAACTGAGCATCAACCAATAGAGCTTATCCACACGTAGTGACCCTACATTCATGAACCTTGGAGTCTTTTCAAGTGATCCTTAAGCTAATCTTCAGCATTTGAGAGATTTTGTTCAAGAGAGGATAAGATGCTTAAGGTATTTTATTCTGTGTTCGCATGTGCCTAAAAAACACATCAACAAACCCCAAGCAAAAACCCTCAACAAAACAGTCATAAAAAATCATTACAGCAACTTGGAAACAAGAAAAAATTCAGTTGAGACTGTTTAGGGATCTTTCACATAACAACAACCACATATTGAAGGAGAAGTAAGGTTGCAGATCCAGATTCGTGCCAGGCAGTAGATAGTTAATCAACATACGCAAACTTCGCTTTGAAATTGCATATTGAATGGTCCATTTGAGAGTGCATGTGTGGTGGTGCCATGGAGGGAGTTATTTTTGACTGTAGATTTATGTATTTCTTGTCTCCATTTGTAATGCATCGTATGGTGATTCTGGAATGAGAGGAGGATATTGCAGCCAGTTCACATTTCATGTACTATGTGTGAATTGGCAGTTCATTGCTTTGGTTGAGAGAGGGGATGCAACAAGGAAGTTCTTGCCTCTACCTGTGTCTTTGGAATTGCACAATGATTTTTTTTCACTGTAAATGGAGGAGAGTGCAGCTTCAAATTAATTTTTTCACTTGAGTAAAAACGTTTTTAACAAACGGAACTAAGCATATGAAAGGGGGTAAAAGGTCCAATTATATGTGGAGGCGAATTATTTTATGAAGGATGGAGATGGACAAGATGCAACTACTTGGTATTTATTTTCACTAAAGTGGAAGTATTTTGATGGGAATATGAGGCTACAAATTAGGCAGATTTGATAGTATTTTTGAATCATTTTGGGTGAGCATTGGCTGGAAATGTTTTCATTTATAAGGTTGTGTGCTGCACTAAAATTTTCTATCAGGGGTAAAGTACAATTGAAATATATTCTATTTTTACACTAGTGAAAAGAACATGAGATGCTCATAGGTGAACATGATAAAACTTTCAATTACAAATATAAGAAATCGGGGATTTATTTTACTCAAAAGGGTGAAAATATAATTATGCAGGCAATATAATTATGCAGGCAAAATGTGAAGAATTACAACAAAGAATAATGCAGAAATATAATTTTAGGGGCCAGGAGTGAATATTTTTTCACAATGAAGGTAAAGTATTTCTCACTCATGGGTAAATGATTTACTCAGAAGTGAAACCTTTTTAAGAAAAATATTTAAAGGAGCTGAACCAAAGGTAATGTGAGGCAAGGTAATCATTTCGTTAAAATAAAATAAAAAATCACACAAGAAATAAAAGGACAAGTGCAATGAGGTTTTTACAGAAAGACATAATGCAGCAGAAAAATATTTCACAAGTGACAGAAATGGATAAATGTGGACAAAAAGGATGATGTGCATCAGATTAAAGCCAAATGAACATGTATTTCACGGGAAAAGTTAAGGCCAAGGCAAAGTAGAAGATGATAAAAAATTTCAATTATAAGCTAATCAAGGGAAAAAAATGTTGTTAGCTATCCAAAATGCCAAGTGTTAAAAGGAGGAATAAGACAAATTTTCTGTTGCCAGTAAATGCCAGGTGGAGTATTATTTGAAAGGACATTATTCTATCAAGTAAGAGTAAAGTGCAAAATATGATATTTTCACACAGATGGTAAAGGTGCTCACGGGAGAACTCAGCAAAAGTAAATGAATTCATATTCACTTAAATATTTTTGTGAAGGAAAAGGACAAAATTGGTTGCAAGAAAAGGTGGGAAAATGCAGATTACAAGCAAAGACTGAAAAGGGAAGGAAAATAAAAGATTCCAGAATTAAATGAAAGATGCTACCAGGTGTTAGCTACAAGATTATTCTGGTATCCTTCTCTTCCCTATATTCTCCTTTCTTATCTTGTGTACAGGTTCTGAACTTCTGACTTCTGAGAAAATGAGAATAGAAAAATGCTTAGCTTAGGATTGGAATTGAGTCTATAGTGAAATGGATGTGTAATTTTTTCAGTGTTGTCAATTAGTTTGTGCAGATTTGAAGAAAATGTTGCAGAGATTGTCTCCAAATTGTGTACTGAGATTTATATGAATCAGTGATATTAAAGATGTTCTGATTTGTCGTCATAGTTTCCTTATGATTGTGTAATTTGTATGTTGCATTTTTTCAAAGAAAGAATTAAAAAGACTTTATACAAATTGCAGTTAATTTGAGTATGTGATGAGGATTTGTAAGTATGATTATGCAACTCCAAGAGCTACATTAATGTTAGGCGTTGATGTTGAAGGGTCACTAATTTGAAGAAAGCTGCTGTTTAAATTTGCATTCAGGACCTTAGATTTGACTCGATACCCTAAGATTAGGCACTAATCTAGGATAGTTTTCAGATCTGGTTCAGCCACATTCATATTATCATTTTTTTTTTTAAATTTCTGTTCGTAGGAATAGGATTAGAATAGAATTTACTCTCAATTGTGCATGAAAATGTTAAATAACTGTGAATGGAGCCAATTTGAAGTTAACAAATGCATTCAGGTTAAGATTTGTTGAGAGTCATCTGTATTCTTGCAATATTTGCCAATACTTGCATTATAGTATTATACCTTTAAATATTGCAAAGGGTCGCCCCCCTAGGTCCTGCAGAGCCTAAAGTGCAAGATATCTTTCAACATTTGGTTGAAATCTCGTTTGTTGGCCACTGATTTGAGGATCTGTTGATTGAATTTGGCTAATTCATAGGAAATCCTCAGGCAATCAGTTGGAAACACCAACATGATGCTTCTGCGGCAAGTCTGAAATGTTTCATTATACTGCAAATATAAGTTATTTTAGTGCTTTATGATTGCTAGTTCATTACATTCTCATTTCATGTTGATGTATCATGTTGGGCTATGTCAATACTCCGAAAAACATTGTAATAGCAATTTAAATGTATATTGAAACTCCTCATCAGACTTTTTACCAGCAAGAAAAACTCTATTTTGTATTGTCAAGTTGTCCATTATTTGGAAAAGATTTCAAAAAAATATTCAGGGGGTGTTTCTATCAAAAATGGCTGGGAAGATTATGTATACACTATGGCAACTACAATTGACAGTTCTTCCTACTGGTTTTATTATGTTGCTAGAGAGGCACAATCAACACTACCCTGGTTAGGGATCACAACAGGAACAGAGTAAGCTCACCTAGAGCATGGGCAGTCTTATAAAAGACTAAAACAAGTATGGCATCAGATAAAAATGAGAATGATATATCGAATCAATCAATCAGGCTCCTATTATATTCCTGTTCTTATTCTATGCCAGTTCATTTTCAGCTGTTAGGTGCTTATTCTCTTCCTGTTGTTATACCCACTTCGTGACTCTCATCCACAATGTGGGAATAGGAGAAAAAGACATCAATCTAATACCCAATTTACAAGGATAGTCACTCCCTAAAACCCATAAAAGATAACAACTGAGACTAGCCTCCAAGATGCAATGATTCAATATCCTTTCAAAAATAACGGAATTTAACATTAAGTTTTAACAAGCAATGCTAACTCTTGTTTAAAAAGCCTCAAGTCCTCTAAGATGAGAGTAAAGAAGTCCCCATGAAATATGGTTTGCACCTTGACTTCAATGAGATTCCAGTAGCTTCCAGCTGAGCTGTGTATCATGAAAAATTGCAACTTTCCCTAATCATCTAATGTCTCCGAGGAGAGGCCCTTACCAGCTCAGATGAGTATTCAATAAATAACTAATCTCAGCTTGTAACAAAATGCACAAAAGACCTTAACAGACGTGCACTTCTACCATATTAACTACTTACAGAATCTGTTGCACCAACTTTCTGAAGCATTGCCTTAACTGCCAAACTTTTATGGAGCATTAACTATCCGAACAATTATGCTTGAACGAAGCTCAAAACTTGATTGTTATAAAATATATATTTTCTCCAGTGCTAAACTAAAGGTGCAAAATTAATACATGGCACCTATTTTCGTCTTGTTTATGTTGATGGAAGAAGAACCTATTGAAGTTACTCTGATTAAAAGAGTTCTGTAAATTTTCTGAAATGATATCATAAACAGTTGAAAATTAGTTACTATTGTGACAATGACATATACAGTCGTTTCTATTGCTGTGATAAATGTGCAGGACCCCCTATAAATGCTCCATTTAAAACCATCAAAAAGAACATCACTCGTAAACAATATGTTTCATACAAAACTCTACACCACAAGCTATGAAGGCTTGATTCTTCGGCCCCATGGAAAAAATCATCTGAATACAAAAAATAACCATTGCAAATGGCAGAGATACAATAAATCTTACTCATTGTGCTGACCCATCGCAATCTGCAATTCCAAAAGACAATTACTTCTTCAAAGAAACCAAACTTGCAAGTCCCTGTAATATTACATAGGAGGAATTTCATATTAAAGTTCTAAACACGCTTGCATCTATGTTATAAGTAATTCTAGATCGCAGCTTTGAAATTCAAAAATATAATAATAATTGAATACATTCCATTAGCAAGCTGAAGTAAGCCATACATAAAACATAGGAGTACAAACATCCTCAGCTACAATCAAATATCCTCTTTCAGTTTAGCTTACCTAAACAGAAAATCTGACAAAAATAATGAAATAGTTTGTCTTGTGGATGAAATGAACTTAAGTGACAAAAGCATCGGGGACTTCACAAGAAAGATGCAGGTTCAAATCTCAGAAAACATGATGAGTGTTCCTTTTTTTTGTAAAATACTGCAACACTTCTTGGGTATGGCATATCTAAGGTCCAGTCCAAGCCCTTGGTGAGTTTCGCGAAAGAGAAACCCTTAGTCATGGCAACAAAGCCGAAGTTTACACACTTAAAAAAGGTTAAGGCAATTTACCAAATGAAATAGAAACAAAGAAATGACAAAATTTAATTTAAGCTACAATAGGCCTCAGCACCCACTAATCAAGGAGGCCCCGACCTTAAATTACATGGATTTTGAAGTCAATAAAATAAAATTATGGGTATAAACCTTGGATAGCAATATAGAAGATAGACCTAAAACATTCAAATTTCATATAATAAAGAAATGACGCAGTGAGCAACAAAACAATAAAAAATGTGCTATGAAAATTTGCAAAGTCTAGCAAATAAGGGTATAACTAAAACGGACCGAAGACTAGTCAAATGGAATAAATTAAAGTGGTAAAAGTATTAGATCTTTTATAGCATAGCCCTAGGTTCAAACCCCGGGATACTAGCAAATGTATATGTAATTGCATAAAATACTGCATCCAACTTGTTGAGGATAGCTTATCCAACCAAACAGGGTTGGGGTCAAGTCCCGACCAAATTTAACTAGAAAGAGGCTCTTGGTTGTGGCATTTAAGCCAAAATGGAAGATGTCCAATGCCAAAATTGCAATTCAACAGTGAAAGTTATAACAGCAAAGACACTAATTCCCAGGTTGCAATTAAGAATAACAGTAGACAGTTTAAACACAGAAAAATCGAACAGGAAGCTATTATATACTTAACACAGTATGTGTATAGGAAATATCATATCCCAATATATCTCTGATTTGCAAATGCTTAAATCACAGAACGTGCCAGGAAATCATACTGGTTGTCTTCAGATTGCTATTGCCTCCACCTGGTACTTTCAATGTGTATCTGTGGTCTGACTGTCTTCATTATGTCTTCCTTTGCTCCAAACCCGTGAATTCCTTGAGGCACGCTGGTCACCTATCAACGGACCTGAAACTCGCACCCACCGTCTCACCCCGTTGTGGAAGATATCAATGAAGAAAATATCAGCGTTGGAAGTCCCTGATATAAACAAATCTTCGACAATCAGTTTTCTCAGTCAACAAAAAGCTGCTGGAATGCAAAAGTGATTTTCTGTATTCCTTTATTTGCAGCCTCAGGACAATGAACAGTTTCCTTACAAACCATTAAAAACATGGAAAACATGATGAAACTAATTGAAAGGATGCATTCAAAATACCAGAAGATATAAATAAGTATTTGAAATTGAGAAAACTGTTGAAATACTTACAGGATTACTTCGAGGCTTATTGATCTTTTCAGAGTAACCTGATCGATGTTCAGAATTTTTTTCAATCTCCTTGGACGGTCGTGGAAACGGAGGAAGACGCGAGAAGAAAAAAGTTGAAACGCAGTTGCAATGAGGTTTAAGAGGGAAGCTGCATTAGTAGCTCAACTTTGCCCTTATTACCATTGCAAGGTTTGTATTTGCTTCTTAATTTTGCATTTTTTTCAAAATGGGGGTTTAGCATTTTATTTAAAATGGAAGAAAGGTACCGTTGCTGTGGTATGGGGTACGCTAACAATGTGTGTTGTTTGTTTAAAATGGAGAATATATCAAATTTTGTTTCTGATTTATTTGTTGGAAGTGAATCAATAATTTATTAAAGCATGTATAATAAATTATCAATGTTTCGGGTCATATTTCATCTATGATTTCTAATATATTTTATCTTATAATAGATTATGAAATATGATCTGAAATATTGATGAAATAATTTATTATTTAGATTTGTTTAATTTTTAGTTGTAAGGATTGATGTGCATTTAAGAATTGGTGGTTATTCATTTAAAAAAATTTATTGAAAGTTTAAAGGGATGAAGGATATTTACTTTCTTGAAGTTTTCTGATACACTAATTCAACTTCATCTATTATAGGGTCAAGCAAATTTGGGTACCCACTCTATCAAATTTGTTCAAAGCATCATCGCAACCTTATTTTTCATAGAGTTTGTTGAGGACTAGAAGGTGTCCACTCTACCAAGTTTGCTTGAGGCATTATACCAACCTCACCTTAAGCGAATTTGGGGTATTCACTCCACCATATTCTTATGACATGACTCCAAGCTCATCCCTTTTAAATTTTAGCGAATTTGGCATAATCTTGTCGTCATCCCTTATAGTTGTACTAGAGGAATGCACTCAACAAGACTTGCTCGATGGTTGACTTTTTCTAAACCAAACATCTTCATCATAGATCAAAATTTATATTAAATTCTAATTTGTTTAGTTGAATTTTAGACACAAAAAGGATAGTTACTACTATTACTTTAGTATTTTTAAAATTTAAGTAAAATGCATTTCTCATTAAGTGGAATTTTTCGTAGTTTTTTTATTTGGGTATTTAGTTTAATAAGTTTTATTTGTGTAGAGTTTAAAATTATAATGATGAAAATTGCTACACGTGCCTTTTTCCCTTGTTTTGGGCCAACTTCAATTAGAGTATTTTTTATGCAATAACAAGTATACAAGTCACATATTCTTCTATAAATTTGGCTCATGACTTAATCGTATCCTAACTTTATCATCCTTGATCCTTGGAAACCAATGTTGATCCCTAGAACCCATATTCACCACCATGGTTCAAATATAAGGTTACATATTTGATCAAAAACATTTTTGTTTGCATAGATCTAAACTTTGAAGTTTTAAAACCAAAATTTAAATTTTAAACATGACGAATTCTTTTCTACTTGTTGTTCTGAGTCACCCTAGTGCATGTTCGTGTGGATTTTGTTAAACTTATGTGAATATTGTCATTGTTGTCATTGATGTCAAATTTGGTTATTTAGTTAAGACCAGATAGTGTATGTTGTTGGAAGCGGTTTTGGTATTACTAATCAAGTATCAATGGAAGAAAGGTATGAGATATGATGCAAGGCATAAATGATCTAATGGAGTTATTCCCGGAAGATCCTCATCTCTGAAATCCTGAGTTGTGTTTATCTTGATTTACATTATGTCCCGATATTAGTTGTGTGTTCCAGCATTAGTCATATCAATTATATCGATTGTATTTATCATGTTTTATGTTTTAACATGTGTGGTATACATGGTATCTGTATTTTGGAGTTTGGAGTTATGCTTAAGGTTTTGTGCTTATGGATTTGTATCTATGGGTCCGGTAGAGCCCTATTCTGTTTAGGTAATTAAGGTTTATGCATCAATAAATAAAATGTGTGAAGGAAGCATGTAGGAAATCTTGTGGAGGCTAACTTTGTTATCATGCTTTTTATTGAGGCTTTTTTGGATAACGTGTTGATCTGAGCAGCATATTACTTGTGTTTGGCTGACATATTATCCTGGTGTATAAGCTTTCTAGTATAGTGTGAGAAGTGTGTGTGTGTGTGTGTGTGTGTGTGTGTGTGTGTGTGTGTGTGTGTGTGTGTGTGTGAGAGAGAGAGAGAGAGAGAAAGCGAGATAGAAGAAGAGCAGAGTGTGAATCAGCAAAGTATGTGTGTGGCAGAGTAAGGAACGTGTAGAGTTGTGGTCAGTGTTGTAATAATCCTTTACTGGATCTATTGTAGGTATTTATGGACAATGGTACAATAATCCTTTACCGAATCTACTGTAAATTTTGTGAGTTGTGATCTACTGTAAGTTTTGTAATTTGGTAGTGAGCCACCCCTTTTGTAAATGCCATATCACTAGTTATATTATCTTGAGACCTAACACTCTCCATGGTTTTGCCCATTTGGGTTTTCCACGTACAAAATTTGGTGTTCTATTTGTGGTTGTGTTTCTTGTTTATTAAGCATTTACTATTTCATGTTGAATAGTAATTGATGAATTTGGTATATCGGAAAAAAAGGCTTAGAAATTGTGAGAAAGTTTTAGAATTTGTGGGAAAATTGATTCACCCCCCCTCTCAATATTCTGGTTCTTTCAACCAATCCAACAGTTTTATATGTTGTTTTTATATTGAACGAAACTCATCATTTATTTTGGAATCATCAGGGAATTGATAAAAGGATATTCGCACAAGATCATCATACTTGTATATCTTAATTACATCATTAGCATGAATCATCATACTAGGCATATTTTATTCTTGCTTGCTATCTTTAATCTTGATTAATTGTCATTGAATTGACCCATCTACAAATTTGCCTAAGAAAAACATGAACTTTGCTTAGCAAAATTTCAAACACTGTCTATAGACATCACCCCACTTTGGACACAATTGCAATGAGTTGAGATTGATCTATTTTATCCCTTCATTCCCCATCAATTCACTTGTATAGATTTAACATCAATTTCAAACACCACATTAGTTTACTGGCATAGAGATCAATTATATAGACATATATTTTAACAAAAGCACAATATAATTATCAATTTATAGATTCTGAGGCATTCATCTAGATAAGGACCTAATTTTTAACATGTCAATAAATCAATCATTGATATCTTTAGCATCAGTTTCCTCCCTCCATAATCAAGTACGCTATTGTTATTATTTGAATTCTACATTTAAATTCAATATCAACCAACTATTTAATTTAGGTTGAGTATTTGTCTAACTTTAATTTATGTGCTTAATTAGCTTAGATATTTATGTGAGGTATATTTTTCTTATAATTTTAGGGAATCCAACATTCCTGCATGACCTATAGTTTTATCCTTAGAGGTTATTCCTTCTTTTTATTGAGATTTTGATATCCAATTTTTTATGTGCCTATTTTATTATTCACAAGCAAGGATAAAATCATGGCAACAATGAGAAAAAGAGGAAGTTAAGAGTATGGGATACTAAGAGATTGTTAAAGATATAAGATAATAAATGTTGCAAGATGTTATAATTAATATATTAAGGTTGGTGGATATGCTATATGTGTGAATGAATATTTATGTTATTTGTGGTCTATATTTTCTACCAAACTATTTTTTTTATTTTTTTTGCTTGGTAAAAGGCCGAAGCCATATTTTATTTAATAAATAAAATTACAATCTTCGCTCAGTGTGGGCGCCGGTAGGAAAGAGCGGAGAGGAGAAAACCTCCGACCTTTCCCGGGACCTTAGGTCTAGTTAGTAGCTAGTATTAAAATTCTACATCATTTATTGCATTACATATTTTCCTTTATGATCCCTTCATTCTGGGCATAAAAGGGCCCTTCATAAGTAGTATCTATAATTTTCCTTGTGCTAACTTGCTTTCAACAAGCTTCCTTGTGAACATTTGCCGCTTTAACCATATTTCCCTACCTTCTAGTTTGCCTGCAAGACAAATTCACGAGACAATCCTACTGCAAACCACTTCATGAAGTGTTAGTGCAAAAGAAGAAAGGATTAGTATTATCTCAGCAAGCTTCTATTATACTTTCCACTATTGTTATTATAACCTGGGCTTCTTTTATATTAAGTCAGCACCAGGATCATATTGTTGGCTATAATATGAAAGATTACCCAGGCTACAATAACATTTGTGGAATAAACATCAGTCATCAAGAGACTGATAATAATACAACCTATCTGTCATGTTATTCGTGATATTACTTTAACATTTTAATCGTAGAGATGTCTTAATGCAAATACTAGATTAAGCCAATATGCAAGTGTTACGAAAATACTTCCTGTCACTGCATTTTGAAGATGAATGTATGCGAGTGTCCTCAGTTCATACATGTGCAGTCATGTCTGAGAAGCTAATATAAGAGAGCCAACATTAGAGTATATGCCTAACTGAAAGATCAATCATGAGTGCTTCTTCTTTGTGTATGGCTTCCGCAGCTCTGACATAATCTTTTGGATAAGGGATATATAGTTTATCATCAACACATTTGATAGCCAGCTCTACGTTAACCAGGTATTTATTATTGAATATTAGCCTACACAATGAGACTGTGACTGCCTTGTCTTGTCCCATTATGAGTAATATAGTTGCAAACCTCGCTGGGATGTCACTATTGACTCATTTCGTATGTTCAGTGTTTATAAGCTCATTTCCCAAAATGCTCTTAGTCGCATGAATGACCAAGTCATCCTCCAATCTCTAAATAACTGACCAACATTTCTTAGATATCTCTCCCACAAAAGACATCTCACGCTTTTCTGGGCACAAGCAAATACCAGAATCCATCTTTTTTACAAAGTTAAATTGTGAGTGTAATCACTTAGATATAATGGTTTTGCTAACCGGTACTATCGGTAAATTGAGTTTCAACCCTGGTTGTGATAAGTTGTTCTTGTGACGATTGCTCATTCACCTCCTCATATGCGTT
The DNA here is from genome assembly GCF_030272615.1 of Cryptomeria japonica. Lineage (NCBI taxonomy): Eukaryota > Viridiplantae > Streptophyta > Pinopsida > Cupressales > Cupressaceae > Cryptomeria > Cryptomeria japonica. The sequence goes on from NC_081409.1 coordinate 164,843,733, forward strand.
ATGATTATTATCTGATAAATCTGACAGATTCCCATCCCCATACTGCCCTGTTGTTTCAAATATAAAAATGTTGATTACTTTTTCATGATTATCTATTAGTCTACACTCTAGCATCTCCAATGTATGATTGCTTTAAGAAATCAAACGATACCTATATAACAAGGCTTGACAAATGATGTACATTAATCTGAGAAGCTTTCCATTAGAGATAGGGCTCTGTCCAACAGAGTTCTGAGTTCCCAGTTTGGCAATGTTCTGGTCCGCATTGCATTAACTATAATGGCAAACTCCCCTTCTATTTCCAATTTAGACATTTTCAATTGTTTGCACAGATTTAAACCTTCTATTAGGTTCAATAGTTATGCCTTATTGTTAGTGCATTGACCTATGTATATGGATTTAGATCCAATGCAACTCCCCTCATCTGAATGTATTATACAGCCTGCCCCTGCCTCCCCTGGATTACCTCTGGATGCTTCATCAAAGTTGAGTTTAAACCATCCAACCTCTGGGGGCACCCATTTGCAAGCTTTCCTTCCTTCGGTTTTATCTATGCCTCCCTTCCCAGTGAATGGAGGAATTTTAATCCCCTTCCATTGTCTTCTAATGAAGTTATCCCAGTCTGTAAATGTCTTATCATGTTGAGGGATGGTCGCATTCTTGTTGTTGGATATTTTTGTGATAGAGGCTTCTATTTTTGTTATAAGATTCTCTACCTTCATTTCTGCTTCTTGAAAAATTCTCCTATTCCTCTCCTTCCAAACTTCTCAGATTACTATTGCGGGACTACGTATCCATAAGTTGTGGAAGATGCTATTCCTTTTGATGATCGGCCAACCTCTGAACCACTCCTTCAGGGAAGGGATAAGGGTGTCTGACCAACCTAGTTGAGCCATCAACCAATACCAGCATTTTTGTGTGTAGTTACAGGTTGTGAAGATGTGGTCATTTGTCTCCTCGTCTCCTTTACATAAGAGACAGATTAAGGGCCCTTTGTAGCCTCTGAGTTTAAATTGTTCAACAGTTGGGACCTTCCCCTGAATTGCCTTCCAGGCAAATAAGCCAGCTTTTGGGAGACAGTATTTGTCCCAGCATAGTGTATTTGGGATGTAGTCCTTGACAGTGTTTGCCTCATCATATATGGTTCTAAAACCATCTTTACAGTTGTATTGTCCATCCTTTGATCTAGACCATATAACCTCATCTGGCTCAGGTCTGAATATTATTATTCTACATCCAAGAATTTGGAGCGGTTCATGGGCTTTGATGTCTGTCATGAGTGGGTGTATATTTTTCCATTTCCATCTTATTGTCAATTATGGTTCCATTATTGTATAATCCCTTACATGATTAGCCCATAAAGCTTTCATTTTGTCCTTTATACCAGTCATGTCCATTAAGTCTATCAAGGGGTATCCCCCCCAAGGAATATTCCCAGAACAAGGCAAATTTATCATCGCAAATATCCCGGGATAGATGATTAGATATGAGTATTTGGATTTCTTTTATAAAATTCCAGATTCTAGACCCCTTGGGTGGGTCCATATCCCTAAATACCGTCTCTCTCTGATTATTTGATATATATTTATTCCTAAGGATTTTGGCCCATCTGGCTTTTGAGGATGTGTACATTCTTCATGCTAGTTTTGCCCCCAAGGCCTTATTTTGCCATAGTAGTTTCCTAATTCTCGTGCCAGAGTTTGTTGGGTCTGATACCTTTGTCCAGAAGCATTCCTAAATACGAGAATGGTAGATGACCTATTTTGTACCCTAGAAATGAAGCTATTCTGAATTCCTCCAGTGCTTTCATATTAAAAAAGAATATATTTGATTTATCCTTATTGACCATCTCTTCGGACACCATCGCATAATATTGTAATATCTTCTTGGTTTCCTTGGCTTCATTCAACTTCCCTTTCCCCAAAATCATTGTGTCATCAACAAACTGTTGATGAGTGAATGGATCTACCCCTCTTGTAATCTGAATCCCTGCTAGTCTGCCAGCTCTCCGTTATGCATCTAGGCTTCTTCTTAAGGCTTCAAACATAATGATAAATAAGAATGGGGATAGGGGATCTCCTTGTCTAAGTCCCCTAGACACTCCAAAGAAACCTTCTAGTTTCCCATTTAGCAAGATAGAGAACCTTGGGTTTGATATGTAGAAATAGACCCAATTCACCCATTGTTTGTTAAAGCCAAAGGCTTTCATGCAACTACAAAGGAAATACCAATCCAATTTGTCATAAGCCTTTTTAATATCTAATTTTATCAGCATATTAGGTTGCCCTTGGAACTAACAGGAGTGGATAGCTTCCTGGACTATGATAATCCCATCCAAAATTGATCTATTGGGTACAAAGCCAGTTTGTTCTTCTGATATTATGGCAAGTAGTAGTTTCTTTAGTCTATTAGCCATGACTTTTGCTAGTAGTTTGTAAGTCATGTTGCATAAAGAAATGGGTCTGAATTCTTCCCACTTTGAGGGGTTCTCCTTCTTTGGGAGTAAGGCTAGATAGGTATTGTTGATTTCTTTCAGTAAACTCCCTACATTTTGGGCAGATTCCAAGGCATCAGTAACCTCATCCCCTAAGATGTGCCAGCATTTCTTCAAAAAACCAGTAGGGAAGCCATCGGGTCCAAGGGCCTTATCTCCCTGAAAACGTGCCAGAGCACTTTTGACTTCTTCATGGGTGATCTTGGAGTTAAACATTTGATTATCATCCTTTGTTATTAATTTGGGTATGTTATTCAATAAGGTTCTATTGTTAGGAAGGTCTGAGTGCTCCCAGTTGGTGAGAATATTTTCAAAGTACTTGGTAGCATCTTTTGCAATTAGATTTTGATCTGTAATGATCTAATCACTGTCATTAATGACCTGAGTAATCATTAATGTTTTTGTCTCCATCTTCTAGCCATGTCTCTCGAGATTTATGTTTCCAGTATATCTTTTCTCTGGCCAGAATGCCTTTATATTCACATAAAAACTTATTTTTGGCCTTGTATGTTTCAAGGTTCATCCAGTATTGCATCACAACATTATTTATTATTTCCAACTCTTTTTCAATTCTTGACTTCTCCTCGAAGATGTTTTTGAATTTCTTTTTGTTCCATTCTAACAGTTTGTGTTTAATCTCTTCAACTTAGAGACAAGACAATACATTTTAGATCCTTCAAAGACACTGTCCTTCCACCATTTCTATATGTTGGCGAGGAAGTCTTCATGTGTAAACCACATGATTTTGAACTTGAAAGGGCACCCAGTTTGCTTTGCTTCCCCCAGAAGTTCTAATAGCACTGGGTAATGATTAGAGCCTGACCATGACAATACGGTAGTTTTTAATTCTGTTTTGAGGTCATTCAGGTCTCCTTTGAGAAAAAATATGTCAAGTGTTTCTGCAATGTTGGAGAAACCTTTTCTTCTATTATTCTATGTGTGAAAACCCATCTTAGTCCTGATTTACAGAAGGTTATTCTTATTTATCCAGTTTGCGAAGTCTCTTTGTGGTTGTCTTATGGTTTTTATCCCACCGCTTTTATTAGTTGAGTACAAGATGGTGTTGAAGTCACCACCCATGATGATGTGTTTCTCGTCCTGATTGTTTAAGAAGTGTTCAATTTCCAGCCAAACTAATCTATTTTTTTCTATTGGAATTGGGCCATATACATTAATGATGATAAACTCAAGATTTAGGCTAAGGGCTCTTACTTTACCAGCTATCCAGTTTTGCATCTTGGTATGGCATGTAAATGTAACTAATTTCTTTTTCCACATTATACCCAGTCCACCTGATGCCCCTGTAGAATCCACCATTTCCATCTGCCATTGGGTGAAATTTCTGCTAAAATTGTCCATATCAATCTTACCCAATTTTGTTTCTTGTAGCATAGCTAGGTCCATAGTAGATTTCAGTATGCTTCGCTTAATCAAGCGTTGTTTGTTAGGGGCCCTCATGCCCCTAACATTCCATGTTAGTGTTTTTATTCCTTTACGGGGGGAAGGGGGACTTTCCCTGGCCCAATAGGGTTGTGATTTTGGCATTCCCCTCTGCATCCCCGTCCATTTTTCTTTTGTCTAAAAAAGAATTCCGACCTCTTTTGTTGATACTAGATTTTCCACAATCTGGAGTTAGTTTCTCACCTCCCATCTGGAGGATACCTTTGTTTTGTGGATTGATTGATTTATTGTCTAATATTATGTTATTTTCCCCTTTCTGCATACTGATCAATTCATTAATAATGAATTCTCTTTCCTCATTTGTATTCAATCCTTCCACAACAAGGGATTACTCCAAATTGGGAGAAACTGTGATGTTTTCCTCATGAGCAACTTCAATCGGGTTGTTGTTTAATGACCGGGTTTTGAGGGGGGTCCGATCATAATCTAGATTGGGGATGATGACATTGTTTGCCCCATTTGTCAGAGTATCAATGAACACCTCCTCGAAAAATTCTTCTGCTAATTTCTCCATTAGGTTTTCTATAATATTGTTCAATTCTGTTTGGATTCGTTCCTCATTATCATAAGTAGGGGGTTCAATGTTATGTTCAACTCTGTCTAGAATGTTATGTAAGACTGGGGAAGGAGGGGTGGGGGGTGTTGGCATATTAACAGTCTCTTGCTGACCAATGTTTATAATAAAGTCACCCATGTCATTGTTAAATTGAATATCTACTATGTCCTTCGATACTCTATAGTTATTTATTATCTCAACCTGAGACTTCTATAAGTTAGGGTTCGACCTCTTGCAGAATGCTAAATTTTTAGAGATTGAGCCATTATACCATACCGGTTTTAGGGTGTAATTACCATCTACTGTATCTAGGGTTATGTTTTTTAGATTTTCCATGCCCTTATTTACTTCTATTGACAGTTTTCTATCGGATTTATCCAACTAATTTTTTTCTACAACTATGAATTTGCCCAATTTATCCCCAATTTCTATGACAATTTTGGCATGCATTAATTCAATAGGAACATTATGAAATTTTACCCATTTTGATGTTGTTTTGAATTCATATCTATTAGCATCGAATTTAGGTTGCCATTCAATAAAATTGAAATTTGCACCTTTGTAAAAAATATATTCTTCATGCAATAGCTTGGATTTCAAAGACTTTTTGCAGCATACAATGTACAGAAAATTATTAGCTAAGGTAGTGATACTTACCTGCCCGTGGAAAGTATTTTTCCACCATTCAACTATTCCGGCGAGAGGTTGATCATTTCCTCCCCATTTTGTAAAGAGCTCGTGCCCTCTACAGTATTTACTCAATTCCATGGCTTCCCCAAGAGTCAAAATCTTCATACAATTCGGGTGAGGATTTATCAATTTTAGGGCACCCTCGCTCCTTATTGCTTTGAGAGCATTCTTGCTTTCATGGTGAAGCGGTTTCCCCATCCTTGAAGCCAGCTTCGAGTTAATAAAATTAGGGCAATGGTATGGTATTTCTTTTCCTCCATCCTTGGTAGGTCCTCTGTAACCCTCGATATGATAGGTATGTGGATGAGAGATCCATTGCGGCTTTTGAAGGGGTTGGCCAGGACCAAGTGCGGTTGGCCAGAATCCCAATGGTATGTGGTTTGCATTGGTGGTGCAGCCAAGGATTCATGAGGTGATGGGGATCGCCCACACATTTGACCACTATAGAGGAGCCCTAGCCTCCCTTCTTTCTGCCCTAGCAACTCTTCTACCTTTCACCAATTGCCACACTTGATTCTGTGGAGAAGGATCCCTGCCGGATGGAGGCCTTCCAGCAAAACTGAAACCCTTGCCCTGATGAGTATGATGATCGCCGAGATGTAGAGCCATCTTTTCTATTTGGTAGGTGATTTTCTACCAAGCTATTATGTAATAAACTTCACATATTTTTATATTTTTCCTTGTCCATCACACTAAGATAAAATATAATTCTAACATTAAAAAAAAAAAAGATTAGAGATCTACTATATACTTTCTTGTAAAAAGTTTGGTTATGCTCATAGATTTCCTTTCAATTGTGTTTCATTGATATGCCTTCCTTTAGAGTTTTGTGCTTCATTGTGTGATTCTATCTTCATTCCACTTGCATGCCCTTGTTTGTCCATCTATGAAATTTCCTTTGTTAATTTTGCAAATTAGATTGTTTTGATATTTCATATGAAACCTTGTATTATTGTTATATCCCTTTTTCATTTGGGGCTTTGCAATTTGTTTGTCACTTTCACTTAAGAAGACATTTTTGAATCATAAAGAGATCAAATATTATGCAAATGATCTTTATGATGTTGTTAATATAGGTATTGTAGACACCCATTTCTATCCATTTAATTAAATAGATATTTAGTATTTATTTGATTATTTAACCATTGTTCAACTATTAATTAGATTAATATTTAATTATTTCATCCTAACTATGTTCTCCTATTAATTAAATAAATTATTCAATTTATTTGACTTAATTCACTTGGCAAAATTCAGACAATTAATTAAATAAATAAAGCATA